>NC_134586.1:4885000-5232500 GCF_037038515.1 Microtus pennsylvanicus | reverse complement strand
GATCTTGCCAGACACTATAAACGCGATGCCAGCACCAGAGAGGAACGGCACACATCACACGAGCTGGCATGCAAACCGCAGGCTGCCCCCGATACGACATCAAACAACCCTGGTTCCCAGCAGCCACAGATGAGACCTTGCGAGTCTGCATCAGTTTATACAGAAAAACCAGCAAAGCAAGGCATGTGTCCAGGCCCAGAGAAGAGTTTAAATGTACAGGGAGAAGAAGGTGCTGGGAGGTGGCTCAGTTGGTAAAAATGCTTGCCGGACAAGCAGGGGGAACCAGAGCTTGGAGCCCCGGTGCCCTAGCGAAAAGGCAGGCACAGTGGTACGCATCTGTGTGTGACTCAACTGCTGAAGGTAGGTAGGTGGGAGCCGGGCGAGACATCAGTGAGCCCGGCCAGGTTCAAGGAGAGATCCTGTCTCACAGTATAAGGGAAGAGCGGATTGACAGCAGCAATATTTGACCTCCACAGCACACACCCACATGTGCAAGCGTGCCTGGACAGACACGCACACACACGCATGCGCAAAAGGCACACAAACACACAGGCGCACACACACACCAAGAATCAAATCAGTAACTTAGAAAAAGACGCCATTGAAAGCACTGCTAACTTTTCCTTCCTTGTCCCTTGTTGATGTCCAACTGTCTTTTTAAGCAGAGACTCCACAGCAACCCATGCTCACTCACTGCTGGGGAAAAAACAATGCCATAATTTCAAATAAACAGTCAGTAGCCTGGGCACAGATTCCCCAGAGGAGTCTGAGGAATGTGTCAAAAATTAGCTCCCTTTTCCTGCCTCCCAGCCTCCACGGATCCTGGTGTTGTCTTCATGCCAGTTTCCCACAGTACAACACAGAGCCCCCTAAAACTCTGGGGCGGAAAACAACACATCAGAAACCCCTAAAACTCTGGAGCGGAAAACAACACATCAGAAACCCTAAAACTCTGGGGCGGAAAACAACACATCAGAAACCCCTAAAACTCTGGGGCGGAAAACAACACATCAGAAACCCCTAAAACTCTGGGGCAGAAAACAATACATCAGAAACCCTAAAACTCTGGGGCAGAAAACAATACATCAGAAACCCCTAAAACTCTGGGGCGGAAAACAACACATCAGAAACCCCTAAAACTCTGGGGCAGAAAACAATACATCAGAAACCCTAAAACTCTGGGGCAGAAAACAATACATCAGAAACCCCTAAAACTCTGGGGCGGAAAACAACACATCAGAAACCCCTAAAACTCTGGGGCAGAAAACAATACATCAGAAACCCTAAAACTCTGGGGCAGAAAACAATACATCAGAAACCCTAAAACTCTGGGGCGGAAAACAACACATCAGAAACCCCTAAAACTCTGGGGCGGAAAACAACACATCAGAAACCCTAAAACTCTGGGGCGGAAAACAATACATCAGAAACCCTAAAACTCTGGGGCAGAAAACAATACATCAGAAACCCTAAAACTCTGGGGCAGAAAACAACACATCAGAAACCCTAAAACTCTGGGGCAGAAAACAATACATCAGAAACCCTAAAACTCTGGGGCGGAAAACAACACATCAGAAACCCCTTAAACTCTGGGGCAGAAAACAATACATCAGAAACCCTAAAACTCTGGGGCGGAAAACAACACATCCGAAACCCCTAAAACTCTGGGGCAGAAAACAATACATCAGAACCCCTTAAACTCTGGGGCAGAAAACAACACATCAGAAACCCTTAAACTCTGGAGCAGAAAACAATACATCAGAACTTCCTAAGAGCCCCAGGCCAGGTGGGAGCCCCGTGTCCAGGATCTACTCTTCGGTCTTCACAACGACATCACTCTAGACGATAGCTCCAACAGTCAGGCTACTTGAGTCTAAGTGATGTGGTCTCCGTCCTCCATCACCACCGACCGCCCCACCCGCAACCCCTGACAGTGCCCTCCCAAGCCCCCACATGGCAACAACTCAATTCTCAGTCCGATAATGTCTTTTTCTCAGATGTTGTTCTCCCGGTGGGAGAAGAAAGATGTGAGGCCTGACCACCAACTCCTCCACAGTTTCTTTTAATTTAAAGTTACAACAGAAGGGAAGAAAAGAGACTTCCTATTAAGAGACAAGTCCCTGAAGGGGCTCTTAGCTGACAATCGAAGGGCTGCTCATGGCAGCGATCAAATCTGAGGCAACAAAGTGCTGGTGGCTCTGTGACTCATCCCAGCAGGGGCTGGCGCTGAGGGCCACTTGAGTTCAGCACTTTGTGGCGCTTGCTAGTTGGTTTAGGATCAGTCAGGCAGGGGAGCAAAGACTTCGGGAGGTGTTTGAGGCTTGAGATAAAATGCAGCCCAGAGTACATTGCTGCTCCACTGAACAGAAAGCCCACAGAGCTAAGGAAAGGAGAGTTCCCTCTACCTGGCGCTTTGTTGGATGAGTTACGGAGTTACCGGAAGACGGTCAAGGTCAGGTGGTCTGTCTGCTGTGGTGTGTCAAAGAGTAGGAAGCAGGAGGAAGAAGCAGAGCGACTTTTTCAAGGTAAGCCTGAGGACACCTGCTCGCACAAACACTGCCTTCCACTTACGTGAAATAGCCCTTGTTTAAATACATCCAGGACCATCTGATACAATGCATCCACACCTGGTGGTTGCATTTTGAGTACGTTTGAAAGGAGCAACGTATTTTGAGCTTTCCTTCTGTGCTGTGCACGGCACAGTGGCTTATGGGTGCACAGCCTTGTTTAACCTTGACTAGTAGCACGTTCATTTTACAAAGGACGAAGACAAAACCCCAGGGAATGCAAAGAGACTACCATGGTTTCTGGTGGTTTTGTGTTTGGTTGGCTTGTTTAGGGCTGATCCTCCTGACCAGACCTAGAGCTACTGAGCTTCAGGCTACGCGGGGTGCCACATAATGGACCCTGTTGCTGGCCCTGTACCACTAAGCACCATGGCCAGCTGTGGACTCCTCCCTGATCCTGGAGCACCGTGGAAACTGCCGGCACAGTCCTTCCAGACAGTGGTCTCCTCTAGAGATAACTGCTGTTTTCAAACCGCTCATGAACCACGCTTGTCAGTCGGATGTCTTCCTCCTCAATCCTCCACGTCGTCTTTGCGCTCACTCCTTTCTACTCTCCGGAGCCTCTACAAAGAGATCTGCAGCCAGAGCCTAGCGTTTTTACTTCCCTTTACCTATTTATATAGGATGAAAATGTTAATTACTGAAGAAACACTTACATGAATAAAAGATAGAATTCACACCTGTACCAGCTACAACATCTTTAATAAAACCCACATTGTCAATGATCATATAGAGATGCTAACTGGATTACCAAAGTGTTGATCTCAGCCTTGAGAAAGTGATATTTTTTTCGTCTTGCACTCAAATAAGTTTACAAAATGAAGCCTCAGGCACATTGATCACAAGAAACTAGACTGGTTTGGAAGGGAAAGAAAAGCAGCGCCAATGTTGATTGAGCGACCAGCTCGTGGCAGACCCTCTGCTAGAAATGTCCCGTGTTTTTCCTGTGGCATACACATAACCTCCACATCAGAACACTAGAGGTGCCTGAGTAAATGCTGCAGTTGATAAGGTGCCTGCTCTATCCGTGTAAGGACTGTTCAGATCCCCGGCACCCATGTAAAACCCAGGAACAGTAGCACGTGTCTGGAACTCTAGTACTCAGTGGGGAGAGGGAAGCAGATACCAAAACTTGCCCAGCAGTCAGTATAGCCCATCTTAGAATGTCAAGTTCAATGAGAGATCCTGTCTCCAATGGCAACGTGGAAGGGAATCGCAGGAGATTCCAGCAGATCTAGCCTACCCCTGGCCCCCAGACACAGCTGCACATCCCTGCAGCTCACCAGCACACGCAGAAACACAAGAAAGAGGGGGCAATGTAATTACCAGCGTTAGAGGTTAGAAACGGGCACAGAGCCCTGAAGACTCCTGATCTGCAGATAAGGTTTGGCAGCAATCACAGACCTAAACTGCAAAGCTCCTCGGCTAATGTGGCGGCATCTTCGGCTTCCTGACTCCCTCCAAATTCCCTCCCTCTTTGCTTCACTCTGAACCACAGTAGTAAGAACAAAGTTCTTTGGCTTGTCAGAGCATACCAACTAGACGGCAGGCTAGGGTCCTCTAGGCCCCATGACCACTGCCCTATTGTCCACTATGGACAATGGTGCCATCGCACCAGAAAGTAGTTAAACATCACTGAGGGCGGAAGGCACACGCAAATCTTTGGGGGTTTTGTTTGTGTGTGTGTGTGTCTGATTGGTTGGCTGATTTTGGTTTTGAAAATTATGAAAAATAGGGAATGCATGACTCTACATGGAGTTGGAGATCCTACTCCACAAGAAGGACAATTTCCGGGGTTCGAGTTTTCCCTCTACCTTCACCACCATGCTGCCCCTGTTCAAAGCCCTCGTTAGCTCTAAGTGGGACGACTGTTGCCTCTAAGTTCTAATTTGAAGAGCACGGAAAACTTTGATTTCTTCTGCAATCTCCGCAGCTCTTTCTCTGAGAAACGGGAAGATCATAACAAATGGGGGTGTGATAATATCATCTAAGCAGAGAATTAAACCATAATGAACTATTTATACCTTTGAATTAATTAGCTTATGAGCCAGAGTTTAAATGGGCCAAATGGGGTAGGAATCTTGGAAGGCCTCATCAAAGCAACCTGGACCGCTGTCAAGGGCCCTTCCTGAAACTCAGGGTCCTCATTAGGAGAGCTTTCAAAAGCACCTACATCAGACAGCTAAAGGGGTAAGGGCTTAGAGAAAACAACTCAGCACACATTCCCCTAATAGTTTACGCTTGACCCTAACTCAATTTTAATACCAGCAAATTGCATTTGACGACGTTTATGAAAAAGTCCTACAGAAACGTCCCAGTAAGGCCCAGCAGCAAGTCCCTAATGTACCAAGGTGTCTGCTCTCTACCCTTAAGGGGTCTACACCACAAGTCACCTGGCAACATCAAAGTCCATTATCTTCAAGCAGAAGGTGAGGCCCTAGCTGCCAAGTTTCATCCTTCATTTACTCTTCTCTCAATGGTAACTTCTCAGGCAAGTTAAGTCTTGGTTCACCAGAGTAACCTCTGTTCATCCCAAGCCCTCCTCATACATGGACACAGCTGGTATTTCTGTCACACCGGAGAGAGAAAACGAATAGCCAAGACCCCACTTGTTCTTTATCGTCATTAACAGTCCTAGCCACCCCTACGCTCCCCCAAATAGGAAAAGGAATTGCAAGACTGATCTTAATTGGATTAAGACCCATAATTCTTTAATTCATTCAGCAAATGGAGGCATTTGGAACAGTTTATTTACAGAGTTGTTTAGACAGTTTTGTGTGGTGTTTCTGAAGATAAACCAAAATGCCTTTCTGAAATAAGTTTCAGAGCCCAAATCATTAACATATGAGACTCGAATGTAGACAATTTACAAACGGGTGTTTTTAAACATTGTTTGGAACAAAATTGGACTTTTATTTTATTAACTATCTACAAATCTAGGTTCAGGATATAGTTTATAGCTGTGTGAAACAGACAGGCACTTTCTTCACCTCTAAAATAAACGTACATTTCTTGAACAACAAATCCCTGTTGAAGGGTACATTTGCTTCGGGCCTAGATGAATGGTTTCCAGAATGCTGTCAGGTCCTAATTACATGCCGTCCCTGACCACTAAGGTTGACCCCGTGTCGGATGAATCACGCAGGCTCTGCCAATCAGCTGCATCTCGTCAGGTCTAAGCCACATTTCACATTAGTATTCTCAGCTCTTTGAAAGCCATGTTTTCAGGAAATCACGAACCATGAGTTCTTCTCCCTCAGTTTCCCTCCTTGTATCTGCTCTGAACGTACCTTGAAGACCAGGACTGCTTATCACGCAGAAAAAGGACGAAGCGTTTCACAGACGGCACATTCTTGCACGCGCACGCACTGTGTCTTATTTTTAAGTGTGCTTTGCAAGAAAACATTTCTGCAAGAGGACAAGCTCCATTCTTTGGGAAAGGAAAATTCGAAATGTTTAAACTTATAGCTCACTCCAGCAAGGACCAAAATAAAAAAGATGATGTTATACATGGCTAAGAACGTCGCTCTTTCATGTACCACGTACTCTGTATGCCCTAAGAATCTCCGCAAAGAATGTCCATTTTCTCGCTCGCCCGCTGGACTGTTCATGAGTCCAAACAGGATGCGTGTCTACGTGAGTCAACTAGTGTATCCCAAGAACCTGCTGATTTACCAACTGAGGTTAGCAGATGCAAGTGCTGTATGTATGCAACACACATCCAGCCATGACTGGTTAAGCGCAACAACAAAACTAATTCCATGTTTCTGTGTGAAGAACTAAAGCATCCCTCAGTATCAGAAGCTTATACTATGTCAGAGCAGATCGGCACTGCCCACCCAAACAGGCTACAGAGAGAAAAGAATTAAAGCTGAGAGGAAAGAGAAAGCTTCAGAAATGGGATAAGCAGACCACTGGAAAGACGAGGAGGAAGAAAAAGAAATTCTGCCTAGGATGCTACCATATAATTAACACAAACAACTAAATAATTATGCGCATCCCTTCCCACCCCCACAATTAAATGTTTTTAAACAACTTTCGTGATGAAAGATCTACCTTTTAGGCAAACAAAAGCCATCCCCAGCAGTTTGAGGATTTGAGACTGGATTGCATCAGTTTCTGAGTGATGCTGGTGATTTTTATCTCCTAGAGTTCTGAGGATAAACACTGGATGGCATAATCTCCAAGAGAATTTTGCACGGTGCCCAGGAGAACTTTCGATGTAAGTGCTTAATGTTTTAAATCACTCTGGCTGAATTTATCTAGGCTCTGGCCTCGGAGCTATATTTAAATCAGGAAGAAGCACCCCCTGGAAACCGTGCTCCCTCTATCTGCTTCTGAAAACAGATTCCTCCCTATCTGCACAAACAACCATCCTCAGACAGCCGGATTCCTTTAAAATGAGACAGATCAAAATTTAGCCGTTCTGTACAGACTATGAAATCGTCCTCCTTTTAAAAGCTATAAAAGTCAAACTTTGGGCAGGGGAGAACATTTCCGTGTACTTAAAAAAAAAAAAAACATCTGGCCCTTAACCTAATCACTCCTGGCAATCAAGCCCCCAGATTCTGGTTTTTCTGATTGAAAACGTCTACAGATCTCCCACCAGCAGTTTCAATGGGGTAGTGTGTGTGAGTGTGTGTGTGTATGTGTGTCTGTGTGTGTGTCTCTGTGTGTCTGTGTGTGTGTGTCTCTGTGTGTGTGATACTAGGAGCCATAATTTATGAACACCAAGAAAACAAACCACTGTTGTCTAGCCTGTTTGCAGATTCCCACATTTATTACCCCAAATCCCACAGATTTCCCTCTGCCTTGCCCTTGACAGAAACTGTGCTGAGCAGAAAAGGTTCTCTGGGGAAATCTCTCCTCATGCCTTTCTTAACAAACCCCTTGCATATCTGGATACTCGGAACATCTCAACTGGGTTACAACAAATTTCAAAACTTTCCTGAGGCAGCAAAGCCAATAGCCACTCAGAGTATCCCGGGTGGCCAGTCCCGAAAGCGTGGGCTCTGCAGTTACACACACACTTCCTCATTTTGACCTGCTTTAGTTGATGAGGGAAGACTGGAAGTGAATTCACGTTCCTCACTCTCAACTTAGGCACTGAGACCAGCGCCTTCTTAGAGTCAACGCGGGCCAATCCGCTTATTAATATATTCACTTTGCAAGATGACTATTAAAATATGTGAACCGTGTCCCACGGATCTGAGGCCGGCAGATCGGTAACTCCAAACACTGCTTCAACTTGCTTCCTACCCGCATAAGCCCGCTCCTTACTTCTTACTCGCCGTGGCTGTGAAGCGCCAGCTGAGTGTGACACAGCACGTGAGGGGGCTATACTCTGCACCAAGTGAGGAAGGGGGTTTTAAAGAGAGAGGGAAAGAGAGAAGTTGCAATAAAATGAAAGCTTCCGGTCTCTGAAATGCCTCAAATCCAGAAGGATGAGACTTATTTCTGAGCCTCTGGGAAGGACTGAAGAGGAGTAGAGGGAGAGAGATTGCAGAAAGCGAAACAAAAAGACAAGGGTGAAGGTGACGGGGTGGGCTGAGAGTGGGTTTTCTGTTCTAGACAGGCGCAGGGGCTTTGTCCAAGTTCGAGGGTCTGTCCCTTGGAGACGCACAAGCTTAGCCCAGGGCTGATCCCCCCTGTGCTGCCTGCCTCCTGCACCTCGCATCACCGCCACCACTTACAAAACAATACAGGCAACAGGACACGGGTTTTCCAACAGCAGCCCAGATAAAGTTGGCCCGGTCCCGCGGATCACAGCCCCCTCCTTCCCGGAGGGGGTGGCAGCGCCCCCCGCAGCCTCCCCCGCAGCCGGGCCCAGCCCCCTCCCGGGACTTGAGCAAACTCCCGCGCCCCCTCCCTGGTGCTGCGCGGCTTCTCCAGCTGGAGCAGGGCGCCTTGGAGGGCTGCCCGCCACCGGCACCTCCACAGCGGGACGCGCCACAAAGTTAAAACGCTGCGGTTCACGCACCTTACCGGCTCTGGTTAATCGCTCCTCTGACGCGGGATGCGCAGCGGCGGGCGGGGGCCCCCGGAGGACCCTGGAGACGGGTTGGGGCGGCTCGCCTTTTGCACTCTGTGTGTGTGTCTGTGTCGGGTGTGTTTGTGTGGGGTGTGCGCGCGCGTGTGTGTGTGTGCGCGCCTGTCCCTCTCTCTTTCTCTCTTCCACCCCCCCACCCCAACCTCTGGCTCCCTCTCTCGCTCTCTGTCTCTGTCTCTCTCTCTCAAGGACGAAGTGAAATCCCTCGGCTGGTCATGAGGCGGCTTCGGAGACAACACAATGCTGGTGCAAATAAATAACAAAAGGCGAAAAAGACAGTGGGAACAATGGGGGAGGCGAGGGCAGCGCTCCAGCCGCCGGTGACCGTGGCCGGCGCGCGCCCCGGGGTGCGGCGGGTGGGGGCGGCGCGGGGGCCCGGATTGCTGCAGGTCGACCCCCGAACCTGGGGTCCACCCTGACCTCCTGCCCGCGGCTGCGCGCCCGCATCCGAAGCCCTGGAGCCCCTCACGGTCCTCCTGCTCTGTTGCAGCCCAACTGGCTTGTAAATAACGCACCGATCACCCACACGGTGAAAGATTTTTTTTTTCTTCCCTTTAATCTGCCCTCCACTTAAAGACGAAATGGCAGGAGTGGAAGGAGGCGGGTAGGAGAGGGGAGCTCGCTTTTATTCCTGCGCGATCGTGTCTGGTCAAGTCCCCTTTGTCAACTTCTTCCTCGCCTTGCACCCACCAGCCCACCCCCGTCCCTCTTGCTCCCACCCCCGTGTGCAAACAGGCTTTCACCGGATGGCACGGGGACGCGCGTGGGGGGCCTGCGGGTGTCGGTGGAACCTTCTAGGTGGTCAACAGTCCACCGTTCGTGTTTTGAAGCCACTACTGTTGTTCAGGAGTCGGGCTCTGCACCCGGGTCCACTGCTCCCTTTTGCGGGCTCTAAGCACCTACCCACTCCTTGAGGATGAGGGGTAGAAGAAAAGTTTAGAAGCCCTCTGATCTCCAGCTCTGGGGTGACTGAACTGGTTGATTCTGTGTGCATTCAGCCAAGGAAAAAAAAATATCACGAATGCCCAAGAGCCAGGGGTTGATATTGAGGGCAGCGAGATGAGGTTGGGCACTGGGTTCCGGAGCTGCGCCACTCGGGAGCGCGAGTTACATCACCACCAGCAGCAGCAGAAACTCGGTGGGTGAACCGCCCCAGGCAGCCGCTGCAGGCTGAAGGAAGCCTGTTCTCTGAGAGCTCCGGTGCTGCTGCTGGCTTAGCCTTGCTCTTCTTGCTTTCACTGACTTAAAACAGCTGCGGGGGGGGGGGGGGGCTAGAGAGGGGATCCCCAAGAAATCTCTAGTCAGGGTTGGGCAGAGATAAGGGCTCTTGCAGGGACCCAGTGGACAGGCTATCAGGTAGCCAAGACCAAGGGACTGGAAGAAATTGATGGCAAAGCCCCCGCCAAAAAAAATAATAATAATACATCTAGCTATATGTTTTTTGTTTGTTTTTGTTTTCTTTCTGGCCCCTCCTCTCCTTTGCCTTTCTTGGCTTGTGTGTGCCCTCTCCCCACATCTGTGATTCCCCTGAGAAGAACATCCCTGGCCTGCACCTCTTCTCCAGGCACTCCCAGCATTTCCCAGAGTGCACCAAAGCTGCCCAGAGATCAATGAACCTGCTGTTTGTTCTTCATCCTCCTGCAGAAGCAGGGCCCTTGGAGCAGCTTGGGAAGCAGACTCAGAACCTGCCCGTCAAAGGCCCACTCCCTCTGGGTGACTTGTTCCCTGACGCCTGTCTACAGAGCAGATGTGAAGAAGCAATACAGTGTCTGGATGCCCAGGATACCCACAAGCTTGGAAAGTACTTCTCGTCTCCTGCCCCTTCCACCCCTGGTAGGTGGATTGCTAATACCTGGGGGTTTTTGCACTTGTCTAGGACGGCAAGTTTCCAGCGAGGAAAGGTTCTGACAATTGATTACTTACTACCTGCTTTCTAAAAATGGCTAAACACCTTTCCCTTGGAAGAAAAGTGAGAAATGCAAATCTTAATAACTCGAGGCAGAAATTTCAAAGTGTAAACACAGCCATTATCCACTCCCACAAAGAAAAGCGCTCCCTTCGACAAATATTTGATAGCACGGAGCCCATTAATTAAGAGAACAATCCAATAAGCCCAGAGCTTCCGCGGGGGTGGGGGCTCTGAATGATCATCAGCGGCGAGGACTTTATACACTGGGTGATCATCCCGTACTCAGTGTGTATCCTTAAACACCTTTACTATATTCCCGTAAGTATATTTAACGAGAGAACTGAAATAACAATAGTCTCATAACAAAACTATAAAACTCTTGGATTAATGTGGCCTCCCCACACTGAAAAAAACCAACAAATCTGTGTTTGAATAAAACACCTTCCACATGTGTCCTTTCTCTCCACAGGCTCTGTCCCTCCAGCTCCTAGTCAGTCATTTCCAGGTGTGACCCACTCGTTCAGTGATAATTGCCTTCCACCTTCAATCTAAGTGGGGCTTTTACTCTGAAGAGTTCTCTGGCTGGGGAGGTGGCTCAGCAGTGAGTGTGTTAAGAGGACCTGAGTTGGGGGTCCCAGCATCCAGGTGGGGCAGCTCCCACTCTGACTCCAGCTATGATAAGATACGGGCACCTCTGGGCACCTGCACTCACAGACACACAGACACATACATACAAGTCAGAAATAGCAGCTCCCGCCACACGAAGGTGGTCTGGTCTCCCGATGCTAAGATGTCTTTCAAAGTTTGCTATTAGAAGGTCAAGCCTGGTTTCTCCAGAAAATGAGCAAAGGGCAAATGTGGACCAGTTACAAAACACTGGCTCCTCACTGTACTGGTCAGAATATGTGTAACCCTTGTCAAGGGATTGCCGTATGTACACTGATTTCCACAGGGGTTCGAGCTTTCGAGAACCCACTATATGAGGAAAGGGGAGTGAAGTAGATTCTCTCCGCCATGACTGTCTGAAGGCGCCTGCTTGGCCTAAGCCAACCAACCAGAGCAGGGTCAGAGCCTCTCTTAGGAGGACTTACTTCTTGTTCTTCAGTGTTCCAGCTTCAGGGGCAAGCAGGTGTCCGACTGACGAGGGAACGGGATTGGTGGAGGAGGAAGACAGCAAGCTCCCTTGTTATTGAAACCACATGCTCTCCAGACTAAGCCATTGTTGATCAAAACCTTCCAGTGGGATATGTTTGTTTGTGTTAAGCCCGGAAAACAAAACCACACCGAAGTGAGGCTATCTCATTGAACATCAGTGTTTCCATTTATCAAGCGTGTACTACATCCCGGGTTCCTAGCCAAATGCTTTGTAAATGTGTTCCTTTCTATCCTTCCCACAACAGACTTGCAAGAAGTGCGACATTCCTGCTCTGCCGAGCAGACGAGGGAAGCTTGGCAAGGCGCGGTTGCTCACCCAAGGCCCTGCTGTGTGGCAGCCGCTGTACCACAGTGCACACCAGACCTGGCCAGCTCCAAGACGGGACATTGCACTTCCCCAAGACTCCTCCCAAATCATGCCGGGGCCAGTTCACAGTGCCAAATATTAGGTCATTATGTATACACAAGTTAAAATGACAAATTAATTGTTGGGTTTCTAGCTCATGAGCAGAGGACTTACCTAGCATATGCCTAGCATGTGCCTAGCATGTGCAGAACTCTGGCCTCAGTTCCTAACACTGCAACAACAGCGAAGTAAAATACAAACATTACTACCTAATTCCAGACATGAGCCGTCTTCATGATCTCGCTCACCTAAGTCTTCGGATAACTATGAAATTCCGAAGAAATTATATCTGTACCATATATACATCCAGGGATCTAAACAATACATATCAAGTTGTCTTATTTTGTAGATTAGACAATTATATATTATGTGTACACATACTTGCCCATGTAATTAGTATGTATATTTTAAAAGCTGAACTTTGATCACAGACTTGTGTGGTATTGCTCTTTACATGACGTGAAAACTCAAGCCATCAGTCACCATAGTACATGAGAGGCTGAGGCAGGAAGACCACAACTGTCCTAGGCTGCGTAACAAGCCCAAGACATCATGTCTATATAGCAGGAGCCTGTCTCTTCAGAAAGAGGGAATCCCCAAGGGGAGGCTGTGAGCTACATCATTTTATTCTATCATTTCACAGACATGCAAACAGACGTGGAGAATTACATAAGTTCTAGAAGGTTGTACAAAGAGGAAGAGAGCCTGGGTTCAAAGTAAGCAATGAGCGACTTTGTTATACTGTCTTTCAATGAGTATATATACATGTATATGACAAATATTTATGCATATAATGGCAATATATACAGAATATAGGCATATATTTATGCATATATGTACCTATATACCTTCATGGGCAGACAAACTTTTACATACCTAGAAATCATACCGATAGCTATAGGAAACACTTATGCATGAATGGAAAGTTTCATATGCTTAAGATATTCACAACCGAATTCCTCTAGTATAGCTAGAGATATCGGTAAAGTGTTATTAAATATTACTTATTGATATGCAATATTAGTTACTGGCCTATGTGCATAAGGTCCAGTCCGTTGGTGGATTTCTGTTAATACATGAGAGAAAAGGTACTTGGAATCTACCTATGAAAAGCGGAAATACAGTTCCTATTCATTCTTTGCTACAAGAAAATATCAGACACAGGGCAGTTATAAAAGAGGTATACTTATCTCCCAGGTTGGGAGCTGCAGAGTCCAAGATGAGTGGCTGTTTCTTCTCTCAGGAGAGACTCACACCATCAAAATCCCAGAGAGACCTAGCTCGGGAGACGACCTAGCAACTCAACCTGGTCCTTGACAGAGCCCTGACTGTGTTCACCAGGGCCTCACCCCATACTGGGCACCTCTCATTCTCTTTGTTGACCCAGGCAGGTCACCCAAACTCTACACTGGGAAGTTCAGTCTCAGCGCAGCTCTGGGGGAGACAGATATCAGCCCACAGCCAAGCAGAGAAAGCCTTGAGAGGAAGGGAACCCTCAAAGTGAAGCCGAGCAGTGGATGCGCCCCTTCCCAGAGATGGGTCAACGCTTTCACTTCTTCAGTTAGGGCAGTGTTCCCATCTCCTCCCTGCAGCAGGAGAATAGTATCAAATGTTGATGCAAGTTCACTAATTACAGACTCAAAACCCTGACCCCCCTTCCAAGGAACCTTAAAACATTTGATAAGGATTTGCGATAGCAGAATGATGTGTTTACCCCATGGCTGTTTCTTTCATCTGTCTCCCCATAATGGAGGGAGGGACATGGCAATTTTGGGCAGTGAACTCCAAAATCAACAGCTTTATAAAACTGTTTCGGGTTTCCGAATTCTCTCTGTCTCTCTTCTGTCTCTGTCTCTCTCTGTCTCTCTGTCTCTCTATCTCTCTCTGTCTGTCTCTGTCTCTCTCTCTCTGTCTCTGTCTCTCTCTCTCTCTCTCTCTCTCTCTCCAAATATGGTATCTGTTGTCATATCAGGAAGGAGTAACTACGGACAGCTTCCAGGCACGCTTCACAGACTTCCAGTGTATTTCACAATCTCCCAGCATGCCTGACAATTTTCCTGCATGCTTTATAATCTCCCAGCACACCTCATCTTGATGAGTATTAACTATCCTGACTTAAGGAAAACCGGAAAGAGTTACCTATTATCCTAGCACTTGAGAGGCTGAGGCAGGAGGATTGCTGTGAATTGAAGGCCAGCTTGGATTACCTAGTAAACGTCAAGCTAGCATGAGCTAGAGTTCCCAGATCCTGCCCTTCACACAAATGCCCTGCCCAAGGTGAGGTAACTAAGCAGGTAAAAGCACACTAAAGACAGGAGTTTGGTGAAAAAAGAGAACCATCTTCTCAGACGCTGTCCCTCACCTGTCCCCGCACATGTCACACACACAGCAGTAACAGCGGAGGGCTGAGCTTAGCGTGGTGGTGCATGCTGGGTAATCCAGGGAGGAGAAGACTAAAGCAGGGTAATTGCAGTTTAAGACCAGCTCAGCCCATGTACCGAGCTCCAGGCTAGCCTGGGCTACAGAGTGAATGTCTCAAAAGTAAATAAAAACAGAAACTCCAGCCCCCTATGACTGAGATACCACACACAAAGCTCTCATTGAGGAAAGAAAATAAAACTTTTGAAAGCCTATTACAGATACAGATGTTTTCATTTAGAAACTACTATGAAATTGAGTGTTCTTTCATTTAAACGTTCCCCTGTGGTTCTGCAAATTAAAGATTGGTAGTGTGGTATTAACAACCAAGAGCTGGACCGAATTGAACTGGCTAAACACAGTTGGTTAAGCTGCCGCCGATAGTTTCTGTAGCTGAAGCTGACCGAAAAGTGAGGTCGCTTAAACATTTTGTATGTAAATCTAATTTATAAAACTTATCCACTTGGGTATGCATTCTAGAAAGAACTTTTTATGTCAGACATAGTTTTAGAAAGGAAACAATGTAGAGAGCCCGATACTTTATAAACTCCAAACCACAACCACTCTGCTCTCATTAGTGAAACGGCTTTATTACATTCATTGTTAATTTTTTCCTTCCTGGGACAAGAACCAGAGGGAATAACAAAGTTAGTGTGAGGCAAATGCAGCAATGTGCGCTCACCACAGCTCATCCCTTAACCTGCAGGGCTGTTGTATTTATTTATTTACTTATTTGTTCAATTTGACATGTCATCTTTCATTTTGAATAATGAACATTCAGTGTGGCAGTGTGGGAGGGGTGGGCCTTCAATCTTGGCTCTCTCAAGCGTAAGAGGCCGAGGATGGGGAGGAGAGTCATGCAAGGCTGTCCTCTGGACAAGACGTGTCTGTTACAGCCACGAGCTCACAGCAGCGTGTTACCTGCCCAAGCTCAGCAGGGGTGGGGGTAGAGGACGCTCAGGACCCAGCCCCACTGAGGTGCTCTTGGGAGTGGATCGTTTCTGAGGACAGAGAATCATTCTCTTTTGAGGATGATTGGCCATGGTAAGATTCTAATGCTTCCATAAATGTGCAACACCCACTAGAAAATTTAAAAGAAAAAAATTATAAAAACATAAAATTGGTTGGGGAAAAATGGAGTTGATCTACATGATCGGGTTCCATTGTATTCCTGAATGAAATTTTTGGGAACAAAGAGAAACTCTTTGATGGTCTTCCTGAATATATGAATTGTCCCCAAACGGAGCCCTCTGAATAGATTCTGTGCCCTCTACTTTACAGTATTTCCCTATAAATATGTGTATTGATTTTAGTATGAGCAAAACAGAAACAACTGGTGCTTTAGAACTTTACAGGTACATACAATAATCCCAGCACTCAGAAGCCTGATGCAGGAGGATTAGGACATAGAAGTCAGGCAGAATTACCCAGAAAGATTGAACTCAGGCTGAGGGCGGGGCTACAGCTACAGGTGAGGTGGAACATTTGTCCAGCATGCCTGGGGCCAGGTTCATTCCCCAGAACTGGAGCTGTCAATCAAGGTCATAATTGTGCACGCACATAGATACACACATGCACAGAGATACACACGTGCACAGAGATACACACGTGCACAGAGACACACACGTGCACATAGATGATACACAGATACACACATGCACATAGATACACACATGCACATAGATGCACACATGCACATAGATGCACACATGCACATAGATGCACACGTGCACAGAGATACACACGTGCACATAGATGCGCACATGCACAGAGATACACACGTGCACATAGATAAACACATGCACATAGATAAACACATGCACATAGATACACACATGCACATAGATGATACACATATGCACATAGATGATACATACATGCACAGAGATACACACGTGCACATAGATAAACACATGCACATAGATAAACACATGCACATAGATACACACATGCACATAGATGATACACATATGCACATAGATGATACATACATGCACAGAGATACACACGTGAACAGAGATACACACATGCACATAGATACACACATGCACATAGATGATACATACATGCACAGAGATACACACGTGAACAGAGATACACACATGCACATAGATACACACATGCACATAGATACACACATGCACATAGATGATACACACATGCACATAGATGATACACACATGCACATAGATACACACATGCAGATGTGGGAGGAGGGGTCTCAGAGGACAGCGTGGAGGAATTGGCTCTCTCCTTCCATTGTGTGGGATCCTGGGTATCAAACGCAGGTTGTTAGGCTTGGCGGTCAGCATCCTTACCCTTGGAGCCATCTTATTGTTATCACAGACGGTAAGTTTGAGCCCCGCTAGTGTGTACATGTTTGAATCTGTGAACGGGTGATGACACCTGCCTCTCTTTTGTCCTTCAGACACGGAGTGAAGTGTCACCAGCTGCCTCATCCACATACGTGTCACATGATGAAGCATGTTGGGCAAATGAAAGTTGAAAAAGCATGCACAACCAAGAGGGTAGCTTAAAAATAATCACTAAAAATCGCCTTGCTTTAATCTCTGCAGATTGTTTGAAGTGTGCTCCTAACTTCTTCATCTCAGGATATCTGAGACCTATCGCCCTGTCCTCCCAGGATTCTGACTGAATTAAAATCTTTGCAGAGCTGGAGGTTGGCCCCATGAATCCATGCATGCCAGGTAAGCATTCTCGCATGGAGCTACATCGCCATTTGTTTATTCAGTTCCTTAGTTATTTAGTTATTTATTTAAACACAGGACTAGCCTGAAACTAGCAACAAGGCAGGCCTCCTCCTCTGCTAGGGTCACAGGCATATACTGTCATGGTTAGCTTACACATTTAATTTAATCAATAGATTAAATGACTTTTTAAAAAACACATTACTTTAATGTACTTTATCCTAAAGTGCCTACATAGTCAAAATGACGCTTCCCAGACAGCTTTGCTCTGCGATAGTGTCAGCAGTCGGATTTCTGATTCATGTTCTACTGTGCAGCTATTTCCTCAGAATTGAAACACTCCCTCCCAGAAAGCTGGGGAAGGGGGCGTTCTCATGAGACTCCAACACCAAACTCAGAAGACTCAGGAAGTTCATAAACTTGCAAGATTCACTAGATTCGACCTTGAGGTTATATAAACAGGAAGCACGGCTGGGAAGTAGAGACTCTTCCACGGATCTGCTGCAATTGAAGAGAGAGATCCAAGGGTGTAGCTTTTGTGCTGGGGCAGGCTCTTGTTGGTGCAACTGCCTTGAACACACACATGCTCCCATGAGTAGCACCAATAACACCCTGGCTCATTAAGAGAGACGTGGGTGGCATCATTTCTCTGGTCTGTTTACAGTGCCCTATCTAGGGTGGATAGACATTTCCTGGAGTCTTTCCAGGCGAAGTCACATGAAATCTGCTTATGAGATTTGCTCGAGAGCCATTTCCCTTATCCCATCCATCCCTTTGACCACACGATACAGCCAATATTTTTTAGCTAATTTAACTTTTAACGCACATAATCTAGGCTGCTTCTGAATGCTGGGTACTTCCCTGGATACAGCTGGGGCCACTGATGCCCCTCTCGCTTTCCTCCGGCAAGGGCTTCTGACATATGAAGCATTACAAAGGTTTCAACCCACGAAATAATGAGATCGGAAACAGGTCAGGGGTCAAAGGCAGACTCCAGGGCAGCCTTGTTTAAAACGGGAGACTTTGCTTCCAGACGGGTCTCTAATAATATTCATAGTGAAAAGATCCAGGGGTATTGAGTTAGCTTTCAAAAACATGGGAAGTCTTCCAGTTAGCATTAGAGAAGACCATTTTCCCCGCTCTGGGCCGATATGGATAAAACACAAGGGATAGGTCATTTCAAAGAGGGATTGTGGACTGGAGAATCAAAGTGTTTTCAGGCTGTGACCAAAGATTGACACATCCCACAAGAGCATAGTCAATAGAGCTGAGTTTTTCTGAGACAATATAGAACTGGTAAATATCTACGTTTCGACATTTAAGAAATAAAATGCCCTAGAAAATCTGGATGATGGGGGAAGGGAAATGACTAAAGTATTGGAGATTGGAGCAGAAGGTGGGAGAGGATGGATTAAAAATGACTGAATGACTGTTCCATTTCTCTGAGTTTATCAGTTAATGAGCACCCTTCTATAAAGAATAAAGCTAGCACTAAAGTAAATATGAACGTGAGGGGAGATGTTAGAAGGCCTGGATTTGAATATCACCTTGAATGGCCCGCCAACTGCATTTTGGCTCTGAGAGAACCCTGGTGTGGCTGTCAGCATCCAAACAAAAATGGTTTCTAGAACACAGGCATGCCCCATGCTAAGAGTGGATGGGCTAGCTATAACAGCCTTTCTAGTGCCAAGTGGCCCGGAGCCCACGCAGTTTCAGTGGAAGAAGGACCTTCAAGTAAGTGAACTGTCAGTGACGCTACCTGCTGGGCTCTCCCATGACTGCCACACCTAAGCATGGGGAACAGAGAGATGCAGCTAACTTAACAGGTAACCCCAATGCTAAGTGACAGGCATGAGGCGTGAATGGAGGTGAGACTCACAGCTGCTTTTGAGGGTGAGTTTTATAGTGTCCTGTGGGGAAGCAATTGAAGGGCCAGCCCAGGGGCCGCTTAAGAAACAAGACCCAGATGCTTCTGCAGGTAAGATTTGGAACTCAAGCCATGGAGGGAGTCAGGGGAGACACGGATGACACATGATACATGGAACCTCAGCGGCTTGTCAGTGGTCACTCTAGGTGCCAGAGATGCAATGGCGAGCAAATTCTTCTCACTGGAGGAAGTCAGCAACCCTACAGGAGAACATGGGAACTAGGGAAGGAAGCAAGACTCCCCCAAGGTCAGTGAGCCATCGGTGTTTAAAGGAGAAAGAATGTGTGGTCAATGTGGTGATCGTGACTAACTTGAGATTGCACTGAAACAGAATTTTTTTTTTCAAAAAAGACTTTCCACAAATGGTGAGGGTTTTTTTCTGCTAGGTCAGTCAGCTCCACCTTTTCTGGACCCTACATCCAGACAACCCTACGCGTGCAGAGGGGAAGCTTTGGCTCTTCCTCTTCTGAATGAAATGTCTAGACAGATGGAGGACCGAGCTCTACAAACACCTCGACAGGACGCATCAGGCTGAGCTATAAAATTATTCCTTGTGGGGACAGAAACAAGGCTCACGAGGGAGAGGATCTTCATGCAGTCCCCACGGCCTGAGTTGGATCCCTGGATCCTACAAGGCATGGGGGAGAACACAGACGTTTCCTATGATCTCTACTTACGTGCACATGAATGGGCACATGCATAGAATTCCTTCTTAAAAATCTACCCCTAGGTGCACTACTTCAACAACCCATAGCACTCTAAGAACACACAGACCCAGCTATAGCTGAGTCTATGTTAAGCTATCCGTTTACCTCGTTCACTTATTGTTACAAAGATCGCCTGGGATGATGGCCACAAATGACTTGATAACCTTTAAGGATAACTACATCAAACTCTACCGACTTACAAAACTCCAGTGACTGTCAAAGGTGGTATGGCCTCACTGAAATAATGACCTTATAACATTTGATTCTTGGTAATTTGCTTATTTGCTCATTTATTCATTAATTTATTTTTGAGACAGAGTAGACCCGAACATCTCTAACCTTGCTCTGTAGCCTAAGATGACCTTGACCCTCTGATCCTCCTACCTCCGTCTGGGATCCCAGGTCTTTGCTAGCATATTCAGTGCTGGGTGTAGAGCCCAGAACTTTGTGCACGTCAGCATGTGAGCACCCAGCCCAGTGAGCTCCACCCTGCCAGAGCCACCACCTTCAAGGAGAGTGGGAAAGATTTGCCTGGACAAGCGCTTGCTGTCACTTGGCATGGGGCACACACAGCAAAGCAGCATTAAACCACAGAGAAGGTTCCGGGCCTGTGAAATGTAGCACACATTTAAGAGAAGGGAAACATCACCATCAAAAGTGAAAATGACCCAGAGAATCAAAAGCAAGAGAAACATTAGAAATTAAGGCACCAAGACAAGATCTACTAGTCGCTCCTCCATGTACAAATGCATAAAACCAGCCAACGGGGAGTCCGCACAGAGGCTTCTTAAGATTCAGAGCCCTTTAAAGTTGAATTTCCTTCAGTGGGCCAGGATCTGCATCAGAGTTCATCATCATTCGGCGCCACGGTTTGCAGAGGAGAAAGCTCCCCTAAGGCACTGTCAGAACTGCTAGCCTTGGCCTTACTGCAAATGGAATCTTCGAAATGAGCCTATGGTTATGCGGCTCCCAATCATGCAGGAGCTTTGGAAAACCGTTCACCCTGTCTTTCTTCTAAGCGCTCATACCTCAGCAGAGCCCTAGACACTGAGAGGGGATTAATGCCTATGAAAATAACATTTAAGTAAACAAGGTGGTCTTTTAAGATACAGTGTTCCTGTCTTAAGTCACAGATGAAAGCTTTTTTCCTCCTTCTTTTTAATTTTGCTACGTTGCAAAGAAGAAAACTTTCTTTCTCCAGGGTCCACTTTCATGTCAGACTGATCCATGCAATTGTCTACGCTTCTGGCAAGTGGGAGGAAAGGGGAGACTTCAGAGGAACAAATTCAGTGACCCATGGCCCTGCACACAGGGACAGTGGTACCTTGCCTGGCCAAGTCCCAGGGAAGCCAGCCCACAGCTCCCAGACCTTAGCCACCAGCTTAGGGCAAAGAGCAGAGGATTTGAGCGTTAGGAATCTGCAAGTAAGAAGTGATTTTTTAGAAAACATCTTTAACTTTATTGTATCTATCTTGAGAGCAACATGGTCAATAAAGGTATTAACAAGAAATGAACACTTGGGGTTAAAGAGATGGGTCACTGAAGTTCCCAGCGTCCACATCAGGTGACTCACAAATGGTTGTTAACTCTCCCTCCAAAGGATCTGACACCCCCTTCTGGCCTCCAGGGGTACCCAGCTGACCACCATCACACACACATACACATACATAAAATAAAACTTGAAGAAACTAAGACTTAGAACCCTTGTAAGAATGTATTTCCTCTGCTAAGCCTTGGTTATCTCTTTTAATCTTCATGATTATCTCCGTATTATCAACAAGAAATCTGGAGTACAGTCTGGGCAATAAACTGTTTCAAGATTACCTACCTAATGTCTTCCATATAGAAATGCTAGAAATGCCAAAATTATGTTAAGTCCCAGGTGGTCTGCACTGACAGCCAAAATAGCCAAGGACTAAAGAGATGGCTCAGGGGCCAAGAGAGCTTGCTGCTCTTGCAGAGTTCCTGGGTTCCTTTCCAGTAACTCACATGAGCAGATCATAGACACCTATTATCTTCAGCTCCTGGGAACGCAGCGCTCTCTTCTGCCCTCCACAGGCACGGCACTCACATGTGCATACAATCACACAGACAATAACATAATTAAGCCGGGCGATGGTGGCGCACGCCTTTAATCCCAGCACTCGGGAGGCAGAGGCAGGTGGATCTCTATGAGTTCGAGACCAGCCTGGTCTACGGATCTAGTTCCAGGGCAGGCTCCAAAGCCACAGAGAAACCCTGTCTCGAAAAAGCAAAAAAAATTTTAAAAAAAGACAATAACATAATTAAAAGTAAAATAAATCAATCATGGCCTTGACCTCTTTGCTCATATTCTCATTCCTCCCACTCTTCAACTGAACTTTGGGAACTCAGTCCAGTGCTCCGATGTGGGTCTCTGCGCCTGTTTCCATCAGTTGCTGGATGAAGGTTCTATGGTGATATTTAAGATATTCATTAGTCTGTCTACAGGGCAAGTCAAGATTGGGCCCCCTCCCCTCTATTGCTTTGGGTGTTAGCTGGAGTCAGCCTTGTGGATTCCTGGGAATTTCTCTAGAGTCAGGTTTCTGCTAACCCTATAATGGCTCCCTCAATCAAGATATTTCTTTCCTTTCTCTCTCTCTGTCCTTCCTCCATCTCAACTATCCCATTCCCTCAAGTTCTCCTCAACCCTCCTCTTCCTCTCTCAACCTTCCTTCTCCCCCATCCCCATGCTTCCAATTTTGTCAGGTGATCTTGTATGTTTCCAATTTTCCAGATGGATCTACATATGTTTTTCTTTGGGTTCACCTTATTACTTAGCTTCTCTAGGATCATGAACTACAGGCTCGATGTCCTTTGTTTATAGCTAGTATCCACTTCTGAGTGAGACCATGATGGGGCACCCACTGAAACAGTCTACCTGAGCTAAGGGGAGCTCACCAACTCCAGCCGGACTGGGAAGGAATAAGCATAGGATCAAATTAGTCCCTCGGAATGTGGTTGACAATTGCGTGGCTGAGGCAGACTGAGGGGCCACTGGCAATGGCACCAGGATTTATCCCTACTTCCATGTACTGGCTTTTTGGGAACTTATTCCCTTTGAATGAATACCTTGCTCAGCCTAGATATAGTAGGGAGGGCCTTGGACATTCCACAAAGCAATATGCCCTACCCTCTCTGAGGACTGGAGGGGCTGATGTAGGAGGGTGTGTGGAGGGAATTGGAGGAGGGGAGGGAGTAGGAACTTGGATTGGTATTGTTTTAAAAAAAAATCTAATAAAATTTAAAAAGTAAAACAAATCTTTACAGAAATCAAACATCATGTCAGCAAAAGTTTATATAATTGTAACATTGTTTTAAATTTGCAAGAAAGAAAGAAATCCACAATATTAAATATAATAAAAAATAATAAAAGTTGAAATGGATTTCAGCTTCTGTTGATGCTGAAAAAGCTAAGAAGTAATCACTCCAGTCTGCAAAGTCAGAAAAAGTTTCAACAAAAACAAAATTGAAAGAGAAATTTAGCTAAAAACAAGTGCCGTGGGTTTTCCCAGAGTGCCGAGAGAAGTCTGGTCTCCAGGTAAGCTGTCATTCTTATGTCTGCATAGATGGGCACTCAGAGGCACAGCTGGTGACCACTTCCCTGAATTGGAGGAGGCCGGATCTGGACATTTACAGAGAGGACTCACTGGTGACTACTGGAGGTAGCATGAGAACTGTCAGGGACGAGATGAATTTCTCTCACCTTGGCAGACTTTCCTCGAAGAGCCCCACCAGGCACTCACGGTGCACCGCCATCTCTCTGGCTCCAACAGGTGTGGTCTATAACCATTCAGGGCAAAACAGTGCACCCAAGGCCTCCTCCATATTAGGAAAAGACTTCACCAGAGCCTCACACCCACTGGCAGAAGGGCACCTTCCATTGCAGCGTTCTTACCTTTCTCCTGTTCCCTTAGTTGGTAAACCATAGTTAGCAGTCCTGGGCAAACAGATCTAAAGGCTCACAGACAGAGAAGGGAGCAGGGCTTGTGGGGGTGGGGAGAAGTTGCAACAGAGAAGACAAATTTGTGATATTTCAATCCTCAAATCTAGGGCGCATTGTATCTGGCGTATGGAACTATCTCCATGTCCACACATTCTACCACCAATATAATAGGACGTCACTACAGAAACCTCAGATCATAACTAAACTAAAAACACAGACTCTTGGAAGAACACCCAGGGAGGTCCAATTCTGGGAAGGAAATAAAATCAAGAACCATAAGTAATTTGAAGTTTCTGGCAGCGTTGCTATGAGCAAACATAAACCTAAATACAGATTCACCAGGTCTGACTTCAGTCCACGTGAGCAGTACCTTCCATGACTGCCCCTGAGGAAGGTCAGTTCGTTTTCCGTCTCTGCTTTCCCAAACAGACTTAAGAGCTCCTTAGAAGTCAGAGAACTCCATGAGCATACTCCATCGGCAGAAATGTGCCCGAGTCTCATGACCTAGGCATAACCAGGCACAGTATGGTGGAGATGAGGTGACTTTTGTTCTGGCATGCTTGCCTCTCTTCGTGTGTATACGAACTGCTGGCCTAGATCATGGGATCTTGCTGACACCCAAGATCACACTTCTGCCCATAAATCCTTTAGACAATTCCATCCTCTAGCAGTCCAGCTCACTACTTCTCTTTGGCCTTACTTCACTTCATGCCTGACTTCCTTACACCAACCAAGACCAGGTCATTTACAACACTTTTCTATAAGAAATTCAACTATTGACATCAAGAGTCAACAGTAAAAGGATGCAAAAAGATAAACCAAGCTAAATGAGAAACTGGGATGGTTACATCGATTTCAAACAAGTTCAGTCCCAGAAGAACCAAAGTTATTGGGAATCAAGAGGGACCACAACATGAGAAAAGGACCCATTCTTCAGGAGGACATAAACATAAGGACATAAACCTCTAACCTGAGTAGCAAAATATATGACACAAAACCTGATAGAAGAGAAAAACTGACAAATTCAAACATAAGTCAGAAACTATTTGTTGTTTCATCTAAATTATATAATTTATGGATTATAATTTCTTATATTTTTCCCTTATCGTCAGAATCACATTTCAAGACGATGGCTTGGGGCTTCACCACCCTGTGCCAATGCCAAGAGTTTCATAGGCAGAAACTAAGCAAGGATATAAATGATCCCAATGGCATTATTGTCAACTTGATCTAATTAAATGTATAGAATAGTTCTTCCAAGGACATCGGATACAATCATCTTAAGTTCCTATGTAACAGACACCAAGACAGGGCCCATTTCAAATCCAAAACACTCAACAAATGGAAAAGTCTAACAAATATGCAAAGTATTTCTCAGACAAAACTGAAAAAGTCCACATGAATATTAAGGCTCAAATAACATTTATAGTTACAAATAAAGACAAAACACACACTTTTAGGACATGTATTAATCCAAGAAGACATTTAAAGGCTGTTAAAAAACAGCTACAACTGCCGGGCGGTGGTGGCGCACGCCTTTAATCCCAGCACTTGGGAGGCAGAGGCAGGCGGATCTCTGTGAGTTCGAGACCAGCCTGGTCTACAGAGCTAGTTCCAGGACAGGCTCCAAAGCCACAGCGAAACTCTGTCTCGAAAAACCAAAAAAAAAAAAAAAAAAAAAACAGCTACAACTGACTGAAAATGATATAGCAACTTATTATAACCTAGTACCGTGCCCTGACCAACTGAGCTAACCAGGCAGTCGTTTGCTAAAATCTATACCTTATGAAAAAAGAAACGCTTAGAGGGAAATTTACCAATTGAAAAACCAATAATTTAGCTTAGCTTAGAAAACTAGAGTGGAGAAAATCAAGCCTAAATCAATAAGTAAATAAGAGAAATAATATTATATGAGAAATTAGTGAAATTCAAAATAGTCAAAGAGAAAATAAACAAAAACAAAAGCTGGCTGTTTATTATTGATCTGTTCTCTGGCCAGGCTTTCCAAGAATAATAAGAAAAGACATTAATTATTAATTTCAGAAATGAACAAGAGAAAACACTACCAATCTCATAAAACAAAAAAGATAGAGAAGTAACATGAACCATTATGATCCATAAATTAGATAATTTGGTGATACAAATCAGGTCTACAAAAAACTTCCATGCCAAAATGCATCCAAGGAGATAGAATAAACTTCAATAGACATGCCCACTAAGGAGACTGGATGGCTAGTCAGGAACACGCATACATACACAAAATTAGCAATAAAATAAGAAAGCTGAAGCAGGATGGCCATTTCCCCGTGAATTCCATGGAGCCAGAATTACCATCTTACTAAAACCAGGTAAAAACATTATAAGAAACAAAAGCAAAAGGCCAGCACCTCCTGGTACTGATATAAATATCCTCGACTTAACTTCCTAGTGAGACAGAATAGAAGTTGCCTCCATGTGTGCAGCCAAGGAAGAAAGTCAGAATAAGAAGGAAAAGGAGCTGTCCTGATGAGAAATGTATCAGAAACTCACGAAGTGTGCAACAGATGGCTGAAAGTGGGGGAAAACCATGCCTCTCCCAGCTCCAGCCATGTGACTTGGAGGGGGGAGGAGAAAAAACCCACATCCAGAAGCTCCTCTTTCCTCTCTGAACTGTCCTGGGGATTAGACCACCAAAAGTACACCGCTCACTAAGGGGACTCCAAAATAAAGCTGGACAAGATGCCCAAACCAGCAAATATGCAAATCACAACACAAAAACGCAGGAAATATGAAAAGGTAAGACGCCAAAACTCCTCCAGAGATCATACCACCTACCAGAGGAAGAATTCAAATGCTTACTTTTAAAACTAGTTCATAAGCACAAAGGGAATACAAACAAGCAAATGAATGAAGCCTTGAGACCACCCGAGGACCTAGAGAAGCAACAGTGGTAAGAAAGCTGACAAACAGATGGGGATTCAGCAGTGTGGGGGGAAAGATCAACGAAAGGCCAAACAAATCCATGGATGATTATTAAGATCTGGGAAAACCAGAAGTGTTGAAAATTAATAAATAAAAAGTAGTACAAAATATCACCAACAGACTAGACCAAGGAGAAGAAAGAAAGGAACAGAGTCAGGGGATGAGATCAAGGAAATACTACATTAAAACATAAATCAGAAAAATATCTAAATACATGCTTTAGATCACCACTATATCTAAGACCTCTGGAGAGAAAGAGAACAAACGTAAGAATCCATGGGTGGAAGAAGGAACTCAAAAAACCCTAAGAGCATGGAACTCACCCAATGAAAAGACAGCAGGATGTTTTCTAAGTCTAGAAAAGAAATGGGCATCTCAGCACCAATGAAACTTACAACCCTAAATAGACATGACCAGAGAAGAATTCCCTCACACCCCATTACAGCCAAAGACCCAAATGACAAAATGAAGAAACAGTATTAACAATCAATCAAAGCCACGAGAAGGAAATGCTAACCCATATACAAAGGCAAACACTTTGGAGTTACCTCCAACCTCTGAACAGAAACCCTAAAAGCCAGGAAAGCACAGGATGCTTCAAACCCTGATAGTATAACTGCCGACCAAGATCACTGTATGTGAGCCAGAGGGAGTGGTTTACAATCCCAGCCATCATGGGGCAGAAGCAGGTGGTTCTCCGTGAGTCTGGAGATAGCCTGATCTACAAATATTGTTCTAAGCCTGCAAGGGCTACATATGAGATCTGCCAGAAAGGGAGAGGGGGTAGGAGAGAGAGAGAAAGAGAGAAAGAGAGAGAGAGAGAGAGAGAGAGAGAGAGAGAGAGAGAGAGAGAGAGAGAGAGTGAGTTACTTTTTAAGGTAAGCATAAACTCAAACAATTCATGACTACTGAGTCAGCCTTACCAAAGACAGCTCAGAATCCTAAACACAGAGGGAAAAGGGTCATCAAAATCAAGAGGGGACTTGGCAGAATAAATTTCAAGAGAGAAATAGATGAAGAAAGAAAAGGTAGGAAGGACTTCATCATGTTCATCCAAGTAAATCAGTAAATCCCTAATATGAAGATGAGAGAAAGAGTAGAGCAGACAATAATGGAACCAACTAGAAAAAGAACCAAAAAAGTTACAGGAGCTAGCAAACTTCTCTCAATAGGGAACCCAAAATGCAGACAGTGATAACTCTGCTATTAAAAGATGCAGACTGGACTGGATTTTAAAGAAAGAATCCAAATCCAACTATCTCTTTATCTGTAAGCAGAGACTGCTCATTTGTTTCCCAGCCACCCAGACCCAGATAATCACACAGAAACTATATTAATTCCAACTGTTTGGCCAATGGTTCATGCACATATCTAGGTAGTTCTTATATCTTAAATTAACTCATCTTTCTTCATCTTCAGCAGCTACATGGCATCTCTCTGAGTCCACCTACTCTGGCTATATACCAGTCTGGCTATATTCTGCCCTGACATAGGTCAAAGCGGTTTCTTGATTAACCAATGGTAATAAAACATATTCATAACATACAGAGGGGAATCGCACATCACTTATCTCTGAGAAATGCATCTCACGGGCAAAGATACTGATACAGAGTGAAGGGGTCTACTTCAATCCACCAAGAAAATGCAAGTAAAGAACAAGTTAGCACAGCTATTCTGATATCAGACTCCAATCAGCAATTATAAGATATGAAAAGGGCCACGGTGTTATCGAGTAATCTACTAAGAAGATGTGACAATTGTAGATACATATTCACTGAACATTGAGGCTCCTAATTTTATAAAAAATAAATACCAAGGGACAAAAAAAATAGACAAGACTTGATGCAGTAGTGATGATGTCCATACCCCAGTTCCATCAACAGACGAGTCAACCAGACTTAAAAATCAATGAAGGCACTTCAGAGTTTATCTGTACCATAGGTCAAAGGGACGTAATAGACAATTATGGAACCTTCCATCTAAAGACTATAGAATACACATCCATCTAGGTCAGTAGCCCAAGGAACTTTCTCTAAAATAAAACAATTTTAGGCCATAAAGCAAGCTTTTAAAAACTTATTAAATCATAGTGAAATAAAACTAGAAAAAATGCTTAAGAAAATGTTAGAAAATCAAATCTTGTATAGAATGAAAGTATGCTTCATGGTCATGGAGTATTGATGCAAAGCTAGGTCAAACAAAAGAACTCAAACCATTGTTCTGAGTGCAGTGGCTCACAGATGCAATCTCAGCACTCAAGAGCTGGTATAAGAGGATCATCATGGGTTCAAGGCCAACCTAGGCCATGGAGTGAATTCCAGAGTAAGACCCTGGATAAAGAGGAGGAGAGAGAGAGAGAGAATAAACACACTAATTTTAATTCACCACATCAACAAACTGAAAATAATTATAGAATCATATCAACAAATATAGAAACTATTCTGTTCGAAAAGAACATGATAAGGCTGGTGAGATGTCCCAGCAGGTAGAAGTACCAAGTCAAACAACCTGTGTCTGATGCCCAGTTCTCACAAGGTGGAAACAACTTGTGTCTGATGCCCAGTTCTCACAAGGTGGAAGGAGAAACTGACTCCCACCATGTGCTCTCTTACCTACACACACACACACACACACACACCTACACACACACACACACACAGAGAGAGAGAGAGAGAGAGAGAGAGAGAGAGAGAGAGAGAGAGAATATATAAATATATAAATAGCAATGTTAAAGTTTAAAGCACCACCTTATAAAAACACAATACAAAAAAATAAGAATTTTTAAAATCCTAAGTTGGCTTTTTGATCAAAAGTGAGCAGTGAGTATCTTTCCAGTTAGCACTGAACGAGAACAGTACTCAGAGATGAAAGAATTGCTTAATAATAAATGTTAAAGCTCTAATTTCTTCTGCTTTTTACTATCAAGAGATTCTACCACACCCATTGGGAAGTACAGAGGCCCTTTGAAAATCTGGTGAAAGATGGTGACCCTCTTCCACCTGAACCATTTCTAAAACGGACTCATATCATTGCAGGGATGTCCGGCTCGGTTTCGCTGCTTTGGAATACCGTCAGTCCCCGCCACACTCTTTTCATTCACTATCAAGTTTGCTTTGGAGAGGAAACTGAATATCTTACTAATCTGTCTAATTTTTTGAAGAACCCATTATTGAAATTTGTAAAAATTTCACATATTATTGACGATTTTTCCCATAGTTAGATCAAGGTTGAAATGCAAAACTTATAATAATAATTAAAAAGCTCTCTTTAAAAAAACACAATTTTTAAAGGCTGGAGAGATGACTCGAGGGTTTAGAGCACAAACTGCTCTTGCAGAAAACCCAAATTCAGTTCCCAGCACCTACGTGGCTGCTCACAATCACCTGTGGCCCTGGTTACAGGAAATACAAGGCCCTCTTCTGGTATCTGAGGGTCCTGTGGGTCCTGTGTGCTGTGATACACATAATGTCACACAGCACACAGACACGGAAAAGTTAATACAGAAAATTAAAAAAAAGCAACTCTGCAACAACCACTAAACCAGTTAGCTAGATAGAATTTTCCCAGGATTTTATCTGATCCTGGTCTTGAATTCATGACTGACTGTCCTTCCATGAAGAGGCGCTCCTGACACCGAGCCATTTCGGACATGCTGTAGGTGAGGCACACATAGTTCTTCTGCCACTGGACAGATTACAGATCTTGCCTCAAAACCTTATTACGTATGCTCACTTGGAGTCTATGAGTCATGAATTGAGACAAGTATTTTCAAAGATCAAAGGGAAGGAAGATCTGATCAATTACCAGCTATTCTAGCAAAGCTCCAAGGTCTGCAAGAGAATTCCGTGCGAGTATTGCCTTGATTAGCATTGCCTCCATGGCTTCCGTGACGGGAAAGTACAGCGGGTTTGGGATCTAATCCGTGCAGCTGCCTGACACGCTCAGATCTGAAGATAAGCACACATCAAAAAGAGGGGGAAGAGACCGCAGAGGAACGCCATGAGGACTTGGTAAAGTTCCATACAGATCCAAAGTCCAGAATGAGCAGCAATTCCTTCGGAGGAGGGAAATCACAGAAGCTGATAAAGCAGGATTGCAGCTACTTAAAAATTAAAAAAGTTCTCCTGTTTCTGGAGAACTCACATGGTTCTGGCGGGAAAGAAAGCAGTCAGAGGAATCAAGAAGTCGCTTCTCTGTTCCCACCTCTGTGTTGAAAAGAATCTTCTTGATTAACCGCCACACTGATTTCCAAAGTTGTTGCACAAGTTTGCAGAAAATTGGGAGTCAACCTACCTCAGGATCCAGCAATACCACTCTTAGGCATATACCCAAGAGATGCCCAATCATGCTAAAAAAGCATTTGTTCAACTATGTTCATAGCAGAACTATTTCTAATAGCCAGAACCTGGAAACAACCTAGATGCCCCTCAGTGGAAGAATGGATGAAGAAAGCATAGCACATCTACACATTAGAGTTCAACTCAGCGGTAAAAAGCAATGACATCTTGAATTTTGCATGCAAATGGATAGAAATAGAAAACACTATCTTGAGTGAGATAACCCAGACCCAAAAATATGAATTTGGTATGTACTCACTTATTAGTGGACTCTAGCCATAAACAAAGGACATTGAGCCTATAGTTTGCGATCCTAGAAAAGCTAAATAATAAGGTGAACCCAAAGAAAAACATATATAGATCCTCTGGAAATAGGAAGCAAACAAGACTGCCAAGCAAAAGTTGGGAGCATGGGGATGGGCGTGGGGTGGAGAAAGGATAGAGGGGAGAGGGGGTGAGAGGAGGGAGAAGGGGAGGGTTGTGAGAGCTTGGGGGAGTGGGATGGTTGAGATGGAGGAAGGACGGATATGGGAGCAGGGAGAAGATATCTTAATTAAGGGAGCCATTTTGGAGTTGGCAAGATGCTTGGCTCTAGAGGGGTTCCCAGGTATCCATGGGGATATCCCCAACTAGGACCCTAGTCCAGGTGCGAGAATTAGCCTAGAAAAGGTTAGATAGAAATGGGCCAAGCAGTGTTCAAAAGAATACAGTGTCCGTGTAATTATTTCGGGGTATAAGCTAGCCAGGCGGCCGGGGTGCTGGGGACGCAGCCCCACCGCTCCTATACAACAAACGTATATATGCTCTTCTGACATGGAATCACAAAGAGATGAAAGGATAAAGAAAATGTGGTTCATAGACATGATGTAGTCATATTAAACTGGAAAGCAAAGTTAAATCACAGAATTTGAAGAATAGGTGTAACTGTAGATCATTATGTTAAGAAAATATTCATTGAGGAAGAAGGAGGAGGAGAAAGAAGGAAGAAAGGAAAGAAGAAGGTAGGGAGGAAGGAAGAAAGGAAGGAAGGAAGGAAGGAAGGAAGGAAGGAAGGAAGGAAGGAAGGAAGGGAAGAAAAAGAGAGGGGGAGGGAGGGAAGGAGGGAGGAAAGAACGGATGGAGAGAAGGAGAAAGAAAGAGAGAAAGAGAGAGAGAGGAAGGAAGGAAGCTAGCTAGGTAGCCAGACACAGGAAGACAAATGCTGCGTTTTCTTCCCTTTGTAGACTCTAGCTCCAAGTGTGTATGGATGACGGGGGAAGGGGCATGACGCAGAAGAGGAAGAAAGAGGTCTGAATGAGGGAGTGCAGGGAAGGGGAGAGATCAAAATGTGTCATCTGGAAGGAGGGTGGGGCAGGTTGGTGAGGGGTGGGGGATTAAGAGCACAGTATAATGACCTATATATTTGGAAATGCCATGTGAAACCCATCATTTATGAATTATCAAATCAATACACACATACACACACACACAAACACACACACACGCACACGGACAGATAGTCCGCATGACAGATATGTGGAATTCAATAGAAAACTACTGTTCTTTGTTCAAAATCATTAAGGATTACATAAATTTTTCTTTCTTGTGTTTTGTTATTGTTGCTGCTTGTTTTTAAACCACTTTTCCCCATTCATGTGTGTGTGTGTGTGTATTCATGTGTGTGTGCATGTGTGTTCATGTACAAGTTCTTGCCACAGCACAATTACGGAGGTCAGAAGACATTTTACAAGAGTTGGCTCTCTCTTTCTACCAAGCGGGTCCCAGGAATTAAGCTTGGGTGATCAGGCCTGTGAGCCAGTGTCTTTACCCACTGAGGCACCATGCTGAGCCTTCTTCCTCATGAAAAGTATTAAGATTTTTTAAAATGTTTTAAGTGCGGGTGTCATAGCTGTGCACCTCAGATCCCCTGGAAGTTAAGTTACAGGTGGGTTTCCGCTGTCATGTGAGTACTGAGAACTGCACCTGGGTCCTCCGCAAGAGCTAGGTGCTCTTAATCTCTGAACCCTCTCTCCAGCTCCCTATTATGTTTGAGCACTTGCTAGGGTGAGAGCTTTCTGAGCAGAGACCCCTGTGATGCTGTCCAGCTTGATCAGGAATCACAGGCATGACAACCACGGCCCTCTGTATAAACATACACGCATCGCATATGTTTGTATGAATTCACAGCACATGTATCTCTCGGGTGCAAGCATGCCTGCAGAGGGGCTCCATCCTTGAATACAGTAACCATAGTGATGTAATTCCCAGGCCCCGTCCCAGACTCACCGTGTATTGCTCCTCCCAATGCTCTAATCGGGGACATCTGTTTCCTTCCTGTGTGTCACCTTTAGAGAGTTGTCCCCTTTTCCACACCACCCCCTTTATGTTTTAATAGAGTACATCAGAAGCGATGATTAAAAACAGCCTAAGTTAATTAATGGGGTGTAAATTATATGAGGGGTGCCTTATAAAACCGTAACCAAAGCTTAGGTGTGGACTCTCCCTCCTCTGCACATTCCCAAGGTAGCATGAATTCTCGAGCGGAATAAACTCCTCTTGACACCTAAGTATACAGTCTCCACGCTCCCGTCCTCATCAACAGAGGGTGACAAGGTTCAAAGGCGTCTTCAGAGCTTCTGTAGCCTGCTGGGCTGTCATTAATTAATTAATCAAATGTCACACTCTGGCAAAGCAGAGCATGTTGACATAAGACCCACTGAAGAAAACCATCCACACGGGGCGTAACTTCGTGTCATACATGATTTCCAATAGCCAGGTTCGGAAGAGGCCTAGACCTTAAATAACCCGTGTTCATGCGGTTTCTCCTCTATTATTTCCCGCGACCCTGAGCTTATTTCTATTGATTTTTAGAAATAAAGGCATTTAAATGCTGCAGAAATATATTCTGTCCATTTCATCAGACGGAACTTGTTTGACTTTAGAGGAAGTAAGCTCACTGCCTGTGTCATGGGGTCTCCCGACCTGGGATATCCTCTGGTCCTTTTTTCCCTATGGGTGAGACAGGTTAGGTTTCCCAGCCAAGTCCTGAATTTCTCCGGCTAGGGAAATTCTCTAAAAACGGTGACTCCAAGTTCAGACAACAGATATTTTTCATATTGACTATCTAGTGCCTTGGAACATCCATTCGTCACATCTGGTTCTGCCTTTCATGAGAATATGTTTGATTTCCAACCATCCTGCAAACGCGTGATACACACTGTGAAGTTAATTCTCATGGCCCAAGGACCATCTCTTCTCTAGGAGAATATTTCAAATACAGCACACAGGCAATAGGTTTGGATTTCCTCACCCAAACATGGTTCGTTTCTGAATGCAATCATACTCGTCTGTTTCACAGATTTGCAGAGCAGAACAGAACATACCAGGCCTGTTCCAACCGGTTCCCGGAGCAGGACAATCACTTCCCACATTCAAACCATTGTAGGCCTATTAGAGGGGCACTCACGTCCTCAATGGCCATGCTGTACTGCTGGAAGCAGTTGAAATAAAACCCATAGGCCCTTCTTGCACCGGTGCCAATCAGGCAACCTCCCTTAGCCTACAGGAATACCCGAGACAGGCGGGAGGCAGAGTCAGCAAGACATGGGGTTCTCAGTGGCAGCTTCTCAACGTGTCCATGTCATTGCTCTTTCGTTTTGGTGTCCTATCAGCTACCATACATGAAGTTGTCTAGGCCCCCCAGTGGAAATTTGATAAACATTCCTTTATACGTATTCATCAAAGTGGCCGATGAGATAATAGTGAACGTGACGAGACAGAACCTGCCAGCTGGCCTCAGGAGCCCAGCTTCTACACCTGCATGCCCAAGTCCTTGGTCCCAGTTTAATTCTTCATCCTAAGTTTGATGAGTGGCAAGCAGGAGACAGAAAGGGCATCTTCCTGGAAAACTAACCCAAGATCTTTCCAGATGCTCTTCGAGCAGCCTTCCCTGGGAAAGCACATTGGCTCTCACTGGAGCTAAATTGAAGACAAGCTTGGACCATCATGTCAGGTTTTCTTTGTTACTCATTGACTCTTCAAAACAAAAACTTTCTTCAGTAAGCCCCCTGTACACACACACACACACACACACACACACACACACACACACACCCCTGGATGTGTGAATTGGGGTTGTGAGGGGGGTTCTTTTCAGTATATTCTCAAGTGGTTTTCAATCCAGCCCACGTATGTGTCTGAGCAACCATTTGCTGAGCCAGGTAAGGAGCTGGACCAAGGAACCCCGCTCCTGGCTCACAAAGCAGCCCATGCAGAGGTAGCCTGCAGCGACACAGGGCACCAAGTGAACCAATGTGTTAGGTATCTGCACCTGCCTCCTGGTGTCTAACACCCAGCTTACACACAGCTCAGCTTATAGGGACCTGCCTAGGGTGTTAGCTCCTTGTCTCATAACTGAGGGGAATCCATCATGGCAGGGATGCCATGGAAGCAGGAAGTGGCTGGCCACAGGAAGCAGGACCTAATGAATGCTGCTGCTCAGGCCTGTTTCTCCATTTTATCCCATCTACAACCCTGGCTCTGACAGAGCCCCACCCATGTTCAGCGTAGGCCTTCCTCCCTCAGCTAGCCTATCTGAGACAATCTGCAAAGGCACACACCAAGACAGGCCTGAGACAATCCCCCAGAGACATGTCCAAAGGCTCATTTTCTACATGATTCTACCTTCTGCCAAGCTGACCATATTAACTGTCATCACATGTGGCGTGGAGGAAGCCCTGGGTTTCATGGGTTTCATTCACACAGCAGAGTAGGTAGATGTCTGTAGGGCCAGCACTCAGGAGGTGGATGCAGGAGGACTGGAAGTTCAAGGCCAGACTCAGCTACTAAAGCTAGTTTGAGGCCAGTCGGGGTTACACGAGACCCTGTAACGACAGCACAAAAAGAAAGGAGGGAGGGAAAGGGAGAAGAAAAGAGAACAGAAAAGAGAAAGAACCGTCTCTGAGTCATCTAAAAACCCATGCTTTGAGCATTTCTGGCTAGTTTGGGAGGAAAAAAGTTTCCAAGAGTAATTCACAAAGACCTGGCACAAAAGACGGCCGTTGGGTTTTCAAAGTCTTCCTTACGTGTTACGGTTGCCATGGTCTACAAAATCGGGTCGTTTTGTTAAAGTTCACCCTCCCTACATATTACTAACTGGAATTTTCCTTCACTATGCTGGCTGGTAACGCATAGTTACCTCCTTCCACTGTCTCTGCTGGTCAGCTTCTGCAGTTATGCTCCCAGGATGCTGTTACCTCCCCTGAGTCCAGCTGACCCTCCTTCCACTGTCTCTGCTGTCAGCTTCTGCAGTTATGTTCCCAGAATGCTCTGTCGCCTCCCCTGAGTCCAGCTGCCTCTCCTTCCACTGTCTCGGCTGTCAGCTTCTGCAGTTGCGCTCCCAGGACTACTGGTGACAGAGCAGGACGGCCTGGGCCCAGAGGTGGGAAGAGGAGGCAACTCTCATGTCCCACATTTCTGGGACCCTTTGGTTTCTTGTCTTTTGCTTCCCTAGTCTCGTGCCTTCTTTTCTTTCTTTGTCCCACTCTGTGTACCGGGGATCAAATCAAGGCCTGCTGCATGCTAGCCATGTGCTCTACTGAACAAGGTCTTTTCAGACTTGAGAAGATCATATAAACTGCCCAGGCTGGCCTTGAACTCACTCTGGAGCAAAGGCAGAGCTCCGAGCGCTGGGATGACAGCCTTGGGTCACCAGATGCTGTTTGGTCTTTGACACTCTCAAGTTTTCATTCTCGCTCTTTAAATATTTCCAGGTCACATTCACACATACATGTGCGTGTGTGTGTGTGTGTGTGCGTGTGCGTGTGTGTGTGTGCGTGTGTGTGTGTGAGTGTATGAGTGTGTGCAAATGTGTGAGCGAGTGTGTGTGAGTGTGTGTACCTGATTATATGTGAGTGTGTGGGTGTCTGAGTGTATATATGAGTGTGTGTGAGAGAGAGTATGAATGTGTGTTGTGAGTGTGTGTATGTGTGTGTGTGTGTGAGCATATATGAGTATGTGGGTATCTGAGAGTGGGGGCCGTGTCTGAGTATGTGTGTATAAGTGTGTGTGAGAGAATGTGAGTGTGTGAGTGTGTGGGTGCATGAGTGTGAGTGTGTGTATGAGTGTGTGGGTGTGTGAGTGTGTGAGTGTGTGGGTGTGTGGGTGTGAGAGTGTGTGTGCATGTATGAGTTGTGTGTGTATGTCCTCCACTTTCTCACCCTCTCCTCTGTGGATGCCTGTGGCTGATATTCATTCCCTCACCCACCTCTGCTTCTTCAACTCTCAAATGTATTTTCTCTTCCGTTCTTATTTTATACAATTTATGTTTACAGGAGAGAACCAGTCCCTAACGACAAAGTGAGGTGACTTTTTGTTTTGTGTTGTCTCAGGGAGTTTTTGTTGTTCCTGTTGTAGTCTTGTGAAAGTCATGGAAGTAACATTCAGAACGTTGGAAGTGTTGAGAGCCACAAAAAACAATCCAGAGTTACCAAGCATAGTAAAACAAAACAGTTACGTGCGGGTGCCTGGGATCCCAGCGCTGAGGAGGCTGATGCGGGAGAATCGAGAGTTCAAGGCCAGGCTGGACGACATAACAGGAGTCTATTCAAAATAAAATGAAGTCCTCCCTCTTTCTCTCTCACACAGTTCAAATATCAATTTCTTTAGAAGCATGCCCCATCAACATTTTTCAAACTAAGTTTGTTTCAGCCCGATGTGGTGGCTTGGCCGGGATTGCAGGGCGAAACTGTCTCAAAAGGCAAAACACAAAACAAAGTAGGATAAAAAATTGAAGCAAACAAATTTTTTAATTTTGTTTTCCTGAAATTCTAATTTAATGATGTTTTTTGGTTTTGGTTTTGGTTTTGTATCTGACAACCACTACCACATCCGGTCACTTCCTCACAGGATGTGTGCAGCGCACCTAAACTGCACACCTGACGAGGTGCGAGACGCTGTGTAACCTAAAGTCAGACCCTTCCGGAAGTAAGCCACAGTGGAGCAGCTGAAGACTTTTGAAAATCAATTGGGCAATGATACAAAATAGCAGATCTCAACTTTCCAGACTGAGTCAGGGAACTTTGGGAGTTCAGGTGCAGATCTAACCCAAGGCTTGGTACTCGCTTCATGGGCGGAGGCTGCGCTGTGGCTCAGGGCCAGGGCATGTGCTCCAGAGTGGGGAATCCTTAGTCCCAGGTGCCCAGCAGACTTGTCTGCTTCTGCCTCCTAATGCTATTCCTTGCCTGGGACCAACGGCCCTGGAATCCATTTCTTTTTCACTTAGTTCTTTCTATTTTTAGTTTTAAAAACTAATTATTCTGGTTGGATTTCATTATGACCTTTTCAGACATGTCATGCTACTTGTCTCAGGGTCTCCCCTGTGCCCTCCCCCGTTCTGCCTCTTCTCATCTATCCCTTTCTGCTAACAGTGTCCTTCTGATTTCATATGTATGTGATATTTGAATGCATTGTGCAAATTCAATAGGGATTTGTTTTAAAAAACAAATATAGTAGCATTGGCAGAATTGCCAAAAAAAATATAAAAACCTTGTTACATCCATACATGTTGTATGAGAGAAAACAGTCTTTGTCATTTTTACTCCATCCCAATTACATGCTCTCATTTTCCTTAGACCCTTCACGCCTCGGTGTGTGCATGTATATGTGTGTGTCCTAGATTTTCATATGAGCGAATACATTTGTTCTTTCTCCTCCCTTATTCTATCTTGTCTCCCTCTCCCCTTCACTGAGCGCCCACACCCCATGGGGTACCATTTCTACATCCACTTCTTGCTGTATCAGCGTGGTTAGAATCCGGATTCCGCCTTTAGGGTCGTGTTTAGAAACTCCACACTGAGTACGATGCTCTTCGGTTCCATCCACTCTCCAGCAGATGACATTTCTTTCTCTCAAGCTGAATACAGCATCACTGTGTACAGCACCACATCTTCTAGCCGGTCTTCTATTGATGAACATCCCCGATAGTCCTGCTTCCCTGGTCCCTTCAACTAGGTAGCGGTAGACACGGACTTGCAGGGTTCTCTGCAGAGAAACACACCCTGGGCACATGCATAGGAAAGCTATAACTGGGCCATATGAAGTTGCTCCTTTTAGTGTTTTGAGGAACACCACACTCTGTTCCTAGTGGCTGCACCGGTGTATAGTTCCACCAGCAGTGAACAGGTACAGTCTGTCCCCATCCTAACCAGCATTCATAGCACCCGTTTTCTTAATAGTGGTCACCACTCTGACCACGGTGAGGCTGAATCTCGAGGAGGGTTTAATTTAATTTGCATTTCACTGGGGTTTAAGCAGAGTGAACATTTTTCAGATATCTGTTGCCTTCTGTATTTCTTCTCTTGAGACTCCTCTGTTTGATGCACTTGCCTGTTGATCGATTGACTTACTTGTTTGGTGTTATTCTCGGTATTTAATTTCTTGAGATCTTTGTATATACTCTAGTAAACAGTCACCTGTTGGACATATGATTTTCTCTCGTTCTGAAAGCTACCTTTCTCTCCAAATGGCTATTTCCTTTACTATATAGCTTTTTAATTCTTGTGATTATTTTTTGAACTATCAGACTCCTTTTACTTACTTGCTTATAGTCCTTGCCTAGACTTCAGTGTTTTCCCTCAGAATTTGAGAATTTTAGGTCATACCTCTTACCTTAGTCTTGGATCAATTTTCATTGAAATTGTATAGGAGAAGGACGAGGTCTAGTTTCTGTCTTCTACATGTGGGTACCCCGTTTTCTAAGCTCAGCTATCAGTATCCCATGGATGCTTCCTCACGCCCTTGTTAGGGTTGAATGTCTGTATCTGTGGAGATTTATTTCTAAGTCCCTGCTTATATTTATCCAGGTTTGCACAAGCCTCTTGTAGATCTTGTTGCTATGGTTTTGTGGTGCATTTTGAAATCAGGTCTTGGGATGACTCTGCCATTGGTCTTTCTCCTCAGGGGTCTTTGGTTTTCTGGGCTAGTTTGTGCTCCCATAAGAACGGTAGGATTGGTTTTCCTAGTTCTGTGAAAAATATTACTGGAATTTTGATGTAAGTTGTGCTGTATCTTTAGATGCCTTTAGTGATGTGGTCATTTCACAACGCCAATTCTGCCCATCCAGGAGCAACAGAGGTCTTTTTCTCTTCTCGTGTCTTTCTTCAACACGGTCAAGTTTCCATCATGGAGATCTTTCACCTCCTCCATGAGGTTTGCTTCTAGGGTATTTTTTTTTATGACTGGGGTTTTCCCCACCACCAGCTCCTTCCTCAGCAAGTGTGGTATCGGTTCCTAGACTTTGACAACTTATCAGGCATCTTCTCTCTCTCCTTTAAATCCCAAGACATTGTCCTTGTCTGCCTAAGTGGACTAGAGTGGCCCTAGTTATTTAGACTAACTTTAGGTGATCCTTTTGGGCTACCTACTCTTTGGGGGGGGGGAATGGTATGTGTTCAGAGTAAACACATAAAATTTGGTGAGGTTAGTGAAATAACTAATTCTAGCTTTATGTCTGAGTTTCAATGATTGTCTTGATTTCCATTTTGTTTTTAACAAACACACTTTGTCAGTGTCTATATGTATGGGTCTATAAAACACACACACACACCTTCTCCATTAGGTTTCTTTTTTTTTTTTTTTGGTTTTTTTCAGGACAGGGTTTTTCTGTGGCTTTAAAGCCTGTCCTGGAACTAGCTCTGTAGACCAGGCTGGTCTCGAACTCACAGAGATCCGCCTGCCTCTGCCTCCCGAGTGCTAGGATTAAAGGCTTGCGCCACCATCGCCCGGCTTCCATTAGGTTTCTTATAGGGAGAAGTCGTTTACCTCCTGTTCAAGACTTCCTTAACTTAGCTGCTATACACTATTTGATGTGTAAGTTGCTCCTGCTAGCCTGTAAACTAAGCCTTGCTGTCCTTTGCGGTCATGGAGTTTCTTCTGTGTTGAACACTGAATGGAAATATTCTAGAAGAGTGGGTTGGTTTTTGTGTTACACTGTTCTTATATTGTTTAAACAACATTATTGTAAGCTAACAACCATAATGTGCAGAAGAGCCTACTTAGAGTAAGATCAATTGTACATGACACATATTTGGTTGTAAGCATCTAGTTTGTGTGCACATAACTCAATTTCTTGGTTATTATAAAAACTCCATTGGAGATGTGACCTTTAATTTGTCCTAATGTATATAGGAAGCAAATACGTTGCTGGGATTTAAGTAACTGCATTTGCATGGTAATATGTTTATGAGAACAGGATGGTTATTTATAGGGCTTTGGTCTGTTTGGAATTATTGTTTGTAAATATTTGTTTTGTCTATAGGAAAAAAATTTTCCCATGAGGCTGTAAGTCCTTTCTAGAAGCCTTTGTGGGCTGTGTTTGGAAGACCTCCAGGCAGCACAAATTACCGAGAAGTAAAACCGGGCTTCCAAAGCGTGTCCATTTGCACTGTGATCGGGACTTGGTGATCAAGCTCAGGTGCTGGAGGGCTTTACTTCCACTCACACAATAGAAGGCTTTCCTGCGGAAAAACTTGCAGTCATTCGCTATGCTTTCCTTCCTCTGCCCCCAAGGACTGCACAACACTCCGCCTTCCGGGGGTCAACATCAAAGAGGAAATTCTAGTCAGGTACAACTCACTCCTCAGGGAGTGCAGCACCGGAGGGCCAGTGAGCAATGCAGATTAGTCAATGTAAGATCTTTGAAAGCTTAAGTCCCCATCTGTAACCCCACCCCCACCTGCTGAGTCAGCATTCCTGCAGCCGGTCTGAGCATCAAGGTCATCAAAGCTTAGACTGAAGGCTGGGGGCTCACCTACCCTGCCAAACACCTATGGCAGCTATTCAAGGGGGATCACACCTTCTTGGAGAAAATTACCTGAATTGTGAACAATACAGTGGGTGCCACCGACTTGCTTTTCACAAGTTATAACATTTTCTCATCTACTAAGTATTCTGTGGTTTGATCCAGCTTCTTTTTATTCACAGCAATAACTAAAGAGACTGACCTACTAGTTAATTATGACTACGACAGCTCATTAGCATTGCGACTGGTTGTCTTGAATCAATTATTCCGATCATCTTCTAACAAGCAGGATGCGGTTGGCTATTCTGCAATTCAGACTATTTGGGGGGAAAGTTTGAAGATGAAAATGTTTGCCCTGTTGACTTGAAATCTGTTAAAGCAAAACCCCTGCCCTGATAGAGTGTCAGCTGTGCACCTATATGTAAGAAGACATTTCTGTACACGTGGTAACAGCTTCGAGAATCCCATCACTTGCACCATTACCCGACTGTGCCATATGATGCAAATCACTTATGTATGATACCTATTATACACAACGATAAATCTACTTAATTCTCCCATGATATCTTAAATGGATCTTTAAGGAGATAAGGGGCAATTTGTCTCCTCACTGAACAAACCAGACAACTTATCATCAACTCTAATAAACTGAAATTAATCACATAAAAAAACGTGCAGAGTTCTTTATGGAACGGCTGTAAAGAGTATGACTTTATGTAAATTATCCTCTCCTGCTAAAACAAAATTACTCATCTTTTCACAACCGTAGATTAGGAACAATAAACAGTTGTCTTTGTGTCACTGGTATTTTCAAAGTGATTTTCAGTGGTGATTCTGGCATCCTCTGCAGTCTGTTATTTAATTAACCTGGTTTCAGAATAAACAAAGGCGCTGTGTGTGTTTAAATCCATTCCCTTTGGGTAATTCCACGGCCTTTATGATGGAGGAGCATCACCCCCTCTAGTGGATAAAGTTAAAACGTTGGAAAGAAACCGCACTTCAAAGGCCCGACTGGGTTTCCTTAAGCCATCAGGCACTCCTAAGGGGCTGATGGGCTAATTTCCTCCCATCACAGCTCGCTGGGATCATACTGTCTCTGAGTGAAGACTGTGTCCCACACATTTGCTATGTTAAGACGGAGAACAGAACTTGGGAGTTAAGACAATGCAATAAAGGAAACAGCCCTGGATATAGACTTCCTCTTCACAGTGAAAATAGCAAAGAGCAGAGAAAGAGAGAGAGAGAGAGAGCAAAACAGAGAGAAATCCAATCCCCACTTTCTACACCAGGAATTTGTAATCATTAGGTATGCTAAAGTATATTTTGTTGTTGTTGAATTAAATGAGCTAACCATTAGCTTCTAGATTCTTCATTTATATAGAGTTGTTTAGAGGCATCATTAATAGTTCCCTACAACATAAACATTATTTTTTAGTTAGATAACATAATCTCTCTCTCTCTCTCTCTCTCTCTCTCTCTCTCTCTCTCTCTCTCTCTCTCACACACACACACACACACACACACACACACAAACACACACACCAACTGGAGAGCTGGCTTATTCTCTGGGGTTTATCTATCAGCAAACGGTCCATTAACTTCTGCTCAACTATGGAGATTTAAGGTCATTCAACCCGCATGACGGTTGGCTCTAACTTCAGATAAGCAGAATCAACAGACACCCACTGAAGTATAAACTAGTTTTACTTTCTCTGTTTTAGCTTATAAAAGCTGAGTTCTCATTGCCAGCATCCCATGAGTGTCCTTCATTATCTTGTCTGCTCGCCTTATCCAAGGAGATGGTGGAGTTCGCTGACAAACATGTTAAAGGATGCTGAAGCTGGTCCTGAATAGCCCTTGATACTTTCCTTTCTGCGGGTGAGATTCGATTGGCCTATTGAAATCCATTTGAGGGCCTGGAGATGGCACAGTAATTAAGAGTGTGCACAGTTTTTATAGAACACCTGGGTTCACTCCTAGCACTCGTGTCTAATCATGTATATTTAAAAATAAAAACAAATCTTTAAATATATTTTGAAACGAAGGAAAACAGGGCAAATTTGCACGTATATATTCTACATCCTGACATGGCTCACCAGATGAAGGTTTGTTTCCTTCCTGTGATAATTCTTCATGTTGTCCTATTTATTTCCATGTCTATTCAAAAGACAAACATAGAGGGGTGGGATTTAAAACACTCCTAAGAAAAATAAAATTGTAAGTTGGCTACCACGTAAGTTGTAACATCCCCATAAGTCGGAAAACTCTTACGAAGAGATGAAGACCTTTCTCAGAGAGCATGAAAGGGATTTTGCGAAAAAGGCATCCCCGAATCACAAGCACTGAAGATGTAGTTGGCAAGAATGATAAGATTGATGAAATTGAAGACAGAAGAGCAAGTATAAATAGACATTTTCCACTGCTCTCGCTGCTTCTTGGCTCATAAGATACATTTTCTTTCATTGGTTTGTTTTGGGTTGGTTTGTTGAGAAAGGATTTAATGCTGCAATTTGGGCTTACCCAATACTTGACCTAGCCAGGTTGGTCTTGAACTCACAGGAATCCCTCCACTTTAACCTCTCCAGTACTAAGATTATGAATATATGGTGCCAAACCTGGCTTGGTCTGTTTCTTTATCTGCAAAATGACAGTGTGCCTTTATTCCCTCAAAGAATTGCTGGAAGTGAAGAGGCAACCAACACCTGTTCCCTGGCCCTCAAGACAGCGTGATAGAGATGCTGAGTTAGGCACCATAGATCTTCACATTCGAGTAGAAAGTGCGCCTCAGAAGCATACTCAAGAATGTTGAGAAACAACGCCAAGGCTGAACCTCCGGCTCTGTGTACGGAGAAAGCCATTGCACGCAGACATATGGAAGCAGGCAATGAAGTGTGACTCACGGAAGTGGGTGAGCCCTTTGCACTGAAACAACCTTAAAGGGCTGCCTACAAACCGGGAAGCAACAAGAGCTGGAGCACAGACTCAGCAGCAAAAGAAGGCGCTCAGACTTCATGGGAGCGGAGCAACCTGCCACACACACGTTAACCTTGATTCCCAGTCTCGACACTCCACTTGAGCGTCATGATCCTTAGGGTGCTGCAGGGAGGATTTTCAGGATGGCTGGAAGAGGGGGAGGAAAGGAGATGTGCCATTAATGCGTGACCTCAGATGGCATGAAACTCAGAAGAAGGGTGCGTCTAAGTGGCGAAAAGAAACATGGCTGCCCATGTAATGTGGGAAGGAGGAGGAGTGGAGTATAAAGTCAAAGGGGATATTGAGCTTCCTAGCCTGGCATGGGGCACCGCTTGAACCAGCAGAGTATGGGCTTAACGGGGAAGGAGAGAGGTTCAGTTTTGAGTTTGTTGAGCAGATGCACCTGCCATAGTGACCAACCTCTCAGGGAGACACTGGCTTCTGCTACGAAAGCATTCCCTTGATGACACCTTTTCAAACGCTAAGTGAAATAAATTTATGCTCAGCCATTTCATCGGCTGTAGGCGATCCTGAGTTTTCAGAGCCCACTTCCCCTTTTCAAGGCAGCTTTGCACACAACCGCCAGCTGTGGTTGAACCTGGACACCTGCGGGCACCATCAGTACCAGTTTTAGGCAGAGCGTGGAACGGCAGAGTGGGCAGTCAAACTCTTCTCCCTTTTCTGTGTGTGGTTTCCTGCTCTGGGCACGATCACTGCGTCAGCGTTCTGCCCACTGCCAGCCAGGGAGAGCCACTCAGGGTCTCCCCCAATTCCTGTCTCTGGGGAGGACTGTAGCCTGCTGGTAAGCTCTCTGTAAATCCTAGGTGTGGCACTAAAAAGGGTGACGGAATGGATGGGGTGGGACTTGCTGACTGGGAGCAGCATCTGGTCAACTTCTTTACTCTGAGAGTTTGGGGTTCACTAGAACACACCGACCAGCTAGATTAGCTGAACCCCAGAGCTCTGGCTTCCAGTGAGAGACCCTGCCTCAATCCAATGTCAGTCTCTGGACTCACATGCATGTGCACACACCTGTCCATCATATACACGCAAATACACACACACACACACACACACACAAATTAGTCATCTTAACACTTGTAGTTCAGTGGTAGAACATTTGTCTATAATGTGCAAGGCCCTAGAGTTTCACTTCTCAGTACTAGATAGATAGATAGATAGATAGATAGATAGATAGATAGATAGATAGAGCCATTGGAAGTGGTATGCACATTAATGGAAGAAATTATTACATACTGGAGTAGAATTTCTAGAACAAGGGCCATAATTTAGCACTTTAAATAAAATTATATCACACAAACAGTCATCCACTCAAGGGATTGGCTGATTGGGAGAGTGCTTCACATTTTGATTGATGGACTCTCACTTCTTCTAGTTAGCCAAGTCTGGATGAATAGAAACGACATTGTGTGAACATAAATTTCTGTGTAGAGACTCGCAGGGCTCAGTATTGCTCTGTTGGCCTAAGCCATGCATGACCTCTCAAGGACTCTCTTCATAACCTGCAACCTGAGCATTGATGGCCTGGTGTAAGCATCTGACTAGGGCTGGCTCCAGGCCCTGCCAGGAAGACCAGATCTTACAGCAGAGATCATCAATATCACAATTTCATTGGGACTTCTGTTTGAGTGAATCATTAAATGAGTCATGTGTGTCTGTGTGTACGTGTGTTGCATGTTCATGTGTCTTGGTACATGTGTGCATGTATGCATATGCATATGTACACAGATACTTTCTTCTTTATGTAGATTATATGTGATCTCCCTTAGCATGGGGCTCTCCTATGGGAGTGGTCCATGTTTAGGTCAGGCATGGTGGTGCACACCTTTAATCTCAGCACCCAGGAGGCAGAGGTAAGTGATTCTCTGAGTATTCTAGACCAAACTGATCTACATAGTGAGTTAAGGACAGCCAGGGCTATTAGAGAAGCTCCATCTCAAGAAAAGAATAGGGGAGAAAGAAAAGAAAAGAAAGAAAAAGAAAAGAAGAGAAAAGAAAAGAAAATGGCCCATGTTTAGACTCTGGTCCCGGCCAGGAAGTGATGGTGGCGCATGCCTTTAATCCCAGCACTCGGGAGGCAGAGGCAGACAGATCTCTGTAAATTCAAGACAAGCCCGGTCTACAGAGTAAGTTCCAGGACAGAAAATCCCTATCTCGAAAAACCAAAACTCTGATCCTGATGATATCTGGTGACGGTTTTTATGTTAACACCACCCCTCCATTGAGGCCTCTTTGAAATAATAAATATCAAAGTACATAACTAGACAATGTAGTTCCCCCTACATTATAAATTTATCTTTAAAAGCTAGGTCTGGTGGTTCATGTCAATAACCCCAGCCTCGGCGAGGCTAAGACAGGAGAAATGCTGGGAGTCTCAAGGTCAGCCTGGGCTACACAGTAAGTTCAGGGTCAGCCTGGGCTACCCAGTGAGTTCAGAGTAGTCAATGCTACGTATGGAAATTCTGTCTCAAAATAAATAAATAAGAAAACCAAACTTTTTAAAGAGACTAAAAAATAAAAATAACAGATAATAATATAGCAAAACATAAATGCTAACACATACAAAAATCATCAACATGTTTGAAAGGAGAGAAGAGGTAGAGTGGAGGGAGCGAGGAAGGAGAAGAGACAGAGAGGGGAGAGAGAGTGGTATTAGATTAGAAGTGGAGGAGTAACACAAATGTGAAAGGGCCCCTGTTGGGGAAGAGATAGGGAAGCTATCCCACACTAGAAACTTCCAGGGGGGAATATGTGCACTGAGTGGTTTCTGGGGATTACTGTTGGGACTTGAAAACCATCCTGCAGTGTTAGAAGTTAGAATGTTCTCAGTCCTTGTGCCTACCTGTTGTGTCGCCCAGATCAGCCAGCTCTGAAAGAACCATAGGCTAAAGTAGCTCACGGCATTGAGCTGCCTTTCCCCTTCCATTGGAACTCATATACTGAGCAAGTGAATGAATGAAACCAAAAAAGATGGTCTGCTCTTTGGTCTAGAAATTGGGAATACAGCTCTACCAAGCAGAAGCTCTTGGTCTTTATTGACCATCAGCAACCTAAGGCAGAGGAAGAGCTGGTTCACTCTTCTCTCCTGGCTTCCTAGGGTCGCCCTGAAGCATGGTAGGTTGGGGTCACACATTCGGGTTCTTCACTACGTTATTGAGCACTTGATCTTCTCCTCTGGGACCACCTTACTTATTAGGGGAGTGCTTGTATGGCCTGTCACTCGTCACAGAAGGAGAGAGCTCTGCACGTGGCTGGCCCACCACACACCCATGGAACATGCGGGACTGTGCTACGGAAGTGGCCCTCGGGGGAGCCATGGAAATACCCCAGAAGGGCTGAGACAGGGGTGTTTCTTTAAAAGTCACCAGGGCTGCACCCTCCACAGTCTTCAGAATTAATTTTAATTAGCCTCACCTACTTCCTAATTTGCTAGCTGCCTGTTTCTTATTTTATTACAGCAGATATTTTTAACCTGGGCGCTATTTTAAGCATTGAGATAGACTAGGGGTGGAAAATCACTACCAGAACACTGGGTTGTCAAACAACAACATCAAAAATTTACATCTCCTTTCTCTTCCTTCTTCCTTCAAGGGATCAGACGAGTTTTCAGAAGTGCTGATAATGTCCCTGCTAAGGGAGGGCATACGGGGAGTGGCTGCCGCTCCAAGATCATTGGACTAAGAAACAGCTCGTGTTTTCTCTCAGAATTGTATATCCTCTCAAACATAGAGAAGAAGCCTCTTTTGGATGGGGGTGAAAACAAAAAAAAAACCAATTTCCCGCCCCCATGACTCAGACCCCACAAGTTCTGACTATACCGTAGTCACTCATTTTGGATCCCGGTTCTTTGCCAACACTGTCTCAAACAGTCTAGAACATTCTGCCTTTCTTCTCAGTGTGAAGGTTTGTATTTTCATAGCATACTCAATACACCAAACAGCTTAATTTTAATAACTCTACACATTAATTCTTCAGGGGCATCAGTGACGTTGCTAGCCCGAGCTAGCCTGTGGAAGCTGGGAGCTTTTTGACTAACTTCGTTTTGAGCTCCCAGGTCGGTTGACTTAACTCTTCCTTGAAGTGCAGTCTGTGTGAGCTGCATTCTCACTGCATTCACACAGTTAGATTCTGGGTCCTGCTACCAAGCTTCACCTCTTGAAGTCAAGTTCACATGGTGAGGTCCTCCAGCTGAGCCACGGAATCCCATAGAGAGATCTGGGCAGACAGGGGAACTGCCAGGCTTATTTTTCGGTTTCTTTTCCTTCCTTTCAGTTGGTTCTTCATCTGTTCCCACAATGGATTTGTTTTTTTTAATTGTCTTGTTACGACCTGAAATAGGACCATCAATAAAGAAAAGTGGGCTAAGGTTTGGCCTGGGCAAGATGGAGGAGTTTTTGTGGACCCCATTTGTTACTGTGGCTTTTTTTATATTATAGCTGTTCCCACTGGCACTAATTCAGCGTTGTATTTAGGTTTTGTGAGCACTGGATGGAGAGGTTTAATTAAAAACACTCTTCAGGAACAGCCTCGCGGACCCAGGACTTGCGCGGCCTCTCCTTTCCAGGCTCCGCTCCGCACACTGATCCTTTTATCACTTCATTATCTCAAGTCCAGTGTTGACTCGGTCGATTTCCTGTTTGAGCAGGAGCCAATCCCTTGAAGTTATTTCAGTACCGTAGCCCGGACAGCACAAGGTTCCCTGTAACATTTCCACCATTTAACACATCCTCTGTTGTTCCTTCTTTTGCTAATGACGAGCACAGAGAGATGTGGTCAAGGGGCCACTTAATAACCCAGGTGTCTTTGATGCCACTGGCCAGCGCTGATAGGAACAGACCTGCAGACACGTTTAGACACCCTGTGCACACACAGGTACCTCAGGGGAACTTTTATAGGAAAACTTCATTTAGGGAGCTACTTTCTCTCCTAAATTTGTATGCTCAACTTTCCCATCCTCAGATCTGTCTTGAAATGTTGTCAAACAACATGAATAGAGGCTTTCTGTTTCACTAACACAGCCTGATAAAATGGAGCCAAATTGGTTGATTAAATATCCCTCAGGAATAGCTGTCCTGGATGTGAAGACAGCCAAAGACTTTGGTAATTTGGGAGTGGTAAAAAAAAATGTTCATTTTTGTTCAGGCTCCTTGTTTTCTATATAAAAAAAAATGGGGGTCGGAAAGGCCCTGTAATCTGTCTGGAACTGCCCATATAGAGAGAGGTGTCATCTCTAAGGAGACATCCACCTTTGTGTTTATTTTTATTCTCAGTTCTGCGGCTGGGATGCGAGCACCGGAGTGTGAACGCAGTGCCCATGGAGTCCAGAAGAGGACGCTGGATCCAGTGGTGCTGGAGTTAAAGGCAGATGTAGACTACTTGTTTTCTGAGACAAGGTCCCTCACTAGGACCTTTGGGTTTCCTGGACTAGGCCAGGCTGGCCAGAGAGTTCCGTGCACCAGCCAGGCCAGCATGGAGTTACAAACGCAGGCCTGATTTCTATGTGGGTGCTCACGCTTTTGTGACAAGCATCTTACCGACTCAGCTACCGTCAGCAGCCTCTAAGTTTTAAACCTCGTGGTTCTCTGCAGGCAACGCTCTCTCCCCCGGCGCAGGATGCTGCCAGCCCGTTTTCTTTCATTACACTTTGTCTTTTCCGGATGTTGGTAAACGTGGTCGTCTCAGCTTGTACTTCCGTGTTTGACATTTTTAAACGTGTCCTTTATGTGTCAGGACTGATGTAGGGGTTTTGAGAACAAGGGGACCTTTCCTTCTGGGCAGTGACCTAGGACTAAGATGCCGTACACTCACAGCCATCAAAGATGGACCTGAGGCAGGCGCTCCAAGCTTGCTGTGGACTCACAGGAGCAAGCAAAGTGAAAGCAGGCTTAGTAAGACTTACTATGGAAAAGAGAAAAAAAATAAAGAAAAAGTGAAAAGTTGGAGAAATTTCCAAGCACTGGGAAGGGTTTCCTAGAGGGGGGAAAGCCAGTGGATTTCCTTGGTTTGGAGTTTTATACAGCACGGGCTGAGTAATCTCTGTGGACTGGATTACTCTGGCCTACCATGGCCCCATACAGGATCCTGCCCAAGATGCCCCTTACCCAATCAGAGGTACCGGGAGCTGCGCACATGCTGCCCACTCACTTAGGAAGAATTGATGCCCCCGCCCCCACCGCGCACCCTGCTGCCCTGACTTTGCTAGCAGGAGACCTCGGGTATCTGTAGCCCTTAGTCACAAGCTGGTGTTCTTGCCTGCGCCGCCTTCTGAGGTGTCGAGGTGCAGTTAATTATACTAAGCCCCTTGTTCCCAAAGCCTGTGACCATGGAGCTCATCGGCGGTGCCATCCAGGGTCTGTTCCCTGAAATATGTCCGGCCCCTTCGAAGCCGTCATTACTTATAACCTATTCCGTTATTAGAAGCAGCACATGAAAACAGGACCAGGACAAAGCCACAGTACCTAGAATGTGTTTCTCAGTGGGGGAAGAGCCCGCAGGAGGCAGCCTGTCCAGACTGGCCTTGCCTCTCAGAACTGATCTGTCTCCTCTCAGGTCTGCTTGGCTGTCTCATAGCCAGCTTCAGCTCCTGTCTCTTATCCTTGGTGCTCCTGGCGGCACTACTTTAACCCTTTCAATCCCTTTCCTTCAACATCAATTCCTACTGTAGTATGGGTGAACAATTGTCTCAGTTCCTGCCGTGGACCCTTCGGCTCACTGCTAATTGTGAGCCGATACCCGGCTCAATATTGTGTTCCTCTCTGTAGTTTCCTTTTAATTAAATGATTAGCATTTCATTACGTGTACTTATTTATTATATGCATCCATGAGGGTTCCACCATGTGGTCTTGGGGATCACAGCGCGTGCCTTTATCTGCTGAGCTATCTCACCAGCCCCAACATTTTGTTACATTTATTTTGTGTGTGATATGTGTGATGTGTGTGTATGCGCCTGTGTCTGTTTATGTGAGTGGGCACATGTACCATGGCACACGTGTGGAGAGTGCTCTGTCCGTCTAAGAGGGAGTTCCTGGGCTTGTGCGCTGGCCGCCATGTGTGCAGCGGCAGCGTCTACTGACTGATCATGGCAGCGGCTCTTCCTCCTGTCCTGAGCAATATCTCACTTTATGAACGCACTGTGTTGACTCACTCCCATGACCCTTCACTGTGATGACTCACTCCCATGACCCTTCACTGTGATGACTCACTCCCATGACCCTTCACTGTGATGACTCACTTCCATGACCATTTCCTGTTTCTGCTCGTTACGAACACAGGTGCTATGAACATGTCTTTGAGGCCAAGGGCTTCCAGTTCTCTTCAATAAAAACTCAGAAGTAGAATAACTGGGTCATTATATCAAGGGACTGCTTATCTTTGTGAGAAACGGCCTCTCTGATCTTCAAATATATTTGAATTCTCCAGCTTTCTTCAATATTTTTTTGTATTTGGGGCTCTAGGTTTACACCCACGTTTCACTCTGAGTCGACTTTTGTACGTGGAGTACTGTTCTGTGTGACTTTGAATGACTCACTGCCAGTAGGTTCTCAAATCTAAGAGAATCCGTGAACATGTGTCCTGTTGAGAATATCTAAGGAAAGCTGGTACACGCTCCAGAGTGATAACTCTGTGTGGACGTTGCTGACATGCTAGTGTACCAAACAGAAACCTGTCGGCAACTTTCAGCGTCCTCTCTTTCCTACGAAAGGAACCCAGTGAAAAACTTGCATCGTTTTATCGTCTGATTTGTCACTTCCAGGCACATTGAGAATGTTTGATGAATGTCACTGACCTCCCCTGAGATGGACAGATTCTAAACCTAGATCACTAGTGGAGAACTGGCCCTCAGCTTTAATATTCAGCTATCACTATCTTCCCATCAGAACTGTTTAAATGTAGGCAATTCAGCCTAAAAACAATGGCTGCTTCTAAAGTAAGATGCTAATGTACTTCTCCTTCTAGAATGTTCCAGCTATGCTGCCGAGTAAAGGAGGCATCCTGGCTGCGGGCATGATGGGATGGATGTTTTGTCGTCACTGACATACATTTACTGACATCATAAGCTCAGCTGAAATTGTGTTCCTTCTTTACACTCCTTTTATTTTCTGTTGAGGAGAAACGACATTGTTCTAGGTTCATTAGCACTTTTTCTCTTAAAATCATCAAAATGATGAGAACAATTATTACAATTTACTGACAGTACCACGGACAATAATGCCAGATTCGCAGATGTGTATATGTGTGTGTGTGTGTGTGTGTGTGTGTGTGTGTGTGTGCATGATCACCATCTCAAAAAAATAATATCAATGAACACAATGTAAATGTATCCGAATGGTAAAGTCAGCAGAGAGCTAGGGCAATGGCTTGGTGGGTAAAGTGCTTGCTGATCACAGATAAGGATGTGATTTCAACCCCTAGCATGCCTGTTAAAAGGCAGACATGTCTGCAATTCCAGCATTGGGAAGGCAGAGGCAGGAGGATCCCTGGGTCTTGCTGGCTAGCCAGCAGGGATGAATGGGCAAACTCCAAGTTCAGTGAGAAGTCCTACATCAAAAAATAAAGTGGAAAGATATTTTAAAAGAAACCAAGGTTGACTTATGGCTTTTACACACATGCATGCACACACACATGAACACTCACACATATCTACACAAACATGAACACACATGTGTGCATATGCACATGGACACGTGTGTGCGCGTGCACAACACATATGTGTGCATAATCACATAAACACATGCATTGCATGTGCATACAGACACATGCATGCACACATGCGTGTGCACATATATGCGTGAATGCACATGAACACACATATGTGTACACACACAATGAAATACAGATCTAGCAGCTGAGAACTACAGAATTAAATGGCTGTGGCATCTCCAGGACTTGTCCAGTGCTGTTGCTTCGTGTTCGGCTGTAAAAGACGAGGGGCTAATGAAACCCTTTATTAGACAAGCCCTGAGCATGAATTAAAAGCCTGATGTGGTCCTCGGGGACACATAGTAGTTGAAGGTCAGGTCGCCATTGCTTGCTTCCCACTGTAAACTGACTAGACTGTGGTGAGCCGGTGTGTTTCCTTTCTCTTCCCTCTGGCTTCCCCAGGGAGCGTCTCAATTCAAAGAAAGAGCAGCAGAAGCAGGCCACTTGCCGTGAATAATTGGAAAGAATCTATAAGTTCAAAAGCAACCAGAATTCCTAGAAGAGATCGAATGTTAGAAGGATAAACAGGTTAGTGTTTTAAAGACAGAACTACCCTTGTTTAAGATCAAGTGCGTGCTGGCGGCAGGTTCACAGTGGTTTTCGTTGTTTATGGCGCCATCTCTGCACTCTGCTTCAGGACACAGAGTCCACACATTCGGAACCCAAGCACAGTTTAAGTCAGAAAAGTTGTTTTTCTGTCGGTCTCTTTTCCCTTTCTTTTTTTGAAGGTAACAATAACAGCGGTCTGTAAGTGATATTCTTGCTGAGGCCTCTGTGCGGTGGACTACACAGGACACTTTCTTAAGTCACTTAGACAAATCCAATCTATAGCTCAAAGAAGGGAAAATCTATCTCCCGGGATGTGTTTCTTAAATAGAAAAATGGAGGCGTTACAAGGGTCAGAAGTAGGGAAAGAAAAAAGGAATTTTTTTTTCTATAGAACTACGTCAAATGTATCTGCTTTTAAATTTTTTTATATGCATTGGTGCTTTGTTTGCACGTATGCCTGTGTGATCCCCTGGAACCGGAGTTACAAACAGTTATGAGCTGCCATGTAGGTACTGAGAATTCTCCTGTGTCCTTTGGAAGAGCAGCCAGTGCTGTTAGCCCCGGAGTCATCTCGAGGCTCACAACAAAATGTATCAGGGTTTTAAGATGGCGCTAGAGCCCCGCTGAACCTCCGATCTACTTGTGCTGGTAAAGGAAGCAAGCATATGTTCCAAATAGCTTTTAAACCTTAAGCTACAGGACACCCCCAAAGTGTCACCTTCACCATGACTAACTTTTCTGGAGGCTCGGCTTTACCAGAAGAACGAAAGGATGGGAAGATGTCAAATTCCAGATTTGCCCCAAAATCCGTAGGGTGGAAATTCTATTTCTCAAGATAATGCATAGACTTTGAAGTATAAGTCAGATCCATCCAATTCAATTCTCTTAGGTACATAGAGATCTTTTCAAGCTGTGTCAAGAATCTAAAGGGGGAAAGCGACGAGGTGAGAGAGCAAGGCGTGGGATCCGCTCTGACTTCTCCAACTGTGCTGCCGTTGTGTGTGCACAGGTACTAGTCAAATGCCATAGCTATATCAGGGCGTAGGACAGACAGAGACCTAACCGGCTTCTATTAAAGGACAAATAGACTCGTCGTCAAGAGGAGGTCGTGACAAACAGCAGCAAGAAAGACCGCCTTGGAAGAAAGTCGCCAGCTTCGCAGAGATAAGCAGAGGGTAATTCAGGCTCGTTCATCTCAGGACGGAGGCTGGCAGTCCACAGCCGCTGTCTGGTGCACAGTGAGCTCCTCCACGGGGGTCGCTGAGGTCAGCCCATGGGTGGAAGGATATGAGGGCCTCCTCATCAGCGATCCCCAGGCTTCGGTACTTCTGATTATGACCCACAGGACAGAGTGGCACTCCTGGTGATCCACAAGTCAGCTGCTTGCAGAACTCTCCCCGTGTGGGCCTTGTGTGCAAGTGGGCTTGCCTTTTATCTGGGCAAGGGTGAGGATGGCCTTCTGGGGTGGTGACACATCTGCTGAGCGAGCATGAGGACCTGAGCTCAGGTCCCCAGAACCCATGGAACACGAAAGAGACTGCCATGTTCTGCACATCCGTCCCCACCTCAGGGTAGAGCAGAAGCGACAGGGTCCCTTGGCTCTCTGACCTCCAAATTTAGCCAGGCAGTGAGCACTGGATTCAGGAAGCAACTCTGTCTCAAAAACTAAAGTGGAGAGCACTAGAGACTCATACATGGTGCTGAGCACTGTTACACATACATGTACACACACATATCCACAAGGCATGCGTGAACACACACACACATATACACACACATGGACACATATAAACTCTTGCATGCACACATACACATTCACACAGATACACACATACACTCACACACACATGCACAAGCATGAATTTTGTGAGGCATCCTAATTTTACTACCATTGATCTTACTACTTATTTATGTCCACAAGCTGGGTCGCAGATCAGCAGTAAGGGTGGAATGAATAAATTAGCCATCGTACACCATGTGCCTATGAAAACCTTGATGGGGGACATTGCCTTTGGAGAGCCCCTTTTGTGAAAATCCATTAAGTTACCCTTCAGAAATTCTGGAAGGCCCTCAGTTCAATATTGCCAACATGGGATGGTGTGTTTGCATTCCATCACCTTCGCTCTTAATAAAGCATCCCGCTGTGTGCTCTGCTCTGCTCCAGGGCTGTGGGCCTTCAGTGATGGCCACTTACAGTATGGCGTGCTTGGTGGGCCGTGTCACCATGCAGGGGACATTTGTTCACCCAGAGCTGCTACTGACGGTTGTGCGCTCACCTTACTGATCTGTCTGCCAGGAGCACACACCTTTATCCTTTTTGCGGTGGCCAGTAGAGAAAGAACTTTACACGCAAGGATCTCTTCTGTCCCTTTTTGGATTGTTTAAAAGCTGAGTGGTCCCAGGGTAGGCAATTGTGAGAATTTCCTAGTCTCAGCCCTGTGGTAAGTAATTAGGAACTTTAAGCAAACTATGTAGTTCTCTGCCTCAAGCTATTTCTTGACGAAAATATTTGAAGAAGTTTCCAAAGTGCTCATTGAAAAATTTGCAAAACAAAATTATAAAGAAAAATCTCGCCGGGCGGTGGTGGCGCACGCCTTTAATCCCAGCACTCGGGAGGCAGAGGCAGGCGGATCTCTGTGAGTTCGAGACCAGCCTGGTCTACAAGAGCTAGTGCCAGGACAGGCTCCAAAGCCACAGAGAAACCCTGTCTCGAAAAAACCAAAAAAAGAAAAGAAAAGAAAAATCTCTGTAATGAGTGGTCTGTGGGACTGCCCATTTCATACTACCATAGTGGGCTATCCTGAGTGTGTGTGTGTGTGTGTGTGTGTGTGTGTGTGTGTGTGTGTGTGTGTGCATGTGCACATGCGCACTCTTGACTGTCACAGTGAATATATAGAAATCCGAGGATAACAGGGGGAATCAGTTTTCTTGTACCACAAGAGTCCCAGGGATTAGAAATCAGATCACCAGATTTGATAGCAAGTACCTTTATTCTCCGGGTCATCTTACCAGTCTTTAATTTTACTTTTTCAGAAGATAAACTAACATTTGGGAGTATGAGTCAGAAGGATCTCCAGGAGTCTGTGGCCAGCCTGTGCTACATAAGGAGACCTTGGGGGAAGCTGGAAAAGAAGGAAGCAGAGAAGAAGGAAAGAGGAGAGGAGAGGAAGGGAGGTGAAAGAGAGGAGAGGGAGGGTGAGGAAGGGAAGGAAGGTTCAGATCTCCAGAAACTCACATAAAGATTAGGTGTATTTAACAGGTTGCCTTTAACTCCAGCCTCAGAAGAGTCAGGGCCCCCAGAGCAAGCTGGCCAGTCAGATTAGCTAAATTTATGAGTCTGGTTGAGAGATTCTGCATCATGGAATAAAGTGAAATACTCTTAGCAGGCCTTCAAAGGCACAAACACCCCATGCACATATACCCACACATAAGCAAACACACAAACACACGCAACACACAAAACGGTGGAAAAAGAAAGGCTGAGATGCGACTCTGGCATTGGATGCTGCCTGTCCTGGCTGCCCCAGAGAAGTGTGTGCTTTTCTGAATTACTTCTCTTTAAACTAATAGAGCTGCCCTCTCAGCTACCCTATAGCCCGTGTTCGAGAAACAGCTTTGTTACAGGTCGGGATGTTTACCACACTCGAGTTAGAGCAAAGGCAAAAATCCACTCCCAGCCAAATGAGGAAGTTCCCATAACCTTCGTAAGTTCACCCCCTTGTGATTTTGGAAAACACATGGCCTTTTTCTGTTCCAATGTCTGCATTTAATTTAGGGAGGTGAGAAGGTTAAGAAAATCTAGGTCAGATACAATAGCTGCTGATGTTACAGCTTTTTGTGTGCTAAATGATGCAGCCCTTCTCCCTTACCTTCCTGGGCTGCTAACCTTTCCCACCCAGAGCAGGTGCCTCCGTGCTCCACCTCAGTGTGCGGCTGTGCTCACTGTGGGGCTGTGCTCACTGTGCGGCTGTGCTCCACCTCAGTGTGCGGCTGTGCTCACTGTGCGGCTGTGCTCACTGTGGGGCTGTGCTCCACCTCACTGTGCGGCTGTGCTCACTGTGGGGCTGTGCTCACTGTGCGGCTGTGCTCAGTGTGCGGCTGTGCTCCACCTCACTGTGCGGCTGTGCTCCACCTCACTGTGCGGCTGTGCTCACTGTGCGGCTGTGCTCCACCTCAGTGTGCGGCTGTGCTCACTGTGCGGCTGTGCTCACTGTGCGGCCGTGCTCCACCTCAGTGTGCGGCTGTGCTCACTGTGCGGCTGTGCTCACTGTGCGGCTGTGCTCCACCTCAGTGTGCGGCTGTGCTCACTGTGCGGCTGTGCTCACTGTGCGGCTGTGCTCACTGTGCGGCTGTGCTCCACCTCAGTGTGCGGCTGTGCTCACTGTGCGGCTGTGCTCACTGTGCGGCTGTGCTCCACCTCAGTGTGCGGCTGTGCTCCACCTCAGTGTGCGGCTGTGCTCACTGTGCGGCTGTGCTCCACCTCAGTGTGCGGCTGTGCTCACTGTGCGGCTGTGCTCCACCTCAGTGTGCGGCTGTGCTCACTGTGCGGCTGTGCTCCACCTCAGTGTGCGGCTGTGCTCACTGTGCGGCTGTGCTCACTGTGCGGCTGTGCTCCACCTCACTGTGAGGCTGTGCTCACTGTGCGGCTGTGCTCACTGTGCGGCTGTGCTCACTGTGCGGCTGTGCTCACTGTGCGGCTGTGCTCACTGTGCAGCTGTGCTCACTGTGCGGCTGTGCTCACTGTGCGGCTGTGCTCACTGTGCAGCTGTGCTCACTGTGCGGCTGTGCTCACTGTGCGGCCGCGCTCCACACTACACACACACAAACTTCTGAATGCGTCTTATCTCACATTTCCTTGTCTGTTCTCCTTGTAATGCAGCTGTGTGTGGATGGCAAAGCACATATATGTGCCTGCTAATATATGTATAATATGTAGATAGATAGATAGATAGATAGATAGATAGATAGATAGATAGATAGATAGATAGATGATAGATAGATAGATAGATAGATAGATAGATAGATAGATAGATAGACAGACAGACAGATAGGAAGAGACAGACAGATATGAATGTGTGTGATGGAGGCTGAGAGTATATGCTGTAGGAAGTGAGCTTCATTTGAATGAAAGGAACTGTAATAACAGTAGCCATAATCAGAATCCACCATTGGTTTAGAATATGTACTTAGATGGACAATGTCAAGTTCAAAATGCCTGCTTTCCTACTTCCAACTCTTCCTTAGGTTTGTTTATTTTATGTCTCCTGGTCTTTTGCCTGCATGTATACATGGTACCCAAGGAATCCAGAAGAATGATGTAGAACCCTGGAATTCTAGTTACAGATGGTTATGAGCTGCTCTGTGGGTACTGGGAACCTAACCCAGGTCCTCTGCAAGAGCAGCAGGAGCTCCTTGTAGGGTAAAAGGGCCAGCCAAAGAAACACACCCTGACCCCAAAACCAAAGCCACAGAAACACACTGACCCTGACCCTTAAACCAGAGCCAGGTTAAAAAGGGCCAGTGAAAGAAACACACTTGACTCTTAAACCAGAACCAAAGAAACAGGAGAAACAGCCAATCCCTGAGCACAAAAATCAACCAATCCCTGAGCACAAAATCCAGCCAATTTCTGAGTTTCTCCAAGCTCAGGGATTAAAATCCAACCAATTCCCACCCTGAAAATTTTCACCCTGGAAAAACTTCACCCCTAAGAAGCTGTCTAAAAGCTTCCTATCTGTTCATTTTGAAGCTGCCTTTTTCCACCCCAGCCGAGGCAGCCACTGTCCTGGATCCCTCCCTCCCAATAAATCTCTTGAATGAAGTTGGGGTGAGACTTTCTTTTTCTAGAGTGGAGAGGGGCAGAGAAGTAACAGCATTCAACAGCACAGAAGCTGGCCTGCTATATCCTTGCAGGGAAACCACCCCCCTACCACCACCACAGAGCTTCTCATCGGGCATTGTGCCATCTTCCTAGTCAACAATTTCAAGAAAAGCATTAACAGTTAAACATGATCTATTTACCATAAAAAGAAGTAACTCGTTTACATATTCCCATAGGTTGGGCTAGTGACATCATTACTCCAGGGAGGTCATACTCTACAGGTTCAGGAACTACATGGAGAGAATTCCTCGAGGCTTAAAAGGGAAAGTTTTTCACTGTTTTAAGCAATCTTGGGTGAGTGGTAAAGGTTCTAGATCATGCTCTGAAACGCTTCCTAAAGGACATGTAAGAATCATTATTTCTAGAACTACTTTGAGAATACTATTAAGACATATATGACTTTCTAGAGATTTATTTTTACTTCATGTGTATGGATGTTCTGTCTGCATGTAAGTCTGTGAGCCACATGCATGCAGTGCCGTGGGAAGCCAGAAGAGGGTGTTGGATCATTTGACTCTGGAGTTACAGATGGTTGTGAGGTACCACAAGGGTGCTAGAAACTGAACCCAGGTCCTCTGGAGTGCCCTTGACTGCTGAGCCATCTCTCCAGCCCCAAGATTTTTAGAGAATGTTTTTAATTTTCAGTAAGAAAGGATAAATCTTCCATGGACACTATGAACACTGATGAATAAAGAATTCAAAATTATAACAGAATTTGTTACACAGTACTCGACACAGTAATACTAAAATTCATGAAGAAACAGTGTATCAGAGTGGTCAAGAAACTTTAAAGGGACTGGATGTTAGCACGCAGGTGAACCTGGCTGACAGAGCACATCACCCTGGCACCTGTCTACCCTGTCCCTTTAAAAGATGAAACTCTGACTACTTCTTCCTCTTTTTTCTCTTTGTCTTTCTCTGCATCTCTCTGTTTCTCTTTCTCTCTCTCCATCTCTCTTTTCTTTTTCCTTCCCTTCCCTTCCCCTACTCCCTCTATCTCAATAAAACTCCCCACTTAAGCTCTGTCTGTATGGGGTGCCTGTCCTCACTCACCCTGGGCTCTCACCTGTTGTGGTTTGGACCCACCCACTGCCAAGGTCCCTCTCACACAGAATCATATCACTGGAAACCCAGATTTGATTCCCAGGACCCACATGGTTTTGATTCCCAGCTCAAAACCTTCTGTAGCTCCAGTTCCAGAGGATCCAGCGCCCTCTTCTGACCTCCCCAGGCACTCCAAACATGTGGCACACATAACCATTCAAGTAAATACCCATGCACATAAAAATTATCATTAAAAATTAAATTCACTCCTGGAATGTCCCTATTATATTCTATATTTATTTATGTATAAAGTTCAGAAAAAAATAATGAATTTTGGATAAGCACTAGTAGTATTTTTTTTAAATCTAAGTATTTTACTTTAAAAATTATTGCACCAAAAAGTACATATATTTGTACTCAGATATGAACGTATAAATTTCAACATAAGAACAAGGCCATGCTAGTGACAAACAGCAAACCACACAATTATTCACATTAAGAAGAGCGGTGGGCAGATGGCTGCACATTCATGGTAGGAGCTGAGCACAGCAGCTCAGCTTCCCTATTGTATCGGGATAGAGGATCTGTATGTGCTGACATTTAACATGCTCCTGGTGGGAGCGCTATTTCCATAGGTATGAGAAAGACGATCTTTATCGAAATATCTGTGTGCACGCACATATACAAACACACGTGTGCCCATGAAAAAAGTATGTTCACAGTACTAGCCATGTTTCTCCTAAGAAGGAGAATTGGGTCTGAGGGAGGACGAGGTGGTTGGTGTAGGAGTGACAGAGGTCTTTTTTAGCCCAAACATTCCTGTGTGTGTATTTTAATCTCTTCCAGCATGCACACGTTTTCATGACGTATTTACATTTGCGCCGTACGTCGGCTGCCAGCATCTGAGCTCTGAGGCACAATCTCCTTGCTGTCACATTTTATCACCCACTGCTTTTTCTCCCACCACTACTAGAAGTCACGTTCACGCCTCGGCTTCAACAGATACTACAACAGGCCTGGCAGGGATGCAGATGCCCAGGGATGCAGATGTCCAGGAGGTCCTACTGCTGCTGTTTCTCTTTGGCTGTCAGACAATTATTGAAACAATGGGCCTAAAAAAAACTGGAATTCCCTAGGGAGTCTCAGGTTGGGAAAAAAGAGTACCTAAAGCCAGGGTCAGCTGGAGGGGAAAAAAAATTATAACTTGCTGGATCATCTTACAGAAGAGACAATGATCTGGGAATATGGCCTTCTACTTTTACCTCACTTAGAACCCCCGAGGACTTGGGGGGCCTCACTGAACCTCACTCAGAACCCCTGAGGACTTGGGGGCCTCACTGGAACTCTGACCCTCTTCTGCATGAGGCTACACCGGCTGTATCTCCTATGGTCTTCCCTGTTAACTGTTTTAAGCGGCTTATGGAGCACAAGTGGCCAACCTGGCTTGTTGGGACACAGGCTGTGACCCTAAGTCCAGTGACTATACTAAGAATTTTATGAGCTGAGGCCCAGCCAGAGCACGGAGTCTCACGTATTTTCATCACCAGACCTTGGGGTGTCCCTGGGAACAATGTCTGATGACATCTTCCAGCTTCCAGGGAGGGGCATTAATATCTAACCACCTCCATGGATATGGTTAAGGGTAGCACTACTGTTTTACTCAAAAAAGATTGCTGCTTATAAAAATGATTGGATTTCCACGAGTTTATTCTGTCCTCACCTAATAAATTTTAAGTTGTCTCCATTATTAACTGAACTGGTGTGATTTCTCATGACACGTGACTCATTTGCCCAGCTTCTAAAAGGAAAGAGACGATTGCATCTAGAACATGGGCCTAGATCAGTTCTCATGACGATCAACGTAAACGCCTAATAGAAGAACTAATGGTCCTTTATCTTAGTGTCCAAGGATCCCCCAAACAGGTGCACCTGTAGGTGCACAAAACTTTGCAAGCTTGACACTCCATATCTTCTCCTCGAATACTGATGCTCGGAGTCCGGATGCTTTATGTCACCATGGGTAGTCATGGCTGCCAGTGACTGACTAACTGGGCCAACCTAACTCTAATCTCAAAAACGACACGGGCCTCATATCTAAGGAAAGTTAATAGATTACATTCCCTTCTCCAAACCCTTCTAGCTTCTGGACACATATTTGTTCCCTAATTTGTAATTTACATGCCTGGCCCCTGCTCTCCTACAGCACAGCCTCTGACTGTTTAAACAGCAGGGGCTTTGATCAAAGTCAGAGCCAAGCCTTAAGAGTCATGGTCAAATCTCCCCAAGTTCAAACTCAATTTGGACACGCTCAGCGGCCCTGCTCTGGGGCCAGTTTCGGCTCAGTATGGGAGTCAAGGGTTTCTTCATCTGCAGCAATTTATTGTGTCTCAGAGTAGGTGAGGGTCCCAAAGAGCTGACCCAGAATCAGGTTCTGGGGAGGCATGGAACTCCACAGAAACCTGAAAGCAGTTGACATCTAACTAAAGCCGGAGGTGTGACAATGGGTCCCTGCTTCCTTTAAGAGCCACCCCCGGAACACCCACCGGCAGGGACCATCGGGCATTGAAGGTTTGTCTCCCTTTTGACAAAGGTCACCTCCTTTATGCAACTGCTTTTTTGTCAGTAAGACAAAACTCAACTCAGCCCACATGAGATTTCCTTTGTGTTTCTCTTGAATAACAGAGTTTAACATCCACGACCAACGCCGGGACAAATTACTATGTGGGGTTTTGATGCTGTCTGGCTTTACCAACAAGAAGTAGAAGATAGAAGGTTTCGCACACTATGGTGCACTTCACCAAATTTTTCCGGATTATAAGCGCTGGATTTTTTCACAACCACACAGTGATTGGCAGTGTGTACTAGTTTGGCGAGGACAAGTTGCGGTTTAGAGGTTAAGCATACTTTCTGATATCAAATGAGAGCAACTGGAAATTTGAAAAGAAATCTCAGTTTTAGAGTCTTTAGACAACAGTGAGGAGTGAGTTAGGGGTGGACTACAAGGACACACCAGAAGACTCTATGCAGCAGTATGATCCAGTTAAGGAAAAGACACTTTCCTCACAGACTGAGGCTCCACAGCATCTGCTCACACTAAGATGTAAGCAACTGCTTGCTGCAAAGGGCCACAAAGACTTCTAGAGCGGGAGACCGGCAACATTAAGTTCCCTAAAGGCTAGGAAATTATCCGTCTGGCCTGGCTTTATATTGCGCAAGGCAGGAGTAGTTGACCTTGGTGAGTTTATTCAGAAAACTGTCAGTTCCACTGTGGGTAGCATGTCCGAGCAACATTTTCTCAACTAATTAGTAAAACAACAGCAGAAACACCCTATTTCTCCCTCCACGTTTACACGAAGGCTGTGAGTGTTACAGACACGAGGAAACATGCCGCCGCCACTTGCCCCAGTTAGCTCTTTCGTTACGTGATAACACATGAACCAGTTTGGGGAGTAAGGGGTTTATTTCCTCTTGGGGTGAATGGAGAAGATTCCAGACTATCATTGAGGGACGCCAAGGCAGGAGCTTGAAGTGCACACTTCAGAGGAGTCATGCCCACTGCCTTGCTCCCAGTGCCTGCTCGACTACCTTCCTCTCACAACCCAGCCCAGCTGGGGGCTGCCAGAAAGGGAGAGCTGAGACGGATGCTGAGCAAGAGCCGTGTGTCGGCTTGGCAGGGAGGCTTTGGGGACATCTGAAAATACGGTGTTTGTGGCGGAAAGAACTGGTGAGTGTTTGGTGTTTGAGAACAGAGGAGAGAATAAGCCGTGAAGAAAAGTGAGTCGGTACTTCATGTTATTTATGTGTGCATGTGAGTATGCATATGTGTGTATGTGAGTGTGCATATGTGTGTGAGTGTGCTTATGTATATGTATGTGTATGAGTGTGCGTGAGTGTGCATTATGTGAGTATGTATGTGAGTACATGAGTGTACATGTGAGTGTGCATATGTGTGTGAGTGTGCATATGTATGTGTATGAGTGTGCGTGAGTGTGCATTGTGTGAGTATGTATGTGAGTACATGAGTGTGCATGTGTGTGTGTATGGTGAATGTGCGCATACACCCATAATAGGTGGCGACCAAAGTAAGGCGTGGGGTATCCTGCTCTATCACTGCCCACCTATTCCACTGAGACAGGGTCTCTCGCCAATCCTGGAGGTAGGTTGGCAGCCAGCAAGTCCCAGAAATCCTCCTGTCTCCAACCTCCCGCGCTCCGAACAGGCACACCTGGCCATGCATATGGTGGCTGGAGATTTGAACTTAGGTCCTCACACTCACCTAGCAAGTCTGTCGTGTCTGCTGAGTCATCCCGAGGTGTCTAGATCAGTCCTTTCAGACAACCTAAAAAGTAAATAGATAGAATAAAGAACACGATTCTTTGCTTTGGTTTTGGGTTTTTTTGGTTGGTGGTGGTTTTCTAACATAATTCAAGAGCATGGTTCTTAGGGGTATCAAAATCAACAGGGCAAGATGCTAGGTCCCAGTTCCCCTCCAGACCCATTCAATCTGGGTCTTGAAGGAAGAAGAGCTCTCAGGACTATCCAAGGTCTGTGTAGGCTTACACTTCAGAAATACCACTTCTACGGACATGGATGAAGATTGGGATGTCTTTCTGGTCACAGTATTGTGTAGATATGGACTCTCACTGTGCACAGCTATAGCACCATGCTACATGACAGACGGGTGTAAAGTGTTATAGTCCCAGCCCTTCCCATAAGTGCATCCTATTACCAGTTAGAAACCAAATACCCGGCTGAGCGTGTGTGTGCATGTGTGTGTGTGTGTGTGTGTATGTGTGTGTGTGTATGTGTGTGTATGTGTGTGTGTATGCGTGTGTGTGTGTGATGGTCTGAAAGACAATGCCCCCCCCCCCATAGACACACAGGGAATGGGCCTACGGCGTGGCTTTGTTAGAATAGGCAGGACCTTGTTGGAGAAGGTGTGTCACTGTGGGGTGGGCTTTGAGGATTCATATGTGCTTAGGCTACCCCCAGTGTCTCGGTCCACTTCCTGTTGGCAGTGGGTCAAGATGTTGGACTCTCAGCTTCTTCAGCACCATGTCCGCCTGCCTGCCACTGTGGCTCTTGCCATGATGATAACGGATTAACATCTGAAACTGTAAGCCCCCTCAAATAAATGTTTTCCTTTATAAGAATTGCCGTGGTTGTGGTGTCTCTTCGCAGCAACTAAACCCTAACCAAGACAGTACGAATGACTAAGCAGGCGTTGTGGTACTGAATGGACTATTAACAGAACCATTAAAACAGGTTTGGTCACATTCGAAAAGAAAAGAGTGAACAAAATCCTACATGAATTACATTCACTTACAGGCTGGGAAACAGCAGAGCAAACGGCCCCAGCCAAACATTTTCTACTAACTATACTGTCCTTACATAGCTGAAGAACACGCTGTTTTCTCCACTTGTGCTTTTTTTTTCTTGTGCCTGTAGGGTTCTTGTATTTTGCATGGTGAACACACACTGATTTTTATTAATTAAATCCAGCCTTTGACAGTTTCACACGTGTTTGTAGTATATTCCCAGCTCTGTCACTTGACCCTCTTACTTCTCTATCACCCTCAGGAATCCCCTCCTCCCTAGAAGACCCCTTACCCACACTCATGATTTCGTTTTACAACACACTGAATTTAATCAACGTCATCTGTACAACCCGTGGTTTAGAATTAGCCAGTAGCATCCGGTAGGGCACACAACAGAAAAAAAGAACTCCTTGACACCCAGAATCCACCCATAGCCAATAGTTCAGCAGTAAGGAGTGGGGGGGGCCATCTATCCTGCCCACATCTATGACTGATGGTTGACTTCCAATCTTGTGCCAGCCCAGAGCTAACATTTACACTAATTTAATTAAATGCATAATAACTTTGTTTCTATAAGGAAGAGCTCTATCCTTTCCTCATGTTTAGTTCAACACAGGGCCTGAAAGATTCTGGGGGCGGGGGGTTGAGAGAAAGCTGTGGGCTGAAGAGGGTTGCTGGAAACGTCCCAGGAGCCAGACATGCCTCTGTTCTTCCAACGGCCCCTCCTAGAAATTTCTTACAATTGTGAGGCCATATTGCATCATCAGGATGACGCTCACTATACAGAATGAAATACCTCAAACGGCAGGGATTTGACCAAACCAGGTCTATTTCACTCTGTATAAAAAAGTTAGGAAGGCAGACCTTCTAAACCGCTTGCTTCGAAGTCCACTGAAACAATTCTGCCTGTATCTCCAGGCCAAAATCTAAAGCTATAAATCCATTTAGTCACAAAGAGGTTGGGAAGCGTACTCTTCCACCTGGACATGATGCCCTGAAGAACTTCACCACCAAACAAAGGAGACGAGATGCTAAGAGCACAAAACAGTCGCTGCCAAAGCCTCTGCTGCCCACTCTGAAGAGACACATGAGAACAGAAGCTGGCAGGTGAGAGGCTCCTCCTGCCCTTGCTCTCCCTAGAGGGAGGAAAGGAAAGCTCTGTGCTTATCAATAACACTGTGTCCATCCACTTCCTGTCACTAACAAAATACCTGGGGCCAAGTTACACTGTGTTGGTTCTCAGCTCTGGGTGTTTTGGTCCATGAACCAGTGGTCCCAAGGCTTCCGGGGTCTGGAGAAGAAGCCCATCCTGAGATGCCCTCAGAACCCAGTTACAGCTGACCACTTCAAAATATAGTTTTACTTGCCAGCCTAGGGAGAAGGCTGCCAGTCAAGTATTCAGTGTGTGATCATCAGGGCCTGAGTTTGATCCAGCTGACATTAGGGTGTGTACCTCTAATCCAGAACTAGGGAGGCAGAGATGAGAGACCCCCTGCGGCTTGCTGCCCAGTCAGTTTAAATGAATTCTTGAGTTTCAGGCTCATCTAGAAACCCTGTTTCAAAATAAATAAATAAATAATAAAAAACTTAAGATTTATTTTCAAGAGTGTGGGTCTCTGTATGTGGGTATATACACCTATATGCAGGTACCCACAGAGGCCAGAAGAGGGCATCATATTCCTGGGAGTTGGAGCAGCGGGAGTTATGAACTTCATTGTGGGTGCTGAGAACTGAATTCAGATTATCTAAAAGAACAGCAAGTGCTCTTAGCCACTCTGCCATCTCTCTACCTCCCCCATAAACAAAATAAATGTTAAAAATGAATCTCTCAATCCTAAGTCTCATGCCTGCATCTTATGTAGGTTCGGGACAGGAAGTGACATCAGGCAGAAATGATCTAGCACTCAGAGAGGCTCTGTCCCCTGGGCCTCTGCGTGAAGTAGCTAAATTCACTACAAAACTTGGACTTCTAGGATAACTTTTAGAAATTTCCATATTTCCCCAAAACTTCTCTAGGACTTTCAAAGGGTCGTAACCCCAATTTTGGATTAAGCGACTTTAGTCATTATTCCAGATAGAACCCTGGTGGCCATCTTTCACCTAGTCAGAACTTCAATTATAAAGATTAAACCACAAAGAAGGAATCCACATGGAACAATGGATGCGGCGGCTCTAATCAGTGTCTGAGGCGATACCATCGCCTCACTACAGTGAGATAGAGAGGCTGGCGCTGGAGACGAACATTTTCCCTGAGGGAGAAAACAGAGATAAGTTCAATGAAAATTCTAAAATATTCCCCAGACACCAATGAGAATGTCACCAAAAACAAGAAGTGATCCAACAACTACAGAAGGTGCATGGGGTTTTCTCATGGATTAATAAAATAGCGTGTATGTCTCATATGTTCACGGAGATAAAATGAAGAAATGTCGGACACGGATACAAGTGGTATCCATAGCCCGAGATTCTGTGAAACTAATCACTTTGTGAAATTTTGAATTCCAATGGCCCTGAGATCATCAAATGATTTCAAGACATTGTGCCGAGACTCCGCAAAGAGGTAAATGGCGCTGTGGTTAGGGCGCCTGCCCACACAGGGGTTCCCCTGGGCACTACCTTAGTGTGCTTTCCACTGTGATTTAAATCCAGGCTGGGGAAGGCACAGCTGAGGATGGCTCAGCAGTTCAGACTATGCATTGCTCTTTCAGAGGTTTTGATTCCCAGCACCCACATCAGAGAGGCTCAAAGGCAGCTGTTTCTCCAGTTCCTGGAGATACCCGTCTTCTGGCCTCCTTAGGTACACACACACACACACACACACACACACACACGCGCGCACGCACAATTAAATATATATATATTTATAGTTATTACGGGACATGGTGGGCATCTAATACCAGATGGACATGGTGAGCCTATAACACCGGATGGACACGGTAGGTCTGTGACGCCAGATAAACACGGTGGGTCTGTAATACCGGATGGACACAGTGGGCCTGTAACACCGGATAGAGATGGTCGAGCTCCCCAAGCATGCTTACAAGGTAGAAGTGTCCCGTCCTGGTAGCTCTGGGTTCAATTGAGACACTGCCTCAGTACATAAAGTGGAAAGCAAGAGAAGACAACAACATACTCATATATTCCAGATATGCATACATGAGCACCCACACTTATGCAAACATATTTATATAAGTACACCAACCATGCATACATGTGCCTTTGCCACTCATGCAAACATATTTACATATACACACCAACCACACACACTAGACAAAACCAAACAAACAGCCGATTCCAGCAGAGGAGTTCCCACCGCTCTTCCTAGCATGCCACGCCAGAATTGGAACTGGAGACGTGTCTAGAGGTCAAGTGAGCTCCTGTTATCACAGACGTGGATTCACAACCCGGGACTGTGCAGCTATAGAAAGAAACAGAGGGAAAACTTTTGGGCCATCAGATAAGGGAGACAGTTCTTGGGTGAGACATTAAAATCACAATCCATAAGAAGAACAAATCAGTAACTGTAATTACTCCAAAGTTTAAATCTTTGCTAATTGAAAAGGGTATTAACCAGGTGAAAAGGAAAGGCAGAGGCTAAGATGAATCTTTCCAGACTCCATGGGAACTACACACACAGACACACATACATGAACATAATTAAGCATAATTCAAAAGTGATTCTTTAAAACATAAAATCTTTACATGTACAATGCATAAAGAGTTGGAGTACCAAAAATAAGAAAATAACAGCAACAGAAATAAACACCAAAAAGCCAGTTGTTCACATCACAAAAGCCTGATACATAGATAGCCAAGGAGCAAAGAAAAGATGCTCCAGTCCTTAGTTCTTAGAGCATCACACAAGGGACAACAAAACACTGTCACGTTCTCATTCTGATAGATGAATCAGAAAGACTGACCACACCACGTGTTGAAGATACAGAGAAATCCCAACTCAGATGCTGTAGAAACATAAGTTCCACAATCCCTTTGGAAATGTTACATAGTCAGGTCCTTTTCTAACTGTATATGTGTGTATATGTGTATCTGTGTGTAGGTGTGCACACGTGAGTGCAGTTACCCTTGGAGACCAAAGAGGACACTGCATTCCCTGGAGCTGGAGTTACAGGCTGTTGTGACCTAGCCAAGGTGGGTGCTGGGATCCAAAATTGGGTCCTCTGGAGAAGCCTTGTGTACTTTTAGCTACTGTGTCGACTCTCCAACCCACACACAGTTTTCACACATTGACCCTGCCATTCTGCTCCTAGATGTCTGTCCAAGATAAATACAAGCACACATGCACATAAAGTATGCACATCAATGTGCACAGCACTTTTCACTTACGATAGCCAAAACCATCCAAAGTAAACAGACTGATAAGCAGCCATTTGATAAAATGCTACTCTGCAGTAGAAATGAGCTAAGGAAACTGGCTATCATGTGGACCAATGGTCGGTCGATCATGCAGAGTGAGTAGATGGGGTGGGGAGAGAAACTCTGGAGTTATGGAAAATGAAAGCTAATGTGTGGTGACGGTAAGAAAGTCGGTGGTTGTCTAGAGATGGGGGCAGGATGGGAGGGGCAGACAGCAGGGGTCACAGAGCCTGGAAGAATGGTTGGTGATGACCAATGCATTGCCTTCCTTAGGAAAGATTATTTCATGATTGTACATGTCTGTTGAATGGAGCACACATGTCAAGGTACACATTCATGATTCAGAGTCACCTTAACAGCCACTGAGAAACACAAACAACTCTCTTCTCTTGTATTTTTTCAGTATTTGTTGATATTCATCTTACAGGATTTTCTTTTCTCTTTTTTTATTCTTCTCCCATGTTACATCCCAACGGCAGTTTCCCTTCTCTCTCCACTCCTCCCAGTCCCTACCCCTACCTCCCATCTCCCCCAGATCCACTCCTCCTCTGTTCCCCTTAAGAAAAAGGAGCAGACCTCCAAGGCATAGCCACCAAACACGGCATAACACATTATGCTAAGACTAGGCACCCTCAAATCAAGGCTGGACTAGACAACCCAGTATGAGGAAAAGGGTCCCAAGCACAGACAAAAGAGTCAGAGACACTCCCAACCCCACTGTTAGGAGTACCACAGGGATACCAAGCTACACAACCATAATGTGTATGCAGAGGACCTAGCTCAGACCCGTATAAGGTCTGCGTTTGTTGCTCCAGTCTCTGGGAGCCACTATGAGCCTTACATAGCTGGTTCTTGTGCTTTTTGCACAGGTTTTCAATATGAAATAATCAGTACTTTGGACTGTCTTCAGGTCGTGCCCTTTTTTTTCTCCTTTTAAAATCATTGTGAGATTTTTTCAAGGTTAATTTGTTTTAAAATTTTTCCAGGTATTTACATTTTTAGATGCATTTTATTTTATGGATATAGTGTTTTGCCTGTGTGTGTATATATGCATCACGCATGTGTCTGGAGCCTGCGAAGCTCAGAGGGCATCAGATCCTCAGAACCTGATTTACAGGTGGCTGTGAGCCACCAGTGGGTACTGCAATGGAACCTGGGTACTGTAGGAATTCATACTGCTGGTAGCCTTTAAGTTACCCCCCACACTTGGGCATGGCCTCTTATACTATTTATTCCGATGTAAAGCACACTTCTAGCCTCTCTTCCAGCGGTGCAATTCAGTTCCTGTTCCCTGTTCTTGCAGAGGACTGTAATCTGTGAGTCTGCCCCTAAATAAACAACCCTCTATTATACTCAATTCTGAGCTAGTGTGGGATTTCTTTTAAGTGTGCTTCTTCACCCGGGATGAAGAGCAGGCAGTGCTCTTAACCACGGAGCCGTCTCTCTAACCCCAAGAATCCTAATTTTTATGTGATGTCCCTTAAACTGGATTGGTTCATCCTTTCCCCATAGCCACTCAAAGAACCTATGACCTTAAGACAATGTGATTCTGTTCTTTTCTTATGAAATGAAAGAAATTACATTTTACACAGGGCTCTGAGGATTAAGTGAGTTTTTTAAAATGCTAATGTATTATGCAAATGAGAAATGTTATCATCGCAACTGCAGCTAATGGTCACCAGTGTGGCTATTATCCTATCAAGAATCTAAAGAGCCATGGGCTTTCTACAATCAATAACAACAATGCAATAAGAATCTGCAGGGAATGGACCGGCAAGATGGCTCAGTTGGGTAGGGTGCTTGCTGCCAAACCTAACCACCTGAGTTTGATCCCCAAAGTGCACAAGATGGAAGGAGAAAACTGACTCCCGCAGGTTGTTCTCCAACACACATTCCCAGTAAATAAATAAATAAATCTCCCTGCAGAATTAGACTTTTTATTGCACTCTCTGATAATTCTCAGTCTATAATAAAGACACAATGAATGCCTGCGTCATTAATGTTTTCTTCTTATTCATATGTTTTTACCATACAAAAGTAAAAACATTGCAGATGACAACAGAAGACTTAATTATTACAGGGTTTGGGGTTTTTTTGTTTTGTTTTGTTTTGTTTTGTTTTTTTGCCCTGTTTTTTTTTTTAAATCTACTAAAATACTACATCCAGCTTAAGAATATAGGGTAGGACTCATATCTGGATAGTCTCTCTGACACTGAGCCTGGTAGAATTTCCTGGAATCTCCCTGTGCAGTTTGACCTGAAAGTGTTCATGTGTTTCCATCCACACAAATGCTGGTGGAGAGGGCGGGCAGAGTGCTAGTTTATGACCGTTCTCCTTCCTGAGTTCTACAAAATTCCAGATTCATAGGGTGCTAGCAGAAGTGACGTTTTTAAAGAAAAAAAATTAAATACATTTTGGAAATGTTTAATAGCAGATATAGATATATATACATACATAAATACATATACATATATTTATAAAGATTCAGACGCATATCACAGGGGAAAGAGTGCATTTTCCTTCCTTTGCCTTATCTCATTTGTTTTGTTTTATTTTAATATAATACTTTTCTAAAACCTCTAGAGTATAGATCTGGGAAGAAGGTCACCTTAAACCTTACCTGGGACTTTTGTGTACTGACGGGAAGACCGTTCACAGGCAAGAACCATGCGTGAATGCAGCAAGCGGGCTATCTGTGCAGTGTGCTGTACAGTTACTACTGGGTCTAAGAGCAGACCTCTCCCAAGTCTCCCCTAAGTCTCTTACTGTAGCTGGTTGCTGGTTGCAGCATTAATCATATCAGAACACACCTGGCTTGTTTTCCACTAATATTGGCAAGGGTAAAACAGCCTTATGCAAGAGTTCTAATTTAATAAAAAGGTGAAATAAGTTGGCATAACAGCGAACATCCAGGCAGGATTGGAGATATAGTTTGAAGGTGGAGGAGAATGTGCCCGAGATGTTCCAGGCAGTGAGTTCCAGTCCTAGAACCACACAAACAAAAATGTTCCAAAAGCTTAGTAAAGAATCAGCTATACAGATCTGAAGAGCTTTATGACTTCTTTCGCTGTCTAAAAGACTTCCGGACTGAAACTCAACCTATGCTCACAGAACAGTTAAAATGGGCTAGAATTATGGGTAAAGAAATGAACTCTGAAGAATATACAGAAAAGAGAGCTAAGTCACCAACTGATTAGTCTGGCTAACAAGGACCTAACACCCTCCCGTCTCCCCTCCCAAGGACAGGATTACAGGCACGAGCCAACACGTCCTGTTTTTATGTGGGGAGTGGAGATTCAAATCCAGGACGCATGCGTGCATGGCAATCCCTTCACAGCCTGAGACATCGTCTCGGCCGCACGATCATCCTTCTAAAGTAAATTAACATGTGTGTTCCAAAATCTAGAGATGAAGAACACCCCTTCAAAAGCCCCCGGCTCACTCTTCCTCTCCATTCCCACTGCAGCTCTCATAGGAACACTGCGGTCCCCTACTGGGTTTTTGCCCTAGACCCCAAGTCTATAGACTTTCAAATACCCTTGCCACGCGGTTCTGTAACACATCCATCTAAAAAATGTCTGCCGTGAAGAAAGCAATACATGTAGCCTTCTCTTCAGCAGCTAAAAGTGGGGCACCATTGGGTTACCTTCCTGCTCTCGGTCTTCCCTGAGGTGCTGGGAACTGAAGTGTCGCACATGCAAGGCAGGCACCTACCACTGAGCTCCACACCTGGACTAACTCACCCGACACAGCAGTCTCGGGTGAAGTAAAAGCCGGTGATGTGGGCCTTATACACACTCCCGTGGAGATGGGCCCCAGTGGGAACGCGGGGACTCTACCGTGAAACTCAGCTCCTCGGGTGTTGACGGGTCTTAAGTTTGTGAGGCAGTGAGAATGGCTAAAAACCACTGGAGGGCAGGAGTCCTAACGTCACGTGTATGACTCTTTGGAATAGGTAAACTAGGAAGAATGAATAAATAAAGACCTTGACAACAACGCATTTCTTCCAAGGGGAAGTTTCCTTCCTGCGAAGGGTGGGAGAGAAAGCCTGAATGAGAACCGCGCCATTTCCTTCCGTACAAAGCACGGAGATGCAGAGAGAGGTCTCGAACATAACAGGATGAAAACAAAAAACATGAAACACTAAAACGCTCTCTAATTTCCATGTTATTCTCATTTCTGTGATTCCGAATGCCGTTTTCACGCACGTCGCTGTTGAGATCAAATGCTGTGGTACTGAGACGGTTCAATTATCGCAGGAGCTCCTGGGAAAATCACTCTGCTAAATGCGGGATGCTGGGTAAGTTCCTGGCCTGCCTGCTGACAATGTCATTTCGCAGAAACAGGGGGTAGAGACAGAGAGAGTTTATCTCCAGAAATAATTTTGAATATGAGGGAAAACTTTCCTGGTCAGCTGAGCGAAAGGGAATTTGGACAGGCTAATTGCGCCATGTTAGCAACCTCTAAGGAAGGTACTGGAGAAGTCATCTATACCCTCAGGAAAATGATTGTTTGATTCGAAAATATTTCACAAGCACCTACTGAGTGTTCTACTTATCCACTAGGAAGAGAGAGAGAGGAGGGAGGGAGGGAAGGAGGGAGGGAAGGAGGGAGAGAGGGAGGGAAGGAGGGAGGGAGGGAAGGAGGGGGGAGGGAGGAAGGGAGGGAGGGAGAGAGGGAGGGAGGAAGGGAGGGAGGGAGAGAGGGGGGAGGGAGGGAGAGAGAGGGAGAGAGAGAGAGAGAGAGAGAGAGAGAGAGAGAGAGAGAGAATATGTATGTAAGCATATAAATACAAGACATTTCTGTAAATCAGTCAAACTCTGGGGCTTTTTGTATGCTAGGCAAATGCTATATTACTGAGTCAATTCTTCTGTTCCTTAGTAGGTCTTCATTTCTGAAGACGTTCAGTAAGACCAAAGGAAAAACAAAACCATGACTTCCCCCAACATGTGTGCATGCAAGTACATGCACACCCCAGATTCACCATACTGGGAACTGAGGCACCACGTCAATAATGACACACAAGTACTGGTGAGGAGAGTTTAGAGTCTGCAATGCCATCCCACAGTGCTCTGCTCTCCCTTCCCATGCCTTTTCTCCCCTCCTCCTCCCCTCTCTTTCCTCCAGAGGCAGCCAGCTCGCGCTCTCTCTCTCTCTCTCTCTCTCTCTCTCTCTCTCTCTCTCTCTCTCTCTCTCTCTCTCTCTCTCTCTCAACTATCTTCCCCTTTTAAGTCCCTCCCAACCCTCCCCCCCCTCACTAAGCAGAAGAACAGCAGGACAGCCATACCAGTTCATGAGATTCCTCATAGTGTAGTGGCAGCTTTAAGGTCAAGCCAGGGACTCTACCACAAAGAAACTGATTTCTACGGCTCAGATTGGCAAAGGTGACATAATCAAGTATAAAATATTGGAGGTAATTTTAAATTATCTAAACATAGACAAAGAGGGAGGAAGAAGCTGAAGGAGGCAGCATGCTGGGGATAATCAAGGGGCATGTTTAAGAAGAATGTTTAAGAAAGAGAATAAAAAGTAAAACTACAAGAAAAACGAAACTACACTGCTGCTTTATCAAGAACACTGATTGAGTTTGGTTTCGGAAAAAAAAAACAGTCAAAAATTAAGTAGAAAAACTTTTTAGCTACCTGGGAGTGAGGGAAAAAAAGAAAACTAAGTGAAGTGTTTGATTTTCCTCTTACTGTGCTAAATAAGATTACAGAAAGAAAAAAAAGTCACTCAGCTTCTAATTTGCTTCTATTTTCCTGATCTCAGAAAATGATCTTGAAGAGGAGGATGTGGAGCAAACATGGCTAAGAGGGAAATCAACTCCAGTTGGGTGAAGAGGAGACAAGAGCTCCTGGCTGCTTCGAGTGAGTTCAAATTCCCAGATTAAGGAAAATTACTCGCAAGGAGACAGTGAGATGGCACAGGTGTCACCTTCAAAACGCTGTCAGCAGCAGCCACCCAGCGAGGGGGCACCGGGGTGGCAGAGCTGGGAGGAGGAGGCTTGACCCCCGTGGCGCTCTACACTCAGAAAGGGACTCACCAGGTAAACAGCCAAATGCTGTGTTCGGCATCCACCCATGGAAAAAACAGAGAACTGTGCTAAATCACTGTTCAGAAAGTCACACAGGAAAAATATCAGTGAATCAATCCTTGAGAATCATCCTGGATTTGCTGAGACCAGAGTGAACCAAGATGACATTCGGACATCGTCAAGAAGACTGGGGACTGTAGGATGGATGGACTGACGGAAAGACCCTATTTGAAAAGATGGGATAGGTGGGAGTATGTGCCTCTATGTTTTATATATCTGCTTACTAAAGGCAGAGTTGGAATAAGAGCTGGGAAAAAATAATAAGAAGTAATAATAAAAATGAACTCTGAAGCAAGCAGCCAAGTTGCAGGGTGGAAGAGAAGGAGGTTAGCAACAAATGCTACAATAAGCACACTATGGCTCACACCGGACTGGAAGCAGCGAGTCTGTGTGTTTATCCGTGGAGTAGAAGGATGGATGCAGGCAAGCACGCTCCCTAAGGTCATCATTGTCCGCTAATAACGAGGAGGGTATGCATTTTTCTCTGGACTTTATTGGGAAGAAGTACTGATTAATGACACAAGAGCAGGAAATTATCTCAGTCCACAATGTTTGTGCTGAAAGGGATCTTTGCACCCCACAAAGTGGCAAAAGCAGACTAGTCCCCGGAAGAGCCACAGGCTGCACGCTAAGCTCCGTCAGCTTTGAGATGTTTGCCAGGTGAAGTGCAGTCCTTGCTGTAACTGTGTTTCAAGAGGCCATTTAACAGATTTCTCATGCTGACCATTTATAAAATGTCATTTTTCTGGGTCTCCTGTGTGTCACGCACTGTGGTGGGCCCTCGGTACTACTATGGTAATTCCTGCAGGAGCCCTAGAAAGATGTGATGTCCTCAAATGACAGATAATGAAAACAAGCCTCTAAGAAGCCATGTCATTTCCTGCCATTCCCAGCTATAAGCAGTGGAGAGGGGCTTTTAATCAGGTCTGCCTGTGTCAAAGCTTCTCCCACGAGCCACATCTGTGTGCTGAGATTAGAAGGTTGCTACCTCGTCAATGCGATCTCTAGACAAGCGAAGGTTAGCCAGAGGTGAAGGCTTTGGGGCTGCTCAGGGAGAACTGTGCTCCTGGGAGTGCCTAGCTGGGGGTTAGACAAGCCTGAAACCTGTGCCTTCCAAACATGTGTCTTCTTGTCTGTCCTGCCTTCAGCCCGGGAACAGCACAGACGTGAGCACCCGGATAGTGGACTTCCCAGCCCCCAAAACTATAAGAAAGAATCATTCCTTTATAAATTAGTCTGTCTGTTCAGCTAAGCAGCACAAAATTTATTTATTATTTATTTCTAAATAAATAATTACACTAAAAGAGCTTTGACAAATTTCACATATTAAAAAAAATCAAAACAAAACAAGGCCAGTGTTCTTGAGTTGATTCAATGTCACTCTCAAGGACTTGGGTAAAAACATACAGCATGAAGTCATGATATAAAGGCTTCAAGTGAGAAACTAATCCATATTTTTAAATGTGTACAGGGTATAACAATGGGCCTCAGACTGGCTATGGAAAATTAAATAGGGATTAAGCAGTAAATCCTCCATTTAGGATAAATAATTATGATTTTTCTCAATATATTATGAAAATGTTTAGGTCTCTAGAAATATATATATATATTTATATTTTATATAGAAATATATATATATATTTCTGGGTTGAAGGATGATTCGGTGATTAAGTGTCTTTACTGCTCTTGCAGAGCGCTGGGTTAGGTTCCCAGCACCCACATCAGGGCTCACACTCCTCTGCGGCTCCAGCTCCAAAGGATCTGATGCCCTAGTAAACTGGGAACTTTGCACTCACAAGTGCGCGCGCGCGTGTGCACACACACACACACACACACACACACACACACACAGAGTCACGCATATACACGTAACTAAAAATAAAATAAAATTTTCATCAACCACAGTTATGTACCTAAAAATTTTAAGGTTACATTAATAATTGTTCTTATTATTTATTGTGTACTAATGAAGAAATTTACATTCCTAATACCTCACCTGCTGCAGGAATTGCCATGTTAGAGGCTGCACAGTTTAAAATCAGCTCAAAATCATTTGGAATGGGACTAAGGATGGATGTGTCTTAGAGAAAGGATGACAAAAGGGGGGGGGGGAACAGGTCCATTAAGAAAAAAAACCACATGAATTCAGAATGTTGAGCTGGAAAACTCAGCTCTTTGAAGGGAAGAGATTTCATTAAACGGGTTATTCATTCTGAATTCATTCAATGTTTCCAAAGCTTTGACTCCAGGCTTATGCTAGGCACTGTCTTCAGTACTGAGAAGAAGAAAAAAAACATTAAAGATGCGGATCTGCTTCCACTCTGAAAGACAGTTTAGCCTAGTGAGGCACAGACAAGGTTGGTTAGGCATTTGACCCTGGGTCGTGATAGAAGGATCTTGAGACCCGGGTAGGTTGGGGCAACAGGAAGCTTTCTCCCTGCGAGCCAGATTCCATGGTACCAGAAGGAGCCATGCAAACTGATGTGGGTTAAGAACTCATCAGCCGACTCACCCGAGTGTGAACTCTGGGAGCTATAGTCACAGACATGCTAAGAAACAGTGGCATGACAATTACGGGGCAACCAACCACTTTTCATGGCCACCCCACAGGAAGAAAGTCATAAATACCTAGTATTCTGAATCTGGCCAAGAACCCATAGTTGGGGAGCTCACAGACCCCAGGGATAAACCTACTACTATCATTCTGCTAAAGGGACATATCATCAAACTACCCTCTAAATCTGAATCTGCGAATCCATTCACTAGTATAGAGTCGTGACCATTTGACTCTTCCCTGAAAGGCTCCATCTTCCATGCCACCCAATGGGGCTTAAGAGCCAATGTGACTTAGAAAAGGAACACACTCACACTGCAATGGACACAGCCTTGGGCTACCTTGTTCACCGTAGAGAGCAGGAAGAACAGACTAGGATCAAGCCAAAAAGATGAGCTCGAGAAACCTTCCGCTTGAGAGACCCGCCTTCAAGAAGGACACACAGAACTGAACCGTCAGGCTTGCCTCTCAGAGTGCTCCAGTAAAGGATTGGGAATATTTTGCTTGTATGGTGCACATGGGACATGCCTCCGCATGGAGAAAACCATGTGGCTAAGGAAGGAGACAGAAATGGACTTGAAGAACAAATTAAGGGAAAGAGATCAAAAGGGGAATGTTGACGGGAAACAACCACTGAGAGGAGGTGGAGTTCTTCATTTTTTTCTTTGTGTTTTGGGACAGAATCTCGCACTATGTACCAAGATAGTCTTAAAATTGCAGCAATCTCCCTACCCTTGCCTCCAGCATGCTGGGATGACAGAGAAGCATCAGTAAACCCAACCAAAAGAAGACACAGTTTTTAGGGGGAAGTCTTGATCATGATCATCAAGTTGCAGGAAGGCCACATAAACAAAGGACAGTAAAGATCCTGGAGGTGAGAGGTCAACTCCTATTTTTCTCCGCGAGAGGGAATTATCTAACAGTGTGAGCAGAAGTAGCACATGGTTTCCTTAGGAGATGGTGAACACCATGTCATGAGAGACCCAGGTGCCTGGGGCCTTCCACTCATCAGAAACCAATCCTAAGACAACATGGGGAGTGGAGGAGGTGGAGCAGAGCTTAGACTGGAGGTCCTCCTGTAGATGCTGTGATGGCCAAAGAGGAAATGAGGTCAGGATGCTAGAACTTCTTTAATACAGTGTAGGATGAGAGGGGAGACAAGACAGTGAGGGGCGTTTGAATGGTGTAGGATGGAAGTCCTGAGACATGCGTCATACCTTGGCTATGTGTGTGATGGGCTCACACACAGCAGCAGCAGCAAGGTCCCTTGATCTAGCGTTGGATACCCTCCTTCTCTACATCCCTCCGTGCATGCCCACCCTCTCTCTCTCTCTCTCTCTCTCTCTCTCTCTCTCTCTCTCTCTCTCTCTCTAATTACACTTAACTGTAAAGTATCAGCAGTAAGTGTCACCCTTCTGGAGAGTCCAGACCACAGTAGTTTTATTATAAGTACAATCCCAAGGGGAAAATACCCTTTCTTAGGATCCATAGATATAAAAAGATCAGTCTGTATCATCCCACAGTTTCCTCTAAACTGTATCTATGATGCCCAGACAGGTGGTAATTTTTCATTTGACTCCTGTCTCTCTCCCACTGGCACTTTTCAGAGAACATGGGCGAATTCTTGTTGGTCTTATCTAGAAAGTTCCAAACTGAGTCTTGTGTTTGTTTCCTGGCATTACTGCCTGCAGCCTGGAATCTTGTGTGACATATCTCTTCCCTCACTAGAGTTTGCAGCGCCTTCCGACAACTAGATAAACGTGAGCACAGTCGGACTCAAGCAGCTTTGTGTATTTAACTACAAGGTCGAATGCCCAATTCAGGCACTGCTCAGGCAAGCACCAGGAGAATTCTGAAAGGAAAATCTGCAAAGCTTCCAGCATATTTTATTAATGACCAGCCAGACATCATAACCCACACCGGGGAGATGAGGACCTAATTAATTAGGCAGAATACTACTTAGCACTTAGCATTTTCAATAAATATTACTACATGAATGAAAGAATCCTCAAAAGGCCCCTGGGAAGCAGAAAACATTAATCCTCCTTTACAGCCAGGAAACAGGCACAGAACGGCGCTCAGCCTTTCTCAGAGCCACCGAGTGTTAGCATCAATTCCCAGGCTGGCTTGCTCAGAGCTGACTCCTGAAGACATGTTTGGAACACAGTGTTTCAAAGGTCAAAGGACAGTATAGGGCCATGAATGTGGTTCACTTGGTAGAGGTCTTGCCTAGCATGCATGGGACCTGCTTTTATTCCCCAACACTGTGTGTGTCAAGCTCAGTGGGACTCCTGGAATCCCAGTCATCAGAAGATGCAGACCCAACTACCTAATGAGTCAAAGGCCAGCCTGGGATAAATGCCATTCTGACCCCCACACACATTCACACACACACACACACACACACACACACACACACACACACACACACACACACACACAGCACTGTGCTGGATGCTTGGATGTGCAAAATCAGCATTGGAGACTTCATATGGAAACCCCAACACTTGCCTCTCCTATTTCCTTTGCAGGTAGAGATATATATGTCACATACATGTGCTATCAAGGAAATGATTCTCTATCCATCCTTTAAACAAAACATTTACCAATTCCCTGCTGTACCATAGGTATACCTCCTTGCTCTTGTGAAGATAAGAGACTGGTGACCAAGAACACAGAAAAAACTAATAAGTAAAATGCATAAATATAATAATTTATATATAAAAACATTTATATATGTATATAAATAATTACAAATAGACTAATAGTGATAAATGCTAGGAAGAGGGATGTCAGCCATGGAACCATCAAGAATGGAGCGCTAACCTAGGTGAGAGTATTGACCCTGTAATCTCAGAACTTGGGAGAGAAGGCTGAGGCAGCATGGAGCTCATCTTGGACACGTAGGAGTTCTGAGACAGTGCGATCTACAGGTCGAGATTCTGCCTCAGGAAGCACAGAAGGGACCACACGTACAGACTCCGGAGTAAGGCGAGTCGGCAGCTGGGTGAAGGAGGAACAGGAGACAGTGGTCCAGGGAGTGGAGGAAGGCACCCTGGAGGACAGTCTGCCTTCAGCCCTATGGGTGTGTGCACCACTGAAACAAACGTTTCTGCTTCAAAACTAGGGGGCCGGATGCCGAGGGGCTTACAATTTATTGAAACCATTCTTGCCACAGAGCTAGCAAGTGTGAGGCAGGAAAGTTGGGAAATCGTTTCTGCGATATTGAGGAATGATGGTGGCTTACGTCAGAACTGTAGTGACAGAGAGATGGGACAAGGTCTGGTCCCAAAGGTATGTCTAAGGTGTGTGTGAAATGGGATTTGATTTGATGAATTAGACAGACTCTATGGCTCTGAAGAGGGGTGGAAGTCAAGATTCCTTCCTTTCTTAGACTCATTTATCAAGTGTCTGTGTGCGCAGGCCATGGCACACATGTAGCGCCGAGAACAGCTTTCTGGGTCAGTTCTCTTTCCTCTGTGTGGGTCTGGAAATCGAACTCAGAAGACAAGCGTCTTACCTACTGCACCACCTCCATCACCCATCAAGCTTTTTCCTAACCTTCTGCCCCGGGAAATCATGGAGAATATGCTCTCTACTAAGATGAAAAGGAGGGGGAAGAATCTCAAGAAGGAGATCAGCATGGGTTGCAATGTGTTGAGTTTGAGAACTGTTTACGCTGTCTGGTAGAGACACTGGATGGGGAATGGCATGTCAAGGAAAACATCTCAGAGAAGGAAGAGTAATCTTTGGGGCCAAAAGTTCCCGATGGGAAGGAAGTGGTTGGGGGGGGATTTGAACATGGAATTCAGAAAACAGGAGGATGCTACCACTGCTCAAGACAATGTGAGTACTGGTGGGCACGTATGTTAGTTCCCTTCCCATTGCCGAATGCCCAAGGCATTGGCTTATCAAGAGAGAAGGTTGATGTCGCTCTCACCACCCCCATGTTCCTCCTTGCCAGACCCAAGCATTGTACTGTGGCTGCCCGCCAAAGACATTTGCTTTTCTTTCTCTTATCCCCAGCCCTCCCTGTTGTCTGACCGACTGTCTCTAAGAACTTCTATCTTTTTCTTGCTCTCTTTAGTTTTGTTTTTTTTTTGGAAAATATTTCTCAAGACCATCAGTAAAATGAGAAGTAGGAGCGGATTGCTGGGTGACATTTCTACTGCACGAGGCTGGGATGAGCAAATCCCCATGTAAACATGCTAGGCAACTCTGTAGTGTGTCTCAGAGAGGGAACCCTCTTTCCTCTCCTACACATTTAGTAATGGTCCAGAGAAGTGATTCTTGGCCTCCTGGATTCTACAGTGCTGGGGTTTCAATGAGAAATACCCCCAAGAGGCTCACATGCTGAGCAGCTAGTTCCCATTGGTTGAGGCTCTTTGGAAAGACTGTGGAACCTTCAGACGTTGATGAAGGAGTGGATCACTGATGGTGGGTTTTGAGGTTCAATAGACCTGACTCACTTCCTGTTCACTCTCTGCTTCCTGACTGCGGACATAATGTGACCGTTGGCCTCGCGTCCCTGATGCCACATATTTCCCACCATGATACTCCTCTCCCCTCAAACAGGGAGCCAGAATACACCATCCTTACTCAGGCGGCTTCTAATCTGGTGGTTTTCTCACAGCGAGGAGAAAACAAATGAGTATCAAGAGTGAGAGAAATGGCCTTAGCTTGCTGATGGAGACTAATTTCAAACATCCAAACTCTCACCAAGCAGTGCTGCCGTCCCAAGCTGGTACAGACGAGAGCCTGGAGATCAACCCCTCGGTGGTGTCCCATGGTTTGCCTGGACTTGTCCCTGTTTTCCCCATCTCATGTCCCATTCTGGCAGGAAGCTCGAGCCTTAGAAATCTCAGCCTATTCATAAATGCGCTGTGTTCAGTTACTATGGCAATGTTGAAGGAATCCGCCATGGCCAAACAGGATCACAAAAGGATCATTTTTATTTTTATTCTCAGTGTTTCCACCAACCAACAAACAAATAAATGCTGCCAGCAGCCAGAGTCACATTTGCTACTTGGGAGACAACTCGCGGGGGCTGATTCCATATCCCACACTTCTATGCGGTTGGTGGTGGTTTTTTCACTTTGCTTCCTCCTTTCATGGAGTTTTTGTTTTCCCTGATAATTTCACTAGAAAAGACCACTCCGCGTGGCACTTTCTGGATCACGGTGATCTTTTTTCTCCTACCTCTTTTCTGTCAAAGAAGGCAGCTGAAGTCGCAAAGACTCTGAAGCCGTCTTGATCCCGAGAGGATGTGCAGAGGGGGGCTCCTTTAATAAACACACACTTTGGACCATCCGCAGCAGCAAGGCTAACTCTCCCCCTCGGAAGCTGCTATGGCGTTGACACCGCACCTCCTCACCTCTGTGCTTCAGTGACATCGGGAAGAAAGTAATTCCTTGATGTAAGTTACTGAAACAAGATGGTCGCCCTGCCTCAGCCCTCAGGCACAGATGACAACTCAGTTGACATCAAGGCCGACAGATGAGCCCTTAGCCGCTTTGCGGGTCATGGCTCTTGCGGAGTCTACGCAGCCCTCAAGAACTTCTAACCTCCCAACTTCCATAGCCGCTTCCGAGACTATGATGGGTCCTTGATCTTTAGGGTTGTACAATGCTTTAAAAATTGCAGGACAAAGGGAAGCCATTCAAACCCAGTATGGGGAAGCAAGAAGCCCAGAGTATCAGGAAGAGGTCATGGAAGGGCATGCCCTGTTTGCATTGATAGATGAAGGAGGACCCGACCTAGAGGAGGGGAAGAGGTTCCCACTGGAACAGTTGAGTGTACTGGGGTTGGTTCTTCTACTGCTCACACCACGTGTTTTCCCTGCTGTACGCACAAATATGGAGGCCATGGGAAAAGAGAGATAGTAAGACACTGAAAATGACCTTGGTTTATCCTTGCTCCTCATGGTCATTCATCACCCTCCTTCTGTGCGACTTAGCATCCTTATAACTGTTAGGAAAACCCCTTGGAACATTTAAAGAGACCTCCGTCTTCCACTAACGCAAGCACCTCTGATGCCTAGAGCAGACATTTCCCCCTTGCTCTAGCCACCTACCTGGTATAAGAAGTAGCTTGGCTTATTGTTGTCCGTGACCATAAAAACCTCATGAAAGCGGTGCCGCATGGACATGGTATTGGGGGTGACCTGACTCTGTGTCCCTGGGTCACGGTCACTCGTATATAACTGTGGACAAAACTTTCTTAAGAAAGTAATGATGACCGTAAACGAGATGTGGTCGTGCCTGGATCCTCCTTACCTGTCTTTTTGAACACGATGCTGCCTAATATCTGCAATCTTGTGTTATTATCCCAGGGGAACGGTGTCATGATAACACCTGCAGGAAAGGACGGCTGTTGGCACTGTGCTGGCAACGGCATACAATGTCCTTAGCGTGGTGCACTCTTGACGACCCTGAGTTTCAAACAAATACCGATGATTACCAGGCTTGTTACTATAATTTTCAACAGAAGAACACATACTCAAGTCTCCCTCTGCCATTTTTTAACATATATGTTTTATATTTATGTTGCTTATTACATATACATTTATTTATATTTCAGCAGCTCATACGGTGCTCTGGATAACTCTGAAAATACAGAAACCATTCTCTCCTTCGCCATAAGTGGTGCCTCGGAAGTAGCTCCTCGCCCCTCCCATGCTGTGGATATACTAACCAGGAGGCAGCCCGCTTCCTGCTCACTCCCGTGCCATGGAGAGACTGGACAGGATTTAGACAGCTCATTTTGCACACCAGAGAATGGGTACTAAAGCTGACTCTACTTAACTAAATTGAGAAATGCCAATGAACACAGTCCCGATAACACTTTTAGCAACCAAATAGCACCATAGCTGGCCAGAAGCAGATAGAATATGCATCCATTCCAGCCTGCTTTTATTCACGCAGCAGGTGTATACCTCAAGTTTACTCTGCACCTGGTGCTGGGGCCAGTGTCCACGACAAAACCATGAGCAGGGTCGCATTTGTTTTCGCAATCACAGGTCAGGAAAGGTGTGCAGTTGCAGCCAGGCTGGATGGAAAGTCGCCAACGATGTGAGAAAAGCTAAGAGGGCACGGGCAAGAATCGGGATATGGTGCTATTAATATTAATTCCACTGTGCCCTATGACTCAGGCTGTAAATATTGGAAGTAACTTCAACTTGTAACTTTCAGTGTTAGATCAACTTCCATGTATATCAGCTTTAGTATTCTAGGTACAAGCTCCAAGGAGCAGCTAGAAATCAGGTGCTCATAAACAACTCCATTGTTTTCTGCGCGTGCGTGCGTGCGTGTGTGTGTGTGTGTGTGTGTGTGTGTGTGTGTGTATGTGTGTGTGTGTGCGTGTGTGTGTGCATGTATATGCATGTGGGTATGCATATGCACAGGTGCATGGACATGTGGCTGGAAGTTGAGTTATGGTGTCTCCTTGATTACTCTCCACTTCGATTACTGAACCCAGAACTTATCTATTCCTCTAGTCTGTAACCAGATTGCCCTGAGATCCTGGTCACCAATTCCCCAGCACTGATACTACCAGCAGGCTGCCATACCAGCCTGGCTTGTGTGGTTGCTAGGGCCCAGGCTTTGAACTTCAGACTTGCACTGTAAGCATGTGGTGGTCTGAAGGAGAATGTCCCCTAAGGGCTCATCCATTAACATAGCTGGTCCCCAGCTGGCAGAACTGTTTGAGAAGGATTTGGTGCTCTGTTCCTGTGGGCGGAGGTGTGTCTGTATCTCCTGGGGATGGGATTCGAGGTTTGAAAAGCCTATGCCATTTGCAGCACCTGCCCCTGACGTGCAGCTGCCTCACACCTATAGATCAGACATAAACTCTCAACCAGGCCGGTCTGTCCTCTGCCATTTTCCCCAACAGGATGGCCATGGATTTGCCCCCTGAAAATGTAAGCAAGCCCCCAGTTAAATGCTTTCTTCTGTAAATTGTCTTGGTCATGGTTTCTCTTCACAGCTATAGACCAGTAACTAAGACAGAGCACTTTCTCTACTGAGCCATCTCCCTGGCCCAGGGACAAGCATACGTTCACACAATGAGAAGCACACAACGATGGGAACAGCCAAGTTCGGATCTTTATGCCGAGTCTGTTTGGTTTAGTTGTTCTTGCTCAATGCTCGATGCGTTCTCCACAAAAATTTTATCTTGAAGTTACTTTTTATACTTAAGAGGGAAAATAGTGGAAATATTGATCTAAATAAAAATGTTAAACACAATGAGTCTGTGGCACCCTAATCTGCCATCTGGGACTTTGAATTAATCTGTTGGTTTTGGAAATAAGATAAATATGAAGATTTATCTTATTATATATGAAATATATGAAATACCCCCCTTGGGGACTGGTATCTGAGGGCTCACTTGTGAGCAAAAGACAATCTGCAGCCCCCTCTTTGGCACACATCAGAGAGAAGAGCTGAAAGGGAACACAAGCTCAGGTGTGCTTCCCCTGCAGTCACCAGGAGAACCCACCAATATAATTGGGGAACGTCAAAATGTGGATTTCTGTAGGAGAGTGCCGTAAAAGCCCAGGCCAGCACACCAGCTGATCTGTCTTAAACCACTCCAGAGCTCTGGCCCTGCTCACACATCCTTACTGGCTCTATGCAGCTTTCTTTGTTCCCCGCACCCCCCAACACACACCGTGAAACCCTAAAAACTGTGTAAGATCTGAACTCAGAAAATTTGGTTCTGGCTTAAGAACTTACACACACACTCATGAATTTACATGAGCACTGCCCATGCACAAGGAGATTTAGAACAGTTTACTGAGAGTTGAGGCGAAGGCTGAAGAGGAAGATTCCTGAGCGGAGGTGAGACTAGCCGAAGCCCCCAGGCCGAGCAGCTCTGCTAGACTAACCACACCAATGACTTCTTTCCCTTCCTATGCAGAGCCTTGGGGATAGAGGATATTAAGACACATATCAGGAAGGAGGTGCGCACAGATATAGATTCCCTGAAAATAAACAATGTGCACCGCTTTTGACGGGAAATGGTGGGTGTTGTTAGGTCTTTGGGGAACACGGAAGCCAACCATGAGACAGACACATAGGAGACATTTACACTCCTTCTGGAATGGGAGCTCACCATTCCAACAACTCAGATCACACATGCTAACAAGAAGCTTTTGTCTAATTTGTGCCCAGCACGTGGTCAGAGATGCATGGAATTTGGGTTGCGGTTGCATAATTCCGCACAGGGCTTGTGACTATCTAGGCCCCACCTGCTCTTCATGAATGCTGCCACTGACATGGGTCCATCTCCATATGGTGACATCTTTGGTGTCTTCTTACGTTTTAATGGCGACTTCAATTAAGATCATTTAAAGTCTGTATCACCGTCACTTCATAGAACTAAACAGTGCTGTTTATGAGGGGTAGCTCTCCATATTTTGAACCAATGCTGATTTTTTTTTTAAGAAACTAGCTGCGGAACACCAGCACTAACATCCCAAATGAGTTATTTTTCAGTCGTGAGTGAAAATCAAGAATAGAATCGATTTGGGCACCTCTGTAATTGAAAACCAGTGGGTGATGATTCTGCGCTGAAAACAAGATAATAGGAATAAAGATGAGCTATTGGTGGGAGAAAAATAAGATTAGAGATGTGATCTCAATTAAATATCAACCATTACTAACACTGAAGAACAGCAATTTCCACTTCTAATTTGTCTTATATTTTTATTCTTTGGAGTGTAATTATGAGAGTATATAAAAGTATGTAAGTAAATCAGAGTTGAATCAATTTATTACTATTTCTCCTAATTTGATATTTAAGGCATCAATAATATCCAAATATTTTGGTAAGCAGAAATAGTTGGGTTTCTTTCGTGGATCAAGATTGATTCCACTCTCATTCTGGATTCTGGCATACTGTTTATTAGTCAGTGACCAGGGTCTCAACAATAGCCAAAGGGACAGAGCAAAGCCCCTGCCACAGTGGCCAGAATCTCAACAATAGCCAAAGGGACAGAACAAAGCCCCGCCATTGAGAGTCACAATGGAAGGAAAAGCCAATTCTTTCACCTCCAAGCCTGACCACAGCTTTCTGTTGGCTAAGAAGCTAGTGTTTGTATATTTAAGAGGAAAAGCACTCATAAGAAAGTAGACAACCATGTTCCTGATCTGATAAGTCTCCTACACTGAGCTACAGCTACCTAATTAATGTCCAGCCATTGCTTTGAGGCTGAGAACTTTGGCCCCAGCTGTCCCTGTCCTGGGTCTTGGAGGAACTCTGTGCACAGTGTTGGTGTCTTCATTTTCCTGAATTTATCCTACCAGACTCCAATTTCTTTTCTTACTCAAATCCACACATTTTTGCCGTAACGTTTAGGTGAAGAGCCTACAAGAATCATCAAGCCAGGGCAACAGAAACAAAGCCCTTGCTTTATCCTTCGACTGTTGGCAACTGTGTTGGGAAATAAACACTAAAGAGGCTGAGTTCACAAGAAAATGCAAGCATTCGCATATATCAAGGGATGCGAGTTGCATCTTCCTCATCTGATATGACTAAGTGTGTTAAGTAATTGGTAATTCAGACCAGTAGATCTTTAAAGTAAGCCAGAGCCCACAGTACGGCTCAAGCCTATTTAATTCCCAAGGGATTCTATAACTCTATTGATTATTCGTAGAATGTGTTTGCATTAAATAATATACATTCCAGTTTTTAAATTTTGGCATACTCAGAAATGAAGAACATTTATCTTCTTACTATAGATTCTTACAAGTGGCTATCTGACAAAAAATATTTTGTGACTAATACTGTGTGGATTAGGTTGTGTCTGGCAGGGGTGGCCAAGAAGACAGCCAGTACGACCACGGTGGCAATTTTGTAAAGAAAGCTTTCATGTAAATCCGTTTGGTTCAGTTCTGGCTGAACACACATAGTGACACCTGCGACTGTGCTTGCATCAGGCCCGTGCCCCCATCCAGGTAGAAACAGCACTGAAAAGAAGCTACTGGTCTGAGAGCTGTAGAGGTGCCCACACCAGGCCGCTGTGTTGCCAAGGGACCCAACCCCTGCTGCTGGAATCTGTGGGCACCTGTGCTCACATCTACGCTCACACTGGCGCTCACGCCTGCTCACACGCACACACGCGTGTGCATGCGCAAACACACACACATAATTAAAAGTAAACCTTGACTTTTTACAATGTTATTAATCTGATAACAGTTTTGTTATGGCACTGGGAAGGGTGGTGTGTGCCTGTGATCCTAATACTTGAGAGGTGGAGGCAGGAAGATCAGTAACTCAAAGTCAGCTCATGAACTTGAGAACGGCTGAACTGCATGAGATCCATTGCCAAAATAGATGGGAAGAAGGAAGGGAGGAAAGAGAGAAAGAGAGAGGGAGAGAGAGAGAGGGAGAGAGAGAGAGAGAGAGAGAGAGAGAGAGAGAGAGAGAGAGAGAGAGAGGGAGGGAGAAAGGGAGGGGAGGGGAGGGGGGAGAAAGGAATTTTTGTGGTCCGTGTGTTACAGTTTCCGTGGGATCTACATCCATGTCATGTTATCCACATGTTATTTTTATGTGTAAGCAGCTGTGTAAACTCTTTCATCATTTTACGTGAACTTCCTGGCACATTTTCAGGGAGGGATTTAGGAAGGTGAATTTTGTCTCATTAGCTATGAAAATGAAGCCCAGGCCTTCGCTCCTGAGCATGGCTGCCAGACCCCATTGCATCCTGTGCCCTTCCCACACTCGTCTGGGAGAAAGCACGTGTGTTCTGTTCGCGCCTTGGTCTTCCTAATAGTAACAAGTCTCTCCGCCAACATAACTGTTTCCTTTCTTCTTAACAATGGCATATGGTTCACATGCTCGCAGTTAGTCACTCAAAAAAAAATACACTTTTCATTTTTATAGAAAGGTTGGGGTACGAGCTTTTAATCTGCACCCCATTCCCTCTTCACTAAACCAGTGTCCTTGGCGCTGAGCGGGCTATGGACACCTTCGTAGGGCAAGCAGATGGAAATGTATTGCAATGAGTTTGCTATAAGTACACTGTTTTGTTTTGTATTTTTTTTAATTGGTAGGTTTTTAAATTGGTATTGGTAAGTACTAAATGCCTAATTATCTTCATATAAATGACACTGTATCGTCTGGAAGCGCTGTACTCTGTGCCCTGTGTTGTTTATTATCTTACATTACGATTATCATGCAAAACAGAGAAGGTGACTTTAAGCGACTCTTTAAAGTGTTTTTTTTTCCTTAAGTGTAAAAAACTTGGGGAGGCTGTTTACATAGCTGTTTATCATTGGATATTAAAAATCAGGCCAATTATAAGAACACGAAAGTTTGCATCCCCGTCTTCATTTTGAAATGTAATGGCCACTGCACAACGCCTGCTGAATGTTTAATTGGTGCTCTGCATTTGGGTCTGTGCACTAGCAAGCCATCCTGCACGGAGATTAATTATAGAGACGTCGAGGCGTTCAAAGGGAACAGAACCTGTGAGGCAGAATTACCTGAAGGTGCAGCGTGATCGTCTTTGAGTCGGACATTAGAGGCGTGCTAAGAAAGTGCCGCCTGCACCCCAGCCACTAACGACACCATGCAGATGACAGGCTTCTGCTTCCCATGGCATTCTGTTGCCATGGCTATGACGGTCTCAATACTGTGTGCTCACAGCAAGGTTGCAATTAGTATTTGGATTTAGAAGAGACACATAATGATCTCATATTGAAGAAACACTTGTTTAATACTATTTGGATCTGGCGTCCTTTCAAGTCACTAACAAGAAAAGTTGGTGAGGATAAAAAAAAAAATCCTATAGCCATTTTGTGCCTGTATCTCACTCTCTTCTGAATGAATCTCACCTGGATGACAAAGTCCTGCTGCTTGTGCCCCCCACAAGACTTTGGGACATTCTTCAAATACTAGCACTGGCGTGGGACTTGTGTGTGGTCACGGAGGAAGGGCCATGGTCTGGAAGAACAAACTGAATAAATGTGAGCCGCCCTTGAAAGTGCAACCCAGGGGCTGGAGAGATGGCCCAGCGGTTAAGAGCACCGACTGCTGTTCCAGAAGCCTGGAGTTCAATTCCCAGCACCTACATCGCAGCACACAACTGTCTGTAACTCCAAGATCTGACACCCTCACATAGATGTACATGCAGGCAAAACACCAATGTACATAAAATAAGAATTAAAAAAAGAAAAGAAAGGAAAGAAAGGAAGGAAGGAAGGAAGGAAGGAAGGAAGGAAGGAAGGAAGAAAGAAAGAAAGAAAGAAAGAAAGAAAGAAAGAAAGAAAGAAAGCACAAACCAGGAATGGATCTGGAGGGCTCAATATCTTCTAGATGCAAACTTCACCTCACGAAATGTGGCTGGAAGGGCAGCAAGAGAAGGGCTTCTCACTTCTGAGAGGAGGGAGTTTCATTTCAGTCGTCATATACGATGGGTCCTTTACCCTGTTGGCTCTTACAGGGTTAAGTTTTGCACCACACACATAGAAGTGGAAAAGGTAGGAACTTGAGTGGAGGGACCTGAAGCGGCAACAGGGAGGTCATGCTCGTAAGTATCACAAGGACCTGAAGGAGGGGGAGGGTTCCCCGAGTCCTCTACCTACCAACTATAGGCGCACACTCAGAATCATGATTCTGGGATTGTAGCCACAGGGAATGTAGAGATGAAGCCAGGAACTCAATAAGCAGAGAAAGATCAGAGGAAAATGGGCAAAAGTGTATGTATCCACAGTTCAAATATTGAAAAAAAAATTAGGAAAATATCAGGTTTGCTACAAAAGAAAGGATGGGTTGTGTGTTCTCGCTTTTTAAAATTAAATTATATTTTTGTTTATTTATTTCATATGTACAGGTGCATGCATGCCCCAGTGCATGTATGGAGGTCAGAGGTCACCTTCCTGCAGTTCTCCCTCTCCAGTGCATGGTCCCCAGGGATTGAGTTCAGGTTGTCAGGTGTGGCAGCCAGCATCTTTACAAGTACTGACCCATCTCACCAGTCCTGGTTTGCTTGTTTTTAAAACTCAGATGTGGCTTGACAGTCACAAACATATAAGGTAAAGTGACCCCATATTTTGTATGGTATCATCATAAATATCTCCGAGACATTTATATCTTCTATCCTTATAAATAACCAAACCTGCCCATCTTGTCTATGTGGTTACTTCCCGAAATCACACTCCTGGAACCAAAGGCCACTGCTGGGAATTCACTTGCAGGTAAGCTTTGCTAAACTACAGAGGCTCCTACATCTTCCCAGGATCTAAACTGCTGAGTTCTAAAGAGAGTTCTGGGAAGAACTGAGAAATGGGCCCATAGGAACAGACTCAGAAGGAGACACCATGGGGCAGACTACATCAGGGGCACAGGAGAAAGGAAGTACAGCAGAACCAACAAACTGGGGGAAAATGGAAGCAAAGGCCCTGGAGAAAACCCAGAGATGAAGGAGGAGAGAATGGAAGCGAGAAGGGCTGTTGACTAAGACAGGATACGAAAAATTATGATACTGGTCATAACCACAACTACAGACCGATAATTCTACCGGCCATGTACGAACGAATGCTTAACACTTAACCTCATTTTAAAATGTTTTAATTTTAATATTTGTAAGTATGTAAACACGCCATGGGGGATGTGTGCCGATGCATGAGGGTGCCACGCATGTGCATGAAGGTGCCGCACACGTGCATGAAGGTACATGAAGGAAGCAGAGTTGTTAGAATCTCCTGGAACTTGAGTTACAGGCAGTGGTGAGCTGTCCAACATTGGGTGATGGGAACAGAACTCAGGTTCTCCTCAAGAGTAGCCAGTGCTCTTACCCACTGAGCCATTCCTGTAAGCTCTTGACTGTGAGCTTCATATAATTGAGTGGAAGCTAAGCAGGACCCTCTTTGTATTTCTCTTGTCACTGTAGGCTCCACCTTCCCTAAATGTCCAGCCTCAACACCCCCACTCAATTCCAACAGGTGACCTCGTCTCTCAAACACGGAGGAGGATAATTAAGAAATGAAAACTTCCTAACATCTGCAACCGACCTAGAAGTCTGCGTCCATGGCCATCCTTCCTGCTCCTCATTAGTTCCTGAGAAAGAAGATTCCCCAACAGTCCTCCCAGTGCTTCGTTATTAGCACAGTCAGGCTCCTCCCATCTCCTCCCTCAGAGATGTACTGACTGCTACTGCCAGGATTTCCCATCCCCTCCCCGAAGACTACCTATCAATTCCATTGATTCTTCCTTCTGTCTTTATTCTGGGTCTCAACTCTACCACCCTGAGTCCCATTGGAGGCAGAGAGATCACTAGAAACTGTAAATTTTACTGGACAAGTCCCAAATCTTAATGGATTTTCATTGTCCTTAGGATAAATCCAAACTTGCTAATATTTTTAAAATCCTTCATCAATGTGAGTTCTCAACATGACAGATCTATGTACATGACAGACCATGTACAGTCATGTCAAATCTCAACCATTCTGAGCCATTGGCTGCACTGAATTTGCACAAGCCTATGTGAACAGGAGCTGCCGGAAGCACTGTGGAGCCACCAAGCACTTGACTTTGAGTTCACTTTTGGTAATTCTATATTGAAAAATCTCTTACAGTTTCTAATTTTTGTGACCAGTCCCCCAATCCATTTTCATAAGCAGCTTAAGAGGTCATGACCTGCAGCTGAAGAAACTTGAAGTGAATATATGGCCTCTTAAATCACTTGGGAGTTCTTCCAAAATAAACTATTTTCAATCATGTAAAAACTTTTGTCAATATGAAAAGATAAAAATTTAAACTTTCTTACAGAATCAAATAGTCCTGAATACATTCTCAAGGACTCCCAGTCGGCTGTAGGATCCTACTTGAGAAATGGTGCTGTTAAGTTTAAACAATACTAACTCATTAAGGGCTTGCTACATGCCAGACAGCAGACACTAGCTAATTCCATTGTATGGGGAAACTGAGGCACAGAGGGGTCAATTCACACCACTAATAGCTGATGTCCTATGAATTGAACCTTGGAAGTATTGGGATAGAACACTCAGTGTTCCTTGAACTGTAACTCAGTCCACGAAGCTCAGAGAACCATTTGTGACTGATCCACTCAGTAAAGTATTCTCAGGAAACACTCTGAATGGACAGAAGGCCCGAGGATTTCCTGTTTGTTCATCTGTTTGTTTATTCAATGTTTTCCTCTTTTGCAGTAGTGACTTGATACAGAAAAAGGCATAAGACAATACTCTCGAAATCTGTCATCTACATACACAATCAGGCAAGTATGCCGCTGTCTATAACAGTCAAATGATTCTACCATGCATGTGTAACTAGCCTCAGCCCCTTCCCACCAATGGGAGCCTTCCAAAAAGAAATTTTACATCTGTTCCAGACCTAGACCAGCCTCGTGCATCTTACACCAAGGCCCAACCTGGTAAGTGTAGGGCCCACTCCCATCAAAGACGTTTCCCTTTGCAGCAGACAGAGACCACTACAGAAAACCACAGCGGGTCACACTGCAAAGATAACGGATCTTGGGGTGCCCACCCCCTGGATATATCTGCAATCCAACTCCTGTACTCAAGGCTCAGGAAGCATCATCGGAGGGGAGCAGGACCAGAGCCAGAGGACCAGGGAATCTGTGGTGAGATTGTCTCTCCTAGAAATGACAGGAAGTATCACCCATGATATATCAACAATGTGGCACCTGAAAAAGACCCCCAAACAGAGTAACATGAAGGGGAAAATCTCAGGGGATCCCACTGCTAGACAGAACTACAGGCAACCAGTAACTGCTAAAGAGGGAGAGTTAGTCTCTCCTAGGGAAGAGCCCTGATTATAAAACTTAAAGAAATTATATCCATACAAGAACACTGAATGAACTCAACAGGTTATTTTTATATAGTCAGGCATATGTATATAATATATGTGATATATATTAATATATATATATCACATATAGAAAAAGAAGCCATAAAGGGAGGGATGGGGACATGGGAGAGGTTGAAGTGAGAAAAAGGAAAGGGGAAATGATGTAATCCTGGTGTAATTTAAAATTATTTTAAAGAAATTCTATGTCCAAGAACCTATTAGATTCTTTTGGCATTATGCAAAAAACCTTACAGAAGCAACTTAATTGGAGGGTTATTCTGGCTCACAGTTTGGGGATACAGTCTATTGTGGTGTAGAAAGCTAATCCCGTCCAGAAATACCTCCACAGCCACAACTTTGGGTGTGATGAATCCTGAAAACCTCCTGCTGGGCCACGCCACGCACAAGCCTAGAGGGTCACAGTCTCCGTGGTTTAATAAAGAACCAACTGTACCAAAGCGAGCTTAGATTCCAAGTTCAGAGAGCTACATCTGCGGCACCACTGTTTGATCCCACACCTTGAGAACATCGTCTCTCAGCGCAGGCCGGGAGAGCACGGAGAGAGCGCCATAGAGAAGCATTTTCTCCAAAGCTCATCCTGACAACCAAATCCCATCAAAGAAGCACTTCCAGTGACTGTCACCACCATTGTCTAAAGCAGGAACAAGAGGGATACACCATGAAGCCAGATGACTCGGTATTTATCAGTCAGAAATGTCTTTAAAAATACAGCTTGATTAGCGAATTGCAGTATGTTCAGCAATTAATTAAGACTTTGATTTGTAAAAACAAAGCATGATGTCTCCCACACACACCATGTGTCCCCCGAGCGAGCGAAGACGGAGCTGAATGCCGAGGCCCCAGTTCAGCTAAGCAGTCACCGATGTGCCTGGAATTAGACGAGTGAACTCGGAACAGCAATAACACCCTTCGAATTAGCACCGAGCAGCTGAAATTTCTCCTGGAAAAGCAGGGGCTTGGTCTAGGTCCAGGATGGTGAGCCTGGTTGTCTTTGAAACCTGCGTTTTGGACGTTCCTCGGCCAGGCCACATTACATGGGAACCTTTACAGAAGTGAAGATGTTCTTACAGTCAAGTAGGACCAATCACTAGAGAACTCTGTAAAAGCTAGTCTATTGTTCAGAGGGAGAAAAGTGCCCATCTTCTTCCAGGGAACCGTATGTCATATGTGTGTATCTGTCTGTCTATTCTTTGTGTGTAGTGAGAGTAAGATGCTAACAGCACACAAAAGATGCTTGGGAATAGGGCAATAGAGTCCCAGAACAGGCGCTGAGAGCCTAGCTCAGGTCTTCAGCAACGGGAGCATGGGTTCCCAGTGTTGACCCATCGTCAGCTCCTCTTGAACTTGTACAAGTATACACACATTTAATTTTGACAGGTATATACGTGTGTGGAGTGAGTGTGTATATGTGGTCACAAGTGTGCAGTTGAACACGTACGCATATGTATAGACATTCATGTTGCACATCTTTGATCGTTCACCCTTGGTTGAGACAGTACCATCTCTTGTTGAACCCAGAGTTCACAGTTTCAGCAAGTCTGGCTAGCTGGCTTGCTCAGGGAATTCTCCATTCATTCCCTCTGGCACTGGGATTGCCAGTGGGCTACCAACCTGCCCAGCTTTTCCATGGGAGCTGGAGCTTCAGATTTAGGTCCTCATTCTTGAACAGCAAGGACCCTTACCCACCAAGTCACTTGCGCAGCCCCGTACCCACTTTCTTACAAAGATGAGAGCCATGGATATTTTTACACACCCAGCAAATAAGCTTCTCACACCGAAGCGCCTGCTCTTCCTTAAAACAGGAGGTCACCCCTGCCATGTAGTCTCCGGTTTGAGGACTGCTAAGGGGCAGGCACCTGACTCAGGTCTGTCCTCCTTCCCCTTATTACATCACTCAGGTTCAGATTCACTCTTGGCCGCGTACTCTTTCTTCACTGGCCTCTCTCTCAGTCTCGTCTCTGTGATGCTTCTGTCCTGCCTCTGATGAGGGCCATTCTGCCTGTGTCTCTTTCTTGCCTGCCACCTGCCAGCCATTTTCCTTGTACCAGCCGAAGGACTAACAACACTCGCTTCTGGCCGTCCATCAGTAGATGTGATGCTCATGGGGCATGGCCGGGCCTTCGTGTCTTCACTTCTATCTGTGGTCTTTATCACATCCTCAGTTGGGTCAAGATGGCACTTTGGGGAAAAAAGGAAATCCACAAACTCCTGGGATATGTAAACAGATTTTTCAGGAGGAGAGCTCAAATGTGCCTTTGAACTTTCAGGGGTATGAAACACTTGAAAATTCCAGACAAAAGTCCAACAGATGGTTGTGTTCCATCCTCTGAAGTTGAAAGCTCTCTACGCTCCTCACAGCAGGAAAAACTGTATCCTTCAGTGTTTGCTATAATTTGCTTTGTCGACAGACACACACATATCTCTTGTGGCACTTGTTTTTATCATTCCACAGTACCAAAATGTCTGAGTCAGTCTTGAGGACGTATGCCTATAGCTATGAAGTTCAAGGACACGGTCTGACCCCAAAGATCATTTGAAAGTATTGTCTTTCAGGAAATAGCAACACCGGGGCACCTGGGGGAAGAGGGGAGCTCTGATTTGGGGGAGGAGAGGGATGGAGGGAGGTAGGGAGTAAATGTGTGTGCGCATGTGCACATGTGAAAGCTAGCTGACAACCTTAAATGTCATTCCTAATACACCATCCACCTTTGGCTTTGTTTTGTTTTATTGAAACAGGGTCTCTTACTGGCCTAGAACTCATCAAGTAGACTAGGCTGGCAAGATCCACCTGACTCTGCCTTCCCAGAGCTGGGATAACAAGCACACACTAATCCAGTTGACATTTTATTTTATTTTATTGATGTGGGTTCTGGGAGCGAGCTCCTGTCCTCGGGCTTAGAAAGCATGCATTTTAGGAGCTGAGCCCTCCCCATTTTGCTGTGTGAGGATGAGCTGAAGGCAAACTGGCAGTCTGGCACTCTAGACTTCCGACCTTTGGTGGGAGCTGACTGCCCCAGACTCCCTGGATATCTTTGGGTTGGTTCTCAGTTGACAAGCCTCCATCCTCATCACTGAATCTAAGTTCTAACTCGATTTTAACGACAGAGAGAGCTGGTTGCGTGTGTATGAGTTCTCCATTGGGCCAGGAAAATTAAGAGACAATCCTCCCTCCATCTTTAGTCATTTAAAAATGAGCTTCCTTTTTTCTCCTGCCCCAGATGAGTTCTGCATTGTTCTAATGAATTTATTCACAGTGTGCGGGCGCAGAGCACTGAAGAGACCTCAAGCAGCTTCCTGCAGACACTGACAGAGCGTGAGAGGGAGCTTCAAAGCCCTCCCTACTTCACCTCGTCTTTTCAGGATTGTTTTTAGGCCGTCATGCTAGCCTTTCCTTTTTAAACAACAACAACACACATACACACTCATACAAAGGCACACATACAAAAAAAATAAGGAAATTAAAAGCCAAACAAACAATGTGAACTGTATGTGCTGTTTAGAAAAAATAACATGTAACTGATAGAGATTGCTGGAGAAAAGATTTGCCTCATTTGTGAAATGACAGAAACGAGTAAATTGAAGCGACTGGATTATAAATGTTCTTCCCTCTCTCTTTTAACCAGTAGACACCTATTTTAGATGATAAAATACCATTTACAGATGCCTCCCTCTGCATTTTACCAGGTTTTCTGAACCCTTTGATAAACTCCTATGATGAGATACAGAACCACGCCACCCCGGCACACATTGCGAAGCCAAACTCTCCAGGGTGGGTGTCGATTCAGTCCAGCTCAACAGAAATGTAGCTGGGCACTTCTGGCATAACGTGAGTCAAAGGGGTAAATGAAGCTTAGTACCTGTCTCAAGAAGCTCATGGGATTCTGTGTCTTGAATACAATGACCCACTGGGCCTGCACCCCATTTTATTGGGAAAGTTAAAAACAGCCCACTGTGATTGTGATCTCTCTCTCTCCTTCCCCCATCTGTGTGTGCATGTATGTATGTGGTATATATGGTGTGTGTGTGTGTGTCAGAATAGCATAGACCTCTGTGCCCAGTTATACTGGTTATTGCTCAATAAATCCTCACTGAACAAATTTATTGAGTGACTAAGAGCATTTGAGTTAACTAAATGGGAGACGGAGTAAAATAATGGGTAATATATCGAGTGAATGAATATAATCTAACGAGAAGAGTAGACTCCATACAACAGCTTAAAATAAATATCACCCTTCTGAGCTGTTAGGCAAGCTTCTGTGTAGTAAAATAATAACAATAATAATAATGAATGTTCTTGCTAGTCAGTTCCCCTGGACCAAGTAGAAGTCACAATCTGTAGAGAAAAATCTATTTTTTCCTCAGCCCTGGAACCACAGACCATGAGAAGTACTCAACTCCAATAGATGAGGGGCATGTGGTTTGAAATAAGGGAAAGAATGTTTGATGATGCTTAAATGCGAACCTTTTTGGATGCCTTACTTGGGCCTTTTAAGGTCTGCTACCCTCTGCTAGTAACCTCTAGCCAGAAAATGTCCAATAACAACAAAGCAAACCAACAATTGCCTGCATGGGTTAAGTTGAGGGCGCATATATTTTTTCAGTGTCTCCTTCCCACAGTAAGGGCTCTGCCTTATTCTCCTTCTCTTTAAATGACACCACCCTGATGTGGGAGTGTCATATCAATCTGTTGATTTCATTGGTTAAGCAATAAAGAAACTGCTTGGCTCATTGGTTAGGAGATAGGTGGGAGGAGTAAACAGAACAAAACGCTGGGAGGAAGAGGAAGTGAGGGCAGACTCATCAGCTCTCCTCTCCGGAGCAGACACCTCAGGGAGAGACACCATGCTACCAGCTCCAGGGAAGACGCACGCTATGAAGCTCCCACCCAGGATGGACTTAGGCTAGAATCTTCCCGGTAAGCGCACCTAAGGGCGCTACACAGATGATTAGAAATGGGCTAAATTAATATGTGAGAATTAGCCTAGAAGAGGCTAGATAGAGATGGGTCAAGCAGTGTTTAAAAGAATACAGTATCCGTGTAATTATTTCGGGGCATAAGCTAGCCGGGCAGGGCAAGCGGCTGGGGTGTTTGGGGACGCAGCCCAGCCGCCACTCCATATTACAACAAATGACGCCCAACGTGGGGCTAACTAAACCCACTTACAAAACCTGAGAAGGCTTAAAAATAAGGGAGAGAGCATTTAACACAGAATTTTGCTGTTTGTTGGTGGCGTGCTGTAGAGAGATTTCCTGATTCGGCAACAGCAGCAGAAAAAACGCTGTGTCATTTCAAAGCGTGGCTTCCTGGGGCTGTGCCGCCAGTGCAAACTCTGGCTTTATGTTTGTGTTCCCGCTTGGGATCAGAAGGAGAGTGCTCTGAGACTGTGAGGATGACTCAGAGCTCCCCGCCTGCTCCTGGGCAGAAGGCAGAATCAGGCTTAGGCAGGCGGAAGAGCATGGCGGATTCCTGCCGCCATACAGGGACGTGTTTTCAGACTGCGCAGTGCTCTGCGTGTCAGATTTGGATGTTACTTGGATGAAAAGAATTTCTGTGCTGCACGCTCAGTCTCAGAATTAAAGTGCTGAGTGCCGCTCCTACCTGGTAGCCCCAAGAGGCTTCCTGACTCAGCTTCAGCTGCAAAACCCTGCGGCTCATTAAGAGGTCCTGCCACAAAACACTTAAACAGTGTTGATGAAAAGCTGAACACATGCTTTTCGGTTTTCAGCCGTAGCAGGAAAAAAGCTGTGCCATTTAAAAATGCCGGCTTTCTGGGCCATCCTGCCAGGGCAAACTCTGACTGTTTGAGGCAGGAGGGCCGGCTACTGAGAGAGGACTTGAGTGTTGTCTGTTGTAGCTTGCTGGCTGGCAGGGACCTTGAAAAGCCAGTTGTGGCTATAAACATGGCTGCAGCCTGTATTTCCGCCATGAGGCTGGAAAGCTAAGGAATGGACTGGATCTAGCTGGCAAAGCCATGCCTTTAATCCTACTGATATTGCTTGGTAAATTAAAGGCTCTTGTGGTCAGAAAAAGAGATATACAGTAAAGAGAGATTCAAAGACAGAGAAAATTTCTGAATGGTTTAAAGTGTGTTAAAAATATATGCAAGCTGAAAGTTGAAGTTCTTAAAGCAAAAAACAAAAAAAAAAGGAAGAGAGTTGTTGTGTGTACACACCTTTAATCCCAACACTTGGGAGGCAGAGGGAGTTAGACCTCTGTGACTTCAAGGTGTGGTAGCACACGCCTTTAATCCCAGTGCCTAGAAGGCAGAGATGAACAGATCTCTGTGAGTTCAAGGTGTAGTAGCAAACACCTTTAATCCCAATGCCTGGGAGGCAGAGACAGGCGGATCTCTGAGAGTTCAAAGACAGCCTGGTCTACAGATATACGCTCAAAAAGCAAAAAGTTAACCTAGGAATGTCGCAGCTTAGATTCTTAAGCGCCTAGTGATTTAAAGGTGCAAATCAAAAGTGCTCCTGGATAGTAAAAAATTGCAGATTCACAATAGGACAGATTCAGACCACTGAATGAGTCACACTGTTCGATGAATGTACGTAGGCTTGGGACAGAGAAGAAAAAGAATATAGAGAATAAAGTTAATGGTTTAAAAAAAAAAGGTAAAGTCTTTAAAGAGACAGAATAAAGTAAAGTGATAGAGTAAAAATAAGCCGCGTAAAGATGAAAAATTCACAGAGAGTCTGGATTCTTTGTATTATTGTGTTTTCTTTAAAATTTTTGACTGTGAAGGAGCTAAGTACAGAGAGATATTTCATTATATGGGCTGCCAAGCTAAACCAGAATGGATATAAGGGTATTACGATTTCGAAATTTGGATCTAAGGATATGATGCTTTGGAGAGAGTCTTCTTTTGTTTTCACAGAGGATGAGACCCTGTTCATTTCTTCTATTCCGATTTGGTATGATGGACCACGTCCTCCTGAAGGGTTGCTGTGAACATCTTCAGAAAATTGCTTCGCTCAACTGCCAACTGAGATGAAACTAGCACACAGGTTATACCATGAAAGACCTAATTAACGACGCCCCCACTCAGCAGGAAGCAGTTTGGAGAGAAAAAACTGCGCCCATGTTCCCAAAAATTGTTTATAAATGTTCTTTTACATTTAAAGGGGGATATGATATAGACATGAATAATTTGCATTAGTATAGATTTTGCTTTATTGATAGAGATTTACGGTCAATTTTGTTATATGTATCAATGTTTCTGATGTAATTTTTACTTGATAACTGTTTTGTTATATGTAATTTTGCTATGTTAAAGTTAAAGCCTTTCTTTTTTGTTTAAACAGAAAAAGGGGAAGTGATGTGGGAGTGTCATATCAATCTGTTGATTTCATTGGTTAAGCAATAAAGAAACTGCTTGGCTCATTGGTTAGGAGATAGGTGGGAGGAGTAAACAGAACAAAACGCTGGGAGGAAGAGGAAGTGAGGGCAGACTCATCAGCTCTCCTCTCCGGAGCAGACACCTCAGGGAGAGACACCATGCTACCAGCTCCAGGGAAGACGCACGCTATGAAGCTCCCACCCAGGATGGACTTAGGCTAGAATCTTCCCGGTAAGCGCACCTAAGGGCGCTACACAGATGATTAGAAATGGGCTAAATTAATATGTGAGAATTAGCCTAGAAGAGGCTAGATAGAGATGGGTCAAGCAGTGTTTAAAAGAATACAGTATCCGTGTAATTATTTCGGGGCATAAGCTAGCCGGGCAGGGCAAGCGGCTGGGGTGTTTGGTGACGCAACCCTGCCGCCGCTCATATTACTACACCACCCAGCAACTATGATTGGCCACAGATCAGGATGAAGATGAGCGTCTCGAGAGAGCCCATCAGAATGTACATGAGAACACTGAATGGCAGCTGGCGGAAACTTCCAGAATTTCACCCTGGCCAATAGCTGCGCTGTCCAGATAAACAATGCCTCAACCCCCCTGCAAAGTCCTTACATCACTTTGCAATGCTCTGCTAGGCTAATTGACCCATTTTCACCAGAACCTTCCGTTTGGTCTCTCTCGCTTTGGAAGCTAAAATGGTAAATGACTGAAGAGAAGATGGGCCTAAACTCGCCAGACTCTGACGCAACCGCAAAGAGTACCCAAGGGAAGGGAGAGAGAGAGAGATTTCTTCCTCTAATTAGCAGAATGGTTAGAGCAAATCCACATGTGAATCATACTCGATACAGAGACTGTGGTAAATCTATTTAGAACCCACCCAAAGTATTTTAACAAAAGACAAGCATATAGGACAAGGTGTCTGCCCACTGGATAGAATATAACATAGCTTTAATAATTTTAACATTGATTTATTGTGTCTGTGTGTGTGTGCACACATGTGTGCTCTTGCACATTCAGAAGTCAGAGGACGACTTACAGGAATCTCTTCTCTTTTTATACACTGTAGGTCCTGGGTTTTGAACTCAGGTCATGAACCTTGGTAGTAGGCACCTTTACATACTGAGAAATCTCACCAGCCCATAAGTCATTTAAAATCATCCCCAGAATATCACTGGAGTAAAGTCTGGCTGATAAATATGGCAATTTAATCCACAAAGCCATATTGATATAGCTATGGCAAAACAGAAAATTTAAAACAATCCATTAGAATAAACCTTCACATTTCCTTTAAAGGAGACACTAATGCCATCAATCCTTACAGATACTTTCCTAACTGTAGAAGATTTGGTATTCCAGTTTAGCTGTTTGGTTAATATAGCTACTCAAACTGTCTTTGTATCCATAAAGTATATGGCCTTCTAAATCTGAATTTAAATATATATAATACAAAATATCTAGCATATATAAGGTTTTATGTATACCATATATAATATCTGTCATATTATATATATACCATATATAATATCTGTCTTCTAATAGAGTTCTAAGAGATCTATTCAAAATTTAAGTGGACAGTTTCCCTAATCAAGACCAAGGAACATCAAACTTGGATTGACTATCAAACACTTGTTCCAAAAGAGAACACCTAAAACTTCAGAGTATCGATCCTCCACAATCCTCAAAGAGAAATGTCAATTAATCGGTCATTGGTATTAACAGAAAAACCCTTCACTAAGAGGAAAGTAATATCACCTTGCTCTTTTGCGCTTGATAGTGGGACATTTAAGAGGAAGACCATTCAAGATGTGCATCAAAATTCAAATCAATCAAAAAAGTTTAAAACCATTTCCTACCATGTATAAATATGAACTTAGAGTTTATAAGGTTAAGGTGAAAAGGATGAGACCCTTAGAAAAATCCACAGCCGCACAAACGTTGCCCACTGCCTCATGCACACAATGATTCCTTAGTTACGACACCAAAAACATGCATAATGAAAGAGGGGGAAAAGACAAATCTAATTATTTCAAAATTAATTTTTTTCTCTGTTTCACAATTTCAAGTTACATTCATCTCTCAAGCATCAGGAGCTTGAGAGAATTAGTCATGCAGTATGCTTCTGGTCAAGAGTGCAATGGAACAATGAGAGCACCAGGAGCTCCAGAGAACTGGTCACAATACACTCCCAGTCAAGAACGGAGAGCAAATGTGTGCATGTGCTCAGCTCACCTTCTCCCCTCTTACACCATTCTGGTTTCCCTGACTAGGGAATGGTGCCGCTCATGGTGGGCAGATCTTTCCACCTCAATTTCCATAATCACAGTGACCTCTCACAGACATGCCCACCAGCCAGTCTGATCTAGACAGCCTGGGAATCCTTTCCCCAGTGATTCTAGTGTGTTTCAAGTTGACAGTTTAATCCCACCCACCACAACAATTAAAACTAAACATGAGCACATGTGTACATACAAAGCCATACATAAATGTTTACAACAGTGGCATTCACAGTGACTGGAGGAGTAGAAAAACAGTGGCCTAGCCATACTATGGAAGGCACTTCCTCCATAAAATTAAATACAAACTCCAACACGGTAGCCATGAGCATTCAAAGTGAGCAAAAGCAGGCAGATTGCAAGATTGTGTTTATCTGAAAAACCAGTGCATGGAACCGTACAGAGGAGGGCAACTTGCACTTCAGGAGCTAGGATGAGGAAGAAGAGTGGAGATGACCCATGACGGGCATGTGCTGGCCTTCGTCCTGTCGTAAACAGACTGTAGTGTGTAAGGCAGGAGGAGGCTACTACATACATAAGAGGCAAATCTATGAGCCAGCGAGAAGACTCTGTGGGTAAAGGGGCCTGCGCTAAGCCTGATCCTTAGCCCCTCCATGATGAAAGGAGAGAGCTGACTGCAGAAAGTTGTCCTCTGGCTTCCACACTCACGCCATGGCATGGGTGCATGTTACACACACACACACACACACACACACACATGCATGCACACACGCATGCACATATGCACACGCACAATCTCAATAAATAAGTGTCATTTAAAATGTTTTAAAGAAGTGACTATTCTCATAATACTATTCCTTTCTTTTAAGTACTGTGGATCAAAGCCAGCGCTTTACACATATTAATTATATCTCAATTTTTTAAATGTGTAGGGTGACTTTTTAGCCTTTCTTAAATTAAAAAAAAAAACCCTCACTTTTCAGAAAATCTGTTTTATCAGGCAGATACAGCTCATTTGTGCCATTGTTCCCATGGCGTCTGACTCCACTGCATCCTACTTTCTACACTCTGGGATCATGGTAGGGAGAAGGAGGAAGGATGTCTGTGTTTCCCTGCTGACGGTTTTTAGATAATGATAGTCATGTATGATCACGGCAAGTGATGTCCTAAGAGCTGTGAAATGTCACGTGGGGAGACTTTTTGGACAGTCCTGGGATAGCTCTCCCATAATGGCAGACTATGGACACATTCTATGGAGCAACTGTTTTCAGAGCAGACTCTGGATGACAGGTAGACCAGGACTACAATGCTTGAAAGGAAAGGGGCAGGCAAGATGAGACATTTTCCAAACAAAATGCAAAATCCCAGAACTTGGCAGGCAGAAGCAGGAGGATGAAAGTGAGTTCAAAACCAGCCTGGAGAGCATAGACAGTACAAAGCTAGCCTCAAATATGGAGTGAGAACCTGTCTCAACTCATACACACACACACACACACACCCCAGTACTGGGACTTCGAAAGAAATATTTGTGTGTCTGTGTGTCTAGGAGAAGCAGGTAAAAACATTTGGGGAAAGGATGCCCTAAACCTTTTCAAGTTCAAAGATTTGGAAGTTCCCTCAAGTGTTCAACACTATAAACACCCGGGAAAACAAACCCACAGAACAGCTAAATCAAACTGCTGGAATTCTAGGAATAAAGGAAAATGGCTGGCGTCGTCTGACCTAAAGGGGTCCTGAGTAAATGAATGAATACTGCAGATGGGGCTGAGCGTAGTTTTCTTGGCAGAGCTCTGCAGGCCAGACGACAATGGAAACACATTGTTAGAGTGTTGAAAGGAGGGCAAAAGCCGCCACGACTGCAGTGTTCCCAGGATGCTGTGTCCCTGAAATGCTCCTCAAGGAATGAAGGTCCCATAAAAGACATTCAGAACAGCAAACTCGAGAGAATTTTTCGTCATAGAACTGTACTGCGGGAGATGGTAGAGGCTGTGGGATGAAACGACAGATGGAAGCTGCTAACACAGAGCTGTAAACCTTCCCAGAGAAGACCGCCTCATTTCCTGGTGGTGCTGAAGTACACATGGGTGTAGACGTTTGGGTTCAGAGCAAACAGGCACTGCCGTAGAGAAGGCTTCTGCATCCTGATGCTGCAGAAGATGCAAGTTTCGTTCCCGGCACCCACAGCAGAAGGCTCCCAACAGCTAGTCACTCCAGCTGCAGGGGAATCAGATGCCTCCGGCCTCCGTAGGCTCCTGAACTACTGTTCACATGCCCATACACAGATACACACATACACACATATACACACACATACACACACATATACATACACACATACACATGCATACATACACACACACACAACTAAAAAGAAAATAAAATTTAAAAACTAATAAAATGGGTGCTTGTTTGCCTATGTTCCACTCCAGTCTTCTAGTGTTCTGCTTTGATTTGTGACTGATTCTTTGGGGTGTTTTCTTCTGTTTTGCTTTGGGTTTTGGAGACAGACTGTCTCAGCTGAAACTTTCTATGTAGTTGAGAATGACCTTGAACTTCTGACCATCCTGCTTCCACCTGCCCAGGATTGAGTGACCAGTGTGTACCCCCATGTCCCCATTTATATAGTGCTGGAGATCAAACCAGTGCATGCTAATGGAGCATGCCACTGACCTACCCATCCAGCCCAAGACCGCCTTGGGCACGGACTTGCCCTCTGTACCCGTAACCTCAAGAGTTCTCTGAAGTCCTGTTCATTCCGCCTCACGGGGCTTATGTGTAAGGTTAGGAATCCAAAGCGGGGTGGTTTTCCTTTTACCCTTTTTATTTCCTGAAATATGTGGCTGGCCGGGGACTTAACACCTGGAAACAAAACATCTGTGTAAAAGAAAGATACAGGATCGAGTTCCTCCCTCTATAATCAGGAAAACCTTGAGTGCTGTCTGTCCCTCCTGAGTTTTGGGGGTCCAGCTGCTCCTTGGTGCACTTGAGTTTTTGAGTGGCAACAAAGAAAAACCGAGATGAGCGAGGCGGGACTGCCCACACCCACACCATTCTCCGCTTCCTGTCCTGAAACACTTCGTTAAGAGTTCGAGCTAAGGGGCCTGACAATGTCATTCACAGCTGGGACGAGGCAATGGGAAGTGGGTTTCCGTGGCCAAGTTTCCTCTGAACGGTGTCGGCGTCGGGAGAGTTCTCTCCAGTGCTGGTGCCACACCCAAGGCCATAGTCCTCAGGTCATGAATTCCTTCCCTGCTACACAGCCGCAGTGACAGCCAAGGAAAACAGGCTTTACTGTGATCTGATGAGAAGAACAGAAAGCTGCCAGCTCAGAGATGGCCATGGAAAGATTTTCTTTTCTAAAGAATTACAGAGAACTTGCCAGGAAGGCATACACCTGTATGAAAATTCATGAAGCCCAGCGCTGGGGTGTGGTAACCATTCCGGTGACAGCGAAGGAGGGAGTGATATTGTCCTAGACACAAGTCTCGCACTAAATGGCTAAAGAGGGAAGATTGTCTAAGGGCTTCAATGCAGTCAGTAATGCTGACACAGACAGGGATCCAAGCGAGCAGGCAACGCAGGGCTTTAGTTGGATGGACTCGCTGAGTCTACTTAGTTCTCAGGCTTGAGAGCGCTAAGGAGGAAGGAAAGGGGAACTGAGGCTCAATTATGAAGTTCAGGGAAGAGTGAGAGAAAGGCTGTTGTGATAGAGACAGGAACCCTGTGTGCTGGCTGCTCCTGTGCTGTGGAGATCTGTGACCGTAAGGGACGCCAGCCCCAGGAAGAATCAAAAAGATGCCCAACTCCTGGGGAAGAGATTTCAAAGACAGCTCTTCACTTTTCATGGTCCTGTATCTCTAGAGAGAGGGTGGGTCCTAAGGCAGAGCGGGGAAGAGCATTTCCCTACGTGGTCATGACTCTCCACTCAAGAATTGTAGCTTGTGTGTGTGCGTGTGTGTGTGTGTTTGTGTGTGTTTTATTTTAACTTATTGTTTTGATTGTATTCTTCTTCAGAATTTTTTTAAAGATGGAGACTCATGTAGCCTATTCTGGCCCATAACTCACTATGCATAATGAAAACTGGCCTGGAAATTCTGATCATCTTGCTCCTGAGTCCTGCAGTTAGACATGTGTCACCACACCCAGTGTGTGCAGTGGAGGAGATGGAACTCGGGACTCTCGGGAGGGTGGCACCCTACCAACTGAGCTGCATTCCCAGCCCTATTTTCAAAAGGGGGAAAGTATTGTGGTTATTACATAATGAGTTCCCCATCACTAGAAATCAAAATTCTGCCTCGTGGCCACTAGGTAATGGAACCCAAGATGGAGGGTGTGTACTGCATGACTAACTTCCTCTTTAAAGGCACTGGCCAAAGCCCTCACATTATGAATCTGGGCCTTTCCACTCCAGAGAAGCTTCTAGCTCTCTTCTCCTAGCCATGATTTTAAATGCACTGAGTTTCAAAAGAAACCAATTATACTGAAACGGCATTATCAAGATTTAGGGAGCAAATTCATACTATAATAACACATGTGCTTTTATTAACGTATTAAATAACAGGAACACTAGGCCTACTAACTCTTGCAGCCTTGTGTGACTATCAGTATCAATGATGTTTTAAGATATTTGAAATAAATTTGCTATGATGTGATAGTACCTCAGCCACTACTGATCCTTGTTACCTGCATTCAGACTATTGGAGCCACCACAGTATAGTCAGCCATTCGAATAAATAAGTGTGTAAGTCTTTGCCATGCAAGCTCTAGATACCATGGGCTTCATACAGGGCGCTGTGACAAGCTGGGGAAATGGGAACATTGAAGTAACATGAGATTTTCATTGCCTGTATATGGAAGTTCAACCCCAGTACAGTGGCATGGGATGCCCTTAGTATGAAGGTTTGAAGCACAGGGCTCAGGGGACAGTCTGCCTGGGTTCAAATCCAAATGTATATTGGAGGGTGCAGGTCGACTGTGTGTCCTGGACACCCGGCTAGCTTACACCCAAAATAACCACACAAAAATAGTATCAAATAAATCATGCCTGGCCCATTAGCTCTAGCCTCTCATTGGCTAATGCTCACATCTTGATTTAACCCATTTCTATTAGTCTGTATATCACCACAAGGTTGTGGATTACCAAGAAAGATTCAGCATGTCTGATTCTGGCAGCTCCATGGTGGTTCTCTGACTCTGCTTTCTTTCTCCCAGAATTCAGTTCTGTCTCCTCCACCTACCTAAGTTCCGCCCTATCAACTAGGCCAAGGCAGTTTCTTTATTCACTATCCAATGAAAGCAACACACAAACAGAAAGAACTCCTACAAATGTAGACATCTAATAGTTGTCTAAAACTTCAATGCCCGGGTTTCCTACAGTTATGTGGATGAATTTGTGGATTAGTGGGTAGATACATGTATGGGCAATGAATGGGAAGAATGGATGGATACTTAGAAGAAGGGGTAAAAGCCAGGTGGTGATATTACACACCTTTAATCCCAGCCCTTGGGAGGCAGATGGATCTCTGTGAGTTTTAGGCTAACCTGGTCTACAAGAGCTAGTTCCAGGATAGGCTCCAAAGCTACAGAGAAACCTTGTCTCAAAATACAAAAAAAAAAAAAGAATGGGTGAATGAATGGGTGGATGGATATGAATGGATGTGTGGATGGAGGGCTAGATGGGCTTGATTGATGTGCGCATGAAAGATGCTTGCATGGATGGATACATAGAAGAATGGTAAGTGGATACGTGGAAAGATCTGTAGATAGATGATGCTTGGCTGGGTGGGTGGATATATATGGATAAAGGAGCAGGTGACTGGGTAGGAAAGAAAGGTTTTGTAGATGAATATATAAATGAATGCTATTCTGCTATAAGGATCTCAAGCATTCTTACAGATGAAGACAGAGATCAACTATGATGACAGAAAACTGATGGAATCCTCGAGTATGGATGCTGCTGAGACGCTAGCCTTTGACCAGTGTGCGTCATGAATTACCACTTAGGTGGAGGGAGCAATGACGTCCTGAATGAGTGCTATTGCCATGGATACAGCCATGTCAAGGACCCCAATAACCCAGCCCCAAGGGAGTGGCAAAGCCTTACCCAGCTAAGGCTCAGATGGTCACCTGACACTACCTTTCCTGCCATACTCTGCCCCAGAGTACCAGTCTGGTACTCTGTGTCTCACAGCTTTCCTCTGAATGAGAAAATGGTGTGGGACAATTGTCTATATTCTGTCAATTATGTTTTAAATAAATGCTGACTGGCCAGTAGCCAGGCAGGAAGTATAGGCAGGATAATCAGACAGGAAGTAGAAGTGGGCCAATGAGAACTGGAGAATTCTGGGAAGAAGGAAGCCCATTCCTCCTCAGTCCTGTCCCAACCACAGAAGAAGGAACATGTGACCTACCCTGCTGGAAAAGGTACCAAGCCATGTGGCTAACATAGATAAGAATAATGGGTTAATATACATTATAAGAGTTAATAAGAAGACTGAGCTAATGGGCTGTAGTGATGAGGCGAGCAGGCCTGCTTTTCATCCCACCCGGATCCTGCACGGCTAGCTTAGCCCTGGAAATAATAACACAAAAACTGTATTCATTTAAACACTGCCTGGCCCATTAGCTCTAGCCTCTTATTGGCTAACTCTCACATCTTGATTAACCCATTTCCATTAAATCTGTGTAGCACCACGAGGCTGTGGCTTACCGGAAAAGATCCTAACCTACATCCGTCTTGGGCCGGAGATTCATGGCATCTGGCTGTCTCTGCTTCTTTCTCCCAGCATTCTGTTCAGTCTACTCCACCTATCTAAATTCTGCCCTGTCAAAAAGCCAAGGCAGTTTCTTTATTAACCAATGAAAGTAACACATAGACAGATGACCCTCCTACATCAATGGGCCAATCAGTTTATCATTAATATAGACCTCTGTGTGATTTCTTTGGGGCTAAACATCTGTGGGACCTGGTGGGAGGACATGAACCAGGCAGGACAGAAACTCAGTCAACAAGGAAACATTTCCATTTCATTGGTTTTTCTGGTGCCACCTGGCCTTGGTGACTCATAGAAGAGGAAGTAGAAACAGCAACATTTTCCTGGACAGAGGTAAGACTGAGCTTTGAAGCCAGGTACACTGCGTTCAATTCTTGAATTGGATTCAAAGTCTGAGATGGTTCCCCTAATCCCTTCAGCCTTGCTTTGGTGGCCACCACTGTCTGCTTGCTTCTCATTTCTTTCTAGACATGTCATCACCACCTGCCAAGGGTCAGCACCACCTGCCATGGGTCAGCACCACCTGCCATGGGTCAGCACCACCAGCCATGGGTCAGCACCACCAGCCATGGGTCAGCACCACCTGCCATGGGTCAGCACCACCAGCCATGGGTCAGCACCACCTGTCATGGGTCAGCACTGCCTGCCATGGGTCAGCACCACCTGTCATGGGTCAGCACTGCCTGCCATGGTTCAGCACCACCTGCCATGGGTCATCATCACTGGCCATGGGTCATCATTTTTTCCTTCTTGAAGCACAGTCACGTCTTGGCCTCTGGGGAGTCTACTTTCCCACTCCTGCAGCTACTTTGTCAACCTCTCCCTTTAATTCCCCCACTGGGATCTTTCCTCCTAGCCTTTAAATATGAGAGGGACTTAGGACTCAGAACAATCTCTCTTGTCTTCTTCTACTACATTGCTGGCCATAATGCATCATTCAACTCCAAGACTTAAGCTACAACCACAAGTCAAAATGATAATAAAGCCCACATGTGTATATCCATCTCTGATCCATGAGTGTTTGAGGCATATTCCTCTCAGTGGCCTATAAAGTCCCAGCTCCCAAAATCTCTGTCCAGGATTTGTCCCCCTTCCTACTTCCCTCTAGCCATGCCTCCTCTCTGCCCTGTGCTCTGGATCAAGTGAGTCTCCTGTCTAGCCTTTGCCTCCCATTGGCTTCTTTGCCAGCCTGCACATCTTCCACCTTGACCTTCCTCCTACTCACCTAAGGACCTACTTCCTGGGAGAAGCCTTTAGTGACAACACTCCCCACCTTTGTCTCTGCTCTCCCCGATCTTCATTTGCCCACAGAGTGCAATTCCCTATTTAGTTTTTTGCTTTTGGTTTTTTAATTCTTATTTTTTTTAATTTTATTTTACATCCCAACCCCAGTTTTCCCTCCCACACCTTCTCCTGCCCCCCTTCTCTCCACCCCTCTCCCACCATCCACTCCTCCCAACAGGTAAAGGCTCCCAGGAGAAATCAACAAAGTCTGATACATTAAGCTGCGACAGGACCAAGCCCCTTCCTGGGCATTAAGGCTGAGCATGGTATCCCATCATAGGGAATGAACTCCACCAAGCTGGCTCATGTACCAGGGATAGATCCTAGTCCTGCTGCAGGGGCCCCTCTGATAGTCCAAGCTTCACCACTGTCTCCCACATATGGAGGGCCTAGTTTGGCCCCATGGAGGCTCCACAGCTGTCCGTCTAGAGTGCATGAGTTTCCACACAACTGTCAATCTAGAGTTCCTGAGTTTCCTCAAGCTTGGTTCAGCTGTCTCTGTAGATTTCTCCATCATGATCTTGAACTCCCTTGCTCATATATTCTCCCCTTCCTCTCCCCAGTTGGATTCCTGGAGCTCAGCCCATTGCTTGGCTGTAGATCTCTGCATTTGGTTCCATCAATTACTGGAAGAAGGCTCTATGATAATAGTTGGGGTATTCACCAATCTGATTAAGGGGAAGGCCAGAGCAGGTACCCTGTCCACTGTTGCTAGGAGTCCTAGCTGGGGTCATCCTTGTGGACTCTTTGGAATTCCCCTAGCACCAGGTTTGTCCCTACCCCCACAGTGGCTCTCTCTCTATCAAGATCTCTCTTTGATTCTCCCTCTCCCCTCTCAGCCATCCCATTCCCTCCTGTCCTCATCTTCCTATTTTATTTTTTAATGATATACACCAGCAAGCAAGCATCCTTGGGTCATAGGAGCTTTGCCCTTATCACGTTGATAGCACCAGGTGTATGTACTTCAGTGATGAAGGGGCTCAGACATTCTCAGACTGTCCCCCTCACACCCTCTCCTCACCCTGTGAGTCCTGGGAAGCTAGACTGTAGCCACCCCACTCTTGACCTCCAGAGGCAACAGGCAGTAGAGGTCCCCTGCTGGAGATCAGGCCTGAGAAATGTCTAAAGATGAGCCAGTCCGCTGTGCACTGCCAATCCCTCTCTCAGAAGGCAGATCCTCCCGCAGGCCCTCTCTGCTCCCTCGGCTTCCCTTTCTTGGCTGCTGGAAGGACCTTTTCGGACCCCAGCTCCTGCCAAGGTACCATAGGGATTCCTGCTGGCGCGGGAGCCAGAGCTCACAACCCAGCTGACACTGCCCCAGACTCCACAAGTTCCTTCCGTTACTTAAGCTTTGTGTCAGCACCATCACTTCCTTGTCGGGGTTCTGTCGGGCACTTTAGTGATCGCCTTGGGAGGGAGGAGAGGTAAGGGCACCTCGGCTCCCTGGCCCTGGTCCTGTGTGCCTGCCTCTGACTGGTGTCATTGGCTGTGCCCCGTCTGCCTTGTCCAGTAATTAATATCTGTGAAGATGGCACCGTGGCCTCCAAGAAGAATGGGTAGAAAAGAAAAAAATATGGCTGCCACTACACGCAGCTCAGGAGACAGACTGAACACTGTGCCAGCACGAAGTAACAATCACCGGAAAACATGCCCTACTGGGAATGCTGGGAAAAACCAGGAGTCACAGCTCAGGGTAAAGGAGAGGAGTTCACAGGACTGGAAGACTCAGGAGCTCGGCCTGGGTTGCTGAAGCAGGCTGAGTGGAGAGCATGAGCTCCAGGCCAGCCTGGGCTACAGAGTGAGTTCTATGCCAGCCTGGGCTACAGAGTGAGTCCAGGTCAGCCTGGGCTACAGAGTGAGTCCAGGTCAGCCTGGGCTACAGAGTGCGCCTAGGTCAGCCTGGGCTACAGAGTGAGTCCAGGTCAGCCTGGGCTACAGAGTGAGTTCTATGCCAGCCTGGGCTACAGAGTGAGCCTAGGTCAGCCTGGGCTACAAAGTGAGTTCTAGGTACAGAGTGAGTCCAGAGCTGTCTGGGCTATGTAGAAAAAAAGAAGGAAATGGGAGAGAGAAAAAAAGGAAAAAATTAAAAGTCGAGGAAGAAAACCAAGTCCAGAGCTTAGGAGAGCTGGTAGCATTAGGACCAAGATAAATTACTATAAAACAGTTGCCATGATTCCTGCTCAGCTGTCCTGAAGGTTTCTGACATGGGAAGAGTCTTCAACTCAGAGCCCTCTAAGGGATGACACCCCAAAATTGCCCTTAGCAGACAGCCAACGATGGCTTTAGCCACAACACACCGACCTGCCTAGGGTTCCAGGATCCCAGGCAACAGAGGCAGTGGGGTGAAGCCTGGAGATTCTCATGGCAAAGGCCGTTTTAGCTGCTTCCACACCCAGGCTCGTCCATTTGAACCGTCGTTCAGGCTGGAGTGTGCGTGGCTTAACCGTGGAGCCTAGCAGAGGATCTAGGTTCCGAGAGGCCCACAGAAGAGAAGCAAACAAACAAAAAGTAAGAATTAAATTTTCTGCTCAGGGTATCATCATCCCTTCTTCCCCAACTTCAGCCATAAAACGTTGAGGGACACAGCTGGACACAAGCCTCAAACGTACCATCATGTTCTTTTTACCACTGAATGATTAATTTGTGTTTCATCATTCCTCTGCCGCAAAGGGGAGTTTTCCAAAACACCTGTGCTCTGATCCCAGCCCTTCAGTGCTCAAACATGACGGAAACCTACACGCAGACAGCATGAAAGCGGCCCAGTGAGTGCTGGGATCCGAGTGGCATTTGGAATCCTAACCCCTTGAGAAGTGTTTTCGCCACCGTCTCCTGACTAGAAAGCACCTGAGGGAATTCACACTTCATGGCTTTTGTGTGGTTCAGAAAAGGGGTCCTGGGTTGCTTTGCAGGGTGTCCATGCTTGCTGGCAGGTGTGTGTGCCAGCCTGCAGCTCTGACACACCCGCATCAAGAGCCACCCAGGCGGCTCAGGTGGTCCTGAGTACCTCTCCGCTGAGGGATTTAGGCATCCCTCCACATGGCTATGGCTCGGCAGCCAGCAGCAGCTGTGTCTAAGGTGGGAGGCCTTGGAGTAGAGGTGTCCTCCCAAGCACGGAGAGGAATCAGTTAATCAGGGCATGGTGTGGCCTCTTCAGAACACCTGGGCTCTCCAGCCCTGCCCTTCATCACCAGGTCCTGACATCTCTTCTGGAGAGAGCTCATACAAACGTGCTGAGGAGGAACCAGAGCCTCACTCCCTCCAGAGCGTCAGGACGCCTCACAGCAGAGGGGAAACAGCTTTACGCTCCCCTACGACACTAGCTGGTAAGCCCCAATTCCTTATGCTGAAGTCTGCACTGATTATAGTGTAGGAGTTTACACTGCTAGTGAATCAATTGTAACAAGGCAAACAAAAGAATCCCGGGGTTAGTCTTCTTCGTAGATAGCATTCCCATCACTGAGTCAAAACCCAAGGCCGGCACCGGTGATGAACAAGGTGAAACGGGGTATGTGTGCAGGAAATCGGATGCCAAGCTCAACCCTGTCCCATCCAAGCTTCTGAAGGAGAAAGCAGAGGTTTCATGAAAGTGGCTGAGTCTGAGGACACAAAACAGGCAGCTGGAAAGCGAAGGAATTCCTTGCCTGTGCCCAAGACACATAGCTTAGGATTCTTTGTCTTCAACATCAATTAATACATTTTAAAAATAGCTCCGTCTGGGCCTGTAATCCCAGTACTTGGGAGGTAGAAGCGGGAGATTAAGAGTTTCAAGCCACTCTCAACTACACAGTGATCTTGAGGCCAGCCTGAGCTTCATTAAGCTCCAACTCAGAAAAGAAAAAGGGAAAAAAAGTAAGTTTTACCTCTGATATACTTAAGCTCAAGAAATGGGGTTTTTTTTCAGCCTAAAGTAACTTTACAAACTTGGACACAGTTGACCTTCAAGGCTGTCTGCATAAGAGATCAAAGTGTTCAAACTGTGTTTGTATACACTACCCTATCTCCTCTCTTTATAACCTAAAAAGCAGGTAAGAGAGATAATATTCTGTTGAAGGTCGTGTCATTTCCTCAAGGTCACACGCTAATTAGTAATGGAACTATTTCTAGAGACGGCATCTCTCTCTAACTTGTTGGCGGGGACACATCCTCACCCTGTAAATCACCTATTGATCAGGTCACTGAGGGTACTTCAGGGTGACTGCAGAGGAGGGGCATCTATATTTAGATCGCTGCTGTGCCCCTGTCCGTGTAAACACTCTCGGAGCTTCCTGGCCATGAGTGAAGTTAGTTTCGCACAACTCATGGAGAACGGGGAGGCAAGAGAAGAGAGAGTAATGTTATTTAAGTTTGGGAGCCATTAAATACAATCATGAGGGGGGAGGGGAGAGGGAGGGAGGGGAGAGAGGAGAAAGGGAGGGAGGGAGGGAGAGAGGGGAGAGAGGAGAGAGGGAGGGAGGGAGAGAGGGGAGAGAGGAGAGAGGGAGAGAAGGGGGGGAAGAGAGAGAGAGGAAGTGAGGGAGACTTGAGAGCTGGAAAAGTAACACATTGCAGCCTATAACATGCTGTAGCCCTGTGTGTCACACAATCCATGAAGAAGCAATGAGACACCATAGGTCAATCAAAGCCAGGAAGGCTGAAATGTGTGCTAAAGTGGAAGGATTAAAATATTATGCCTGACACTGTATAATGCATGGTGGGGAAAAAAATCTTTGTGAGTATAAATGAGCTTTACTGTTGAGTGTAAAAGTCTTCCTTTTGGTTATTTATGAAGCTGCGTTTTGAAGATTGCCTTCCCTGCCTAACAAGCAAATCAGAATTTGTCATGTGCAAATCTTGTAAAGATTGCAAGGCCAGGACATAATTAGCCTCAGAAGAGTGTGACCAAATTGGGTGGAAATAAAAACACTATGCGAAGGAGAAAGGCCAGGGAAAGGAGGTCAGGGTGTGGCCAGGCCATGGGAACCCCCCACTTTCCGTCTTCCTGACGTGGTGATATATGTTCAAAGTCTGGAGAGAAAGTGAGATTATGTAACAAGGATTTCTCCTCTGCTATTCAAATGGCTGCCATTGTTCCTAGATCAAAGAATTTAGTGATGAGGCGCTTGAGATGCTCTGAGGAGGGAAAATATTCAGACTGGGAAGAACAGAGAGTGAGCTGGCAGAGGAAGAAAATTAGGGGATGTGGAGGAAGGGCCAGCACAAGGGCTCCCCCACAGTGAAGACCCAAGGGAATAAGTGCCTAAGGCTCTGAGGGCTTCTTCCCTCAGGCTGGGGCAAGCCCGCCCTTTTCCAGCGACAACACCCAACCTCCAGTTGTATTTCTGCTCTAAACGTCAGAGGCTAGATCCCGGCGCCACTCATATGCCCTTTCTGCTAATCCTGAAGTCCTGTTTGAGTTTCTGTGAGGCACCAACCACCCTGCCTTGCCAAAGAAAGTCTTCTTCCAGGGTCGTGTGGTTCTCGCCAACGACCCTGAGAAAATTCCCAGATAATTGCTCTTGTTCAAAACTTTCTTCCATCTCCGTCTCGAGGGAAGGGAGCCTGGTGCCCACAGGGACCATTACACAGCAGTCTGTCCAGGCCTTAGCGTCTGAGCCCTGTTGAGATCATCCCCTGGCAGGGTGGGGTGCAGGCCAAACTTGGGTGTGAAGGCTTTGAGGGGGAAAACCCAGGAAGTGGTCAATGACTCAGTGGTGGTACATTGTTGAGTCAGACCTGAGATGGTTTCAGTGTGCAGGGCAGACGCCAAGCTTCCAGAAAGACATTTGTCTGGTTCATTGTCATGTAGGTGCTCCTTAGACCGCAGGACCTCATCCCTCATTTCCATTCGACTGTGGAGTGGGAGCCGAAGAATCTGGAGAAGTGAGCGGAAGTGTTGCTAAGAATATTCTCATTGTCCGTGTATGTCCAGTGAGTGCCCTGACCGTCTACCCTGGAGTCTGCTCCTCTGCTACACAGACCAACGACAGCCCACATGCTCCTGAAAATGCCTTTAGTTCTCACCGTATGACTTCGGAAGCAGTTGCTTTCTTCACCACGGTGGCAAAGGAAGCAAGTTAAAAAGAGGAACGGTTCCTTGGGTTTCACGGTTTGAAAGGGTCCATAAGGAAAGACGCTTAGCTGAGGGAGTGGAGGGGATGACCGGGACTCCTCACCTCCCCACTGACCAGCAGGCAGGAAGCAGGGTCAGGCCATAAACCTCAAGGCTGGCCCCACCAGCAACCCACTTCCTCCAGATAAGCTCCCCAGCCTAAAGACTCCACAGACTCCCCCAACAGAACTGCCAGCTGGGAACAGGTGTTCAGACGCATGAGCCTGTGGGGACATTTCACATCCAAACCATAACACACTCCTTAATTAAACTCTTGTCTGTCCTCTGAGAAGCGCGGCTGAACAAATGTCTTAATCTTGTCACTCGAGCAGAATGTTTGCTGTGTAATTCATAGAGAAAAGACATGTCATAGAGGCTTCAGTCCTTCACAGAGGAAATTAAGGGTCTTTCAGAACAGACCAGGCAATAGGTGGGAGGAGGTGGGGAAAATTATCTGTGCTCTATTCATAAATCCAGATAGCACTTTGCTTAAAAGAGAAAGAGAGAGGGAGAAGAGAGAGAGAGAGAGAGAGAGAGAGAGAGAGAGAGAGAGAGAGAGAGAGAACGAGAGAGAGAGACAACTTCCCAATATCTATACCCTTTCTTGATATGATTGTAGAACTTTTTGTGGTCTTTTTATACTGTAAATCTGGGTGTGATAATGCCTTTTGGACACTTCTCCTTTAGTAAAAATATTCTTTTAATGAAAAACCATAGCCCAGAAGTCAGAAGGCCTAAATTCTGTGGGTTCCAGTAATTGTCCCTAAAAAGAACCCAAGAACAATTTCTTAGACGGATTAATGATCACCAGTGAGGTTGACACCCAAGTTAGAAATTTTGCAGATGGGACTAAGCTTACAAAGATGGAGACACAGCGCTGCATTAGCTGGGAAGGCCCGCTGCAGCCCTAAGCTGCTGTATACGAGGGATGCAGGAAGGCCAGAAGAACGGAGGAGGGACAAAAGAATCCAAGGCTGGAGTGATATGATTTCTGAGAAGGAGGAAGGAGCCACACGCCCAGGACATAACTAACCACTATATTAGAAGAGACCAGAAAGGGTATCGTCCCTAGAAGCACACAGAGAGACTATAAGCCTCCTGATACTCTGTGGTCCAGGAGGGCTCAGAGGCTCCATTCCTACAGGAGTAGTTTACATGGCCAAGCTGGCGGTGACTTCTGCCTCGCCCCTGAAAAACTACAGCCATAGACAAAGACAGGTCACAGGAGCCCTGGCTCACCTGGTGTGTCTTCTCCTAGACTTACCCAGGGAAGATGTGTGCGGTCCTGGTGTGGATGTCAGGACAGAAAATGTTCTCTAGGCAGCTTACTACAACTGTACCAACCCAAGAAAGTCAAAGGAAAAATGATGTGTTGTGGCTTGCAGATTTGGATACTGTAGGCCATAGTCACTTGGGTCCATATCTCTGGATCCGTGAGGGAGCCAAACAGCATGGCAGGATACGATGGATGTAGGCAAACAAAGCTGTTTGCCCCATGAAAACTAGAGCAGAGAGAGAAGGAAGAGAGGAGGGAGGGCAGGAGAGAAGCAGAGGCTGAAGGAGGGGGGGGGGGACAGAAAGGAGAATATTGAAGTCACTGGTTTTTATAAACCATTACATTTCTATAAGAGCAGAAGGTTTGTACATTCAATAAAAGCACTGCCGTGGGGCTGGTAAAATTGAAAAGGTGGTTAAGAGCATTGGCTGTGCTTACAGAGGGCATGGGTTCGATTCCCAGCACTTACACAGTGGATCACAACCAACTAGCGCTCCTGTTTCAGAGGATCTGGTGCCCTCTTCTGATGTCCACAGTGACCAGGCACACATACGGCAAACAGACATACATGGAGATAAAACTTTCCTACAATAAAGATAGAAAGTTGAAAAATAAAAATGAAAAAGTAAAAAAAAAATGAAAAAGTAAAAACACTATGATTCAAAGCATGTAATAGTCTGGAGCCTGAGCTGTGTTCTAGTCAGGGTGGCACCAATTGGCACCTCATGCCATGCAGGGCAGGAGAGTGGTGCCCGTTGGCACTGCATGCCATGCAGGGCAGGAGAGTGGTGCCCGTTGGCACTGCATGGCATGCAGGACAAGCACACTTGATCTGCATTTAGAAGCAAGGCTTCTGTGAAGTCATGTGTTATAACACAGGCAATTGTCTAGAAACACCTGTTGATTCGTTGTGTATTTGATTTTGAATTAAATTGTGGCCACTGCCCATTCTGCGGCCTCTTACCGCTGTCATTGTTTGCCCTGAGCCCCGTCCTTCACTCAGGCAGCCCTAATGGCCACGGTTGCAGAACTGCTTTAGCGGAGCTGGGGACTTAACTCTGGTAGAGCATTTGCCTCACATACACAGGGCCCTGGGTTTGCTCCTCAGCTCCAGAGAAACAAAACAAAGGAATTGCTCCAGGAGCTGGAGAGATGGCTCAGTAGTTCAGAATGCTTGCTGCTTTTACCAAGGACCCATGTTTGACTCCCAGCACCCAGGTGGCTGCTCACACTACCTGCGTCCAGTTCCAGGGGATATGACACCCTCTTCTGACCTCCGGCCTGTGGGTCACAGATATACTCTCACATGTACACATATATAAAATAAATATTTACAATTTTAAAAAAGGGCTTCAGTACTCTAGATAGTCCACTGAAGTTGGGACAGAGACCTGAACCTGTCCTATAATTCACCCCCAAATACGTTCCAACCTTCTCAGAGCTGTGAACAAAATAATGCCCTTAAGAGGTGGTGACTGACATTCAGAAGGAAATAAATAGAACAGAAGTGATTTATCATTTGGGGCAAAGAGGAAGGCCTATGAGACAGTGGGCATTCTGACTCTCCTGGGGAAGAGAATAGAAATTAATATTCCATACAATACAGCTAATTGTTTTATCATAAATGTGGTGCTTTGGAAAACGTGGGTCCTTTGAAATTCAAAACACAGTTTAACCTAAAGACAGAATTGTGTCCTTGACGCAATATATGTGTGCATAGATGCATAATGAGATTGGAAGCCCCTGTCTTGCTTATTTTATAAGAGATGTCTACCAGGCAATGTGACTATGGGAACTAATATATCTATTCACTTAGAGCCTAAGTGATTATTGTTTAAAATGTCAGATTCTATTTTCTATAAAATAATCAAAAGATATTTCCCATGTTCTTTCTTATCTGACCCACTAAAGGTTTAAAATCTAGAAAAGGCTGGTATGCCTTTACCCCCCAGCACTTAGAAAACAGGCAGGTAGATCTCTGTCAGTTTGACGTCAGCCTGGTCTATATAGCAAATTTTGGTTCAGCCAGGGCTACACGGTGAGACTCTGCCTCAAAAGAAAAGACAAATTAAGAAGTGAACTTTAAAAGCCCATCATATACAGCCATTTGACCCCTCCCCATGGTGAGTCCTCATCGGAGATTTAAACTATCCGCTGGGGCAGTCTCAGATTTCTGAAAGTACCTGCATTCCAAGGTAGACATTCATCCTGAGGGCCCACCACAGGATGTCTGAGCTAGAAAATAGAGATGGCCCAAACTTTGACTATCCAAAAGTCAAAACATCATAATCCCTGTAAGAAGTGTGCTGGCCAGCCTCTCTGGAAGCTACAACAGATGCCAGGGAGACAACAGAGAACAAAGGATGTGCTTGGCTCCTGGTCCCAGAATATTCAGCCCATTAAGATGAGGAGGATGGGGCGAGGAAGGACATGTGCTACCATGCCGACCACGAAGCAAAGAGCGTCTGTGTTCAGTGGCTTTCTGACTCCCAGCCTCCTAGTTCATGTTCTCCGGAAGGGCATCATCAACACACCCAGAAGTTCACTTACAAATCTAGATGGTTTTTAGAACAATCACTCTGACAATGAAGACAAACTACCCAAGAAGAAATACATTCATTTGGAAGACAGATCCACATGACAAATTACTACTAGCCCATACATAAGCTATCTGCCCATTTTCTTTCATGATGTATATCAGGACTCTGGACTTCTCTTCCTACCCTAGTTTTTCTGGTAAAATCACTGTGTTCCAGGCCAGGCTTTAACTCAGCAGTGGAGTGTTTGCTGGACATGTATGACATCCTGATTTGATCTCCAGGGCTATAAGACAGAGAGGGGGGAGGATGAGGAAGAGGAAGAAGAGGAGGAAGAGGAAGGAGGAAGGAAGGAAGGAAGGAAGGGAGGAAGGAAGGAAGGAAGGAAGGAAGGAAGGAAGGAAGGAAGGAAGGAGAAGGAGAAAGAGAAGGAAAAGGAAAAGAAGGAGAAGGAGAAGAAGAAAAAGAAAGGAAGAGATGGAAGGGAAGAAGAAAGAAAAAAGGAAGGAAGGAGAAGAGGGGAAGGAAGGAGAAGAGGGAAAGGAAGGGAGGGAGAGAGAGGGAGGAGGGAGAAGGGAAGGAAAGGGAGGGAAAGAAAGGGAAAGAAAAGAAGGAATGAAGGGAGAGAGGGAGGGAAGGAAGGAGGGAGGGAGGAAGGGACAGAGGGACGGAGGGAGGGAAGGAAGGAAAGAGGGGAGGGAGGGAGTCAGTTTTCCTCCTAAGTGCAGGCCAAATACTCTGCGCACATTCTTCCCTCTCAGCTTGACATGGGATATACCGTGTCACCTCTGCGGCTCTGCTCCAGCACTTCTACACAAAAGGAGGCCCTTTCTACCTACTTGGCACTAGGTGTATTTCCCTCCCCTGCCAAGTCCTCCCCAGCTTCCCATGAGGAGCGCCACACCCCCCTTGCAGTGTCCTGGCTTTGCCTAAGACTCTGCGTTGAACACATAAAAATAACCCTGTGGTCTCACTCTGGAGCTCCTGTACTTCCTTCCCGTCCTCGCTGCACAGGGGGCTCTCCCCAGGCAGCACGGAGCTCCACACACAGCATGGTGCTCCCCACACAGCACAATGCTCCCCACACAGCATAGGGGGTGCTTCCCACACAGCGTGGTGCTTCCCACACAGCATAGAGGATGCTCCCCACACAGCATAGGGGGTGCTTCCCACACAGCATGGTGCTCCTTACACAGCACGGAGCTCCCCACACAACATAGTGCTCCCCACAAACATTCACAACCAGCACAGTCCCTCATCTGAGGAAATGTAGTAATAGGAGTGGTGGGGCTGTGTCCCCAGCACCCCGGCCGCCTGGTTAGCTTATACCCTGAAATAACAACACACAAATTGTATTCATTTAAACACTGCTTGGCCCATTTCTATCTAGCCTCTTCTAGGCTAATTCTCGCACCTGGACTAGCCCATTTCCAATCATGTGTGTAGCACCCCAAGGTGCACTTACCGGGAAGATTCTAGCCTACGTCCATCCTGGGTCAGAGCTGAATTGCGCGTGTCTCAGAGAGCAGAGCTATAGCATCTCTGCCCAGGAAAGAGGAGCATGGCGTCTCTGCTCCAGAGAGCAGAGCTGTCGAGTCTCTGCTCACTTCCTCTCCCTCCCAGCATTCTGTTCTGTTTACTCCTCCCACCTATGTTTTAACCTATGAGGGCCAAACAGTTTCTTTATTGCTTAACCAATGAAATCAAAAGATTGATATATGACACTCCCACATCAAGGAAAGCTTTCCTTTATTAACCTACACACAGCTATCCTCATGGTTAACCCTCTCTTTGTTGCTTCCAAGATCTTTCCTATCTTCTCAAGATTTTTTATTTTTTAAGTATGTGTATATGAGTGGGTATGTGCACATGAGTGTGGGTACCTGTGGGGGCCAGAAGAGGGTGTCAGAGTACCCTGGAACTGGAGTTACAGGTGGCTGTGAGCCACCCAGTGTGGGTTCTGGGAACAGAACTTGAATCTCCCACAAGAGAGGTGTGCACTCAGTCACTGGGCCGTCTTCGTTCCACCTTATTTCTCAGTGTGCATCACCTCAGGCATCCTGTCTCCAGTCACCTCATTTATCCTGTTCACCTTCTGTGTCCATTGGATGGTAAGAGGGTTTTGTGATTTCACTCACTGTCTTCAGTTGGCAAACAGTAAACCCTTGCCACATGTGTGAAAAGCGTGTGGGCACCATTCTGTTGTTCTCACATACTTGTCTACGCCCTCTTTCCCCTCATGCCTTCTTCGCTACCTGGCACAGGGTTGGGTACAAAGACAGAAATCACCGATGGTGTATGAAGCAGAAGGCAATATAGATGACCAGAGTTAGCCGTGCCTTTCCTAGAGCTGACTTGGGAAGGGAGTTGCGTCTTAGCCCAGGGTGGGTTTTGTAATTCTGTAAGTGACACCTTCCAGAAGTTTTAGTCCCATCGCTGGGCTTCAAGGAAGGAAACTAAAACCAGAGAGCCAAAGGCATCAAATAAAAACCTAAAAAAGAAGTCAAATCAAAAAGTATAGCAAAAAAACAGAAGCCACCGCAAAGCCGCTGAACAAGAAGGCCATGCCACCTTGTGGGGGCTGGGAGTATTTCCCAGCCCTCTACACTCTACAGAGAGCCGCCAGAGAGTGAGGGAAGACATGCCCCACTTCTGTGAGTTTGAGAAAAATATGTGGTGCTTGGTTTTAATATTTAGAATTGACAGAAGGAATTCTTATAAATATGTATATTCTAACTGCTTTGATCAACCAAGGAAGCGACATGTCACGAGGATTTCGTTTTTAGATAAAAGGTTACCCCCCCCCCTTGCCATGCACTCTGCCCTTTTGGTTTGTCTAAATTAAAGGTATAGGTGTTCAAGGAGGAAATACATTCTAGTAATAAATAAAACCAATAACATCCATTATGATTAAACAGTCTTAAGAATAATCCGATGATTCAATGCCTATGCCGACCTGTACCAACCCAGAGCTTAAAATTTAACTCATTCAAATGTCGTACATGATTTTTAAAAAACAGGATGGGCAACTGGCTGAACGCATTCTGCTCTTGGAGAGGATCCAAGTTTGTTTCCTAACCCCGAGCCTGAGGTCTCATTACCACTGTAAATCCAGCTCCAGGAGATCTGCTGCCCCCTTCTGGCCTCCTCAGGAACTTGCATTCATGCACGCACATGTGCACACACAGACACACATGTATACATACACACTTTAAATTTTTAATCTTAAAAATAAAGGAGCATGATTTTTCCCCAAAAGAATTCTCAGTAATACCCAAGATGTTTCCAATGTCCCCATTCTGTATAAATGAATTTTTCTGTGTTCCATCAAGAACTTAGAGAGGCATCTTTCTAGGCATATGAAGCAATACAGGGCCTTTCAGAAGGTTATAGAATACAATTCATTTTCTTGCTGGAAGAATTGCCCATGGCTTCACATTCGAATCTTAGAATCACAAACTATCATACTGGAAAGCACCTTCAGATGAAGCAGAGCGACTGATGACTCAACCCATGAACCCTTAGGCTGTTAGATTATTTCATGTCTAATCTTTGTCTAAGGAGTTACTGAACATCAACACACAAATCTTGTCTCTCTGACAAAATATAAAAAATAAATAATAGCTAAAGTATGGTGGGAAAGGGCCTTACAGATCATTTGAGTTCAAGAATCCCAGAATGCAGCCAGGCAGTGGTGGCGCACGCCTTTAATCGCAGCACTAGCGAGGCAGAGGCAGGCGGATCTCTGTGAGTTCGAGACCAGCCTGGTCTACAAGAGCTAGTTCCGGGACAGGCACCAAAGCTACAGAAAAAAAAAAAGAATCCCAGTCCCTGTGGTCCTCTGTTCCCAAGGGATGATAAGGAGCAATCCTCAGAGGGTATCAGGGGAAACACCACACTCATGTTAAGCTGGATACTGGGGTCATATGTCCTTTCACAGACTTTAATACATGGATACATGTTTGGAGGGAGGAAGGAACTACATTTGCAGATTTTCTGTGTCACAAAAGTCATTGCTGTCTCAGTCAATTCCACAGGCCTGGAGCATACATTTGAGAAGCTCTGCTCTAAGCCTGTCTCTTCCGTTTGTCAAGAAGGACTTGATACCCTACCAGTACATAACTTGTCCAGCCCAATGACACTAAAACCCAACAGCACCGCAGAGCCAGGCTTCAGCTATGACTGATCCCTCAATCCTGCAGCTTCCTTTTCATGATGTCATGTAGCGTTCATTCTTTCCAAATTGCCACAATTCAAAGTGAAGAACAGAACGTTCACTCAAAAAGCGCTATTAAAAGCCATTTTACGTTGGGTTTTATATGATTGTTGACGATGAAAAGACCCAACACCCCCAGATCAACTCCACCCCTAAAGCTCTGAGACTTCTCCAGTGACATCCTTGTGGTTTCCTCAAAGTGAGACCACTCAGTAAGAATAGCAATACAAATGAGCTTGATAAACTATAGCATTTCTGCCTCTCTGGAGCTTGAACCCAGCTGTGCAGTCAAATGAGTTGGCTCTAGAATGTTCATTTTGAGAAAGTATCCTTGACTACAGTTGAAATGGTTCAAATATTTAGAGAGAACTCTTCATGGTTGCTCAGTGATGTGGAAAACCATGGCATTTACCAAAAATACAATGGCCTGGCTCAGGCTTTCCTGTGAAAGTGTGAAGGAGGATGGAGGAGGGCGGTGGAGCTGCCTGCAGTCAGTGTGGGCGTGTGAGTGTGTGAGTGTGTGAGCGTGTGAGCGTGTGAACGGGGACGGACCATGGAGGGAAGGGGTAGCCGAGTACTGTGTAGCCTCCACAGAAACTTGGTCGTGGAGGTACTGGCCTAGAAACCCAGAGAGAGACTGCAGATGATTCTAGATGCATCTTCAGAAGGCAAGTCCTGGAAACTTGGTAACAGGAACCAGAGCCTCGTTATAAAACCCACACAGACCCTGTATTTGCATTCAAGAGAGTAGGTGCCTGTTGATTGAGGTCGTGTCCCCTGAGAAAGCCCTCTGTGGCTCTCTTGTTCTCTGTGAACCAAGGGACCTGGAGATTACATTCTGAACATTCCTAACGCCTTTCCCGTTTTTTAATGGAAAAGCCACTAGCAGGTTGATCTGAGGGCCCAGCCACTAAAGGCCCCTGTGGCCACAATTGATGGCCAGAGCTCAACTCTGGAATGCGACGGTAGAAGGAGATCACCAGCTCACACAAGTTGTCTTCCAGCTTCCACACGTGTGGTGCCGTGTGTGCACCCATATGACACACACACACACAGAAACGAAAAATAACAATAAAAGCAAAATGGTTGACAATCTGAGCCCCGAAACCTGCTGGAAGGAGTGTGCTGTCATTTTATTGGGTTGTGTTTCTCTGCTAGCTTACCGTCGTGTGTTAGCTTAACATTTGTGCGTTAGGCGGGTTCCATTTCTCTCAGAAGCTGCCCTGCTTTTTGTTTGTCTGAAACGGGTCTGGAGCCCCAGGCACCTGCCTGTCTCTGCCTCCCCGGCTCCAGGACTGCAATCACAAGCCACCACTCTTGACTTGGGCTTTTCTCTGTGGATTCTGGAGTTTGTACCCCTAAGCCAACTCCTGAGCCCTCACTGCATTTTACGCTTCCTGAAATTCCCATCTTAATCAAATGCTTCCACTGTACAGCCGCCCAGTTTTCAGGGAAGACTCCTCAAGGTTCGGTCAACCCAACTCTAATCAAAGAAAGCCCAAAAAAATCGGGGAAAGATACACTGGATATGAAATCTTCTCAGCCCTCTGATTCTCTTAATGTCTGTACATATTTTAAGGCATGAGCACATATAAAATTTCATGGCTGTCTTAATATACATACAGGCTTGAGACAGACGAACGCTTCCATCTGAATGATATAGACCCCTGCGCCCACACACCGTCCTCAGACAAAACACTCGAGACTAAGTTTAACTTTCCAAATTAAAAAAGAGCGAGTGAGCGGGAGAAGAGCTAATTCAGTCCTGCTGGGATCTGCCGCTGAGATGCCGAGCCTTTTCAGTTCTGCAAATCTGTTCTCAAGCTTCTGAACTCGCTCGCTCGCCTCTGTCAGGCTCTCACATGGAGTCGCGCCCCAGCCCTATCTGCCGCGGGTATAATGAGTTGGCACTAGTCAAATACGTGTTCCTGGAGGCTGTGATGGCCAATAGAATGACAAGCTGATGGTCGGGGATGCTCATTCTGCATATTAAGAAGATCAGGTTAGGGTGGATCCGATGCTCTTAGAGCAGAGGACCCGGGTTGCATTCCCGGAACCCACTTGAAGGCTCACAGCTGCCTGTAACTCCCATTCCAGGAGATTCGATGCCCTCTTCTGGCCTTAACAGGGTACACATACATCTAGGCAATCAATACACTGGAAATAAAAATAAATATATTGGCTCCGAGGAGAAGCAGAGTCCTGCCTAGTGCCACGATGGATCGAGCGGACAACAAATCCCACATACAGGACCAGGGAGATCTGCCCCAGCGAGAAGAAAACACCAACCCGCCTGTAGTCAGGCACTAGCATGGTGAGCAATACATGCTGTGGAATGGGAGAGAGAGACTGGTTCGTGTCCTGAGTACAGGGGCATATCTGAAGAGGTAAAAGCGGTGAGGAGCAGACTGAAGTGGGTGGGGTAATTGCGGCTCAAGTCGTGGTAATGTCTGGGCCTGGGTTGCTACCCAGCCCATGTCTGGGTTCATGGCTCTGTTACAGCCAGGTCTGTGTTAATGTCCTTGACTCCTGATACCACGGAGGCCAAGAGGGTAGGGCTATACATAGTTAGCCTCACTGGCTGCAACATCAGGGAGGTCCTGCCCCTCACCCACTCACCGGCTGAAGCACTCAGGTAGGACAGAGCATCCTACACCTGCTCTGGGCAGCTGGCTCTGTTCAAGAGGACATGGGAGAGCCAACCCTGAGGGCACGAGAATGGGAAAGCGGGTTGTACCTGCCCTGTGGTGAGGGAAAGATGCCTCCCCTCGTCCCTCGCCCCTGCAGCGGGAGGGGGACCTGACCCAATCCCTCCCCAGCTTCAGCACTCATGAGAATGGGCCCTGCGCCTCGCCTGGGCACCCAGGTAGAATTGACCCTGTAGACAGGGGCACAGGCGAGCCGGCCCTGAGGGAGTGAGAGGGCATAGAAAAGTGTGTACCTCCCTTGTCTGCAATGTAGTGGTGGGGACAAGGGAACGATTCCCTCCCCGCCCCCGCCCTTACAGCCTCCAGCTGGTGAGGGACCTGACCCTCCTCTTTACCAGCTGCGACACTCAAGAAAGCGGGCCCTGCACCTCCCCTGGGCAGCCGTGTTGGTGGCGGTGTACAGCCAGCCCCGAAGCTGTGAGCGAGCGTAGGAGAGCTGTCCCCACTTCTCAATTGTCAAGCAGAGGCATGGGTGGGGGGATAGATGACCCCCTTATCCCTCGCCGCCTGCAACAGATGAAGAGAACTGACCCTCTCTCCCTTACCAGGGCAGCACTCAGGAAAGCCGTCCCAGCTCCCAGTTCAGAGGGCAGAGACACAGGGTAGCTGGCCCTGAGAATTTCAGAATAGCACAGCTGGACACACCCCCTCATCTGCCGCGTGGAGGTAAGGGAGAGGGAAAGGTGTCCTCCCCTCTTGTCCCTACCACCTGTGGTGGGCGGGCAAGGGAGCTGGCCCTCCCCCTGACCAGCTTCATTTCTCGGGAAAGTGAGCCTTGTACCTTGCCTAGGAGCACAGTAGAACAGACCCTATCGACAGGGTTGCAGGCGAGCTGACCCCGAGATCCTGAGCCACGGGCGATCTGGTACACCCCTTACTTGCCATATGGTGGCGTGGGTAGGAGAAAGATATCCCAATCCCCTCCCACCTGTTACAGGTGGGAGAGCTGGCCCTGAGGTCATAAGACTAGGAAAGTAGTCCTCAACCCTCCCCAATAGCAGCCCTTGTCAGAAGGGCCCTGCACCTCCCCCAGGCAACACAGTAGAGCAGGTGCGGGAGAGTCGACCCTGAGGGTGGGAAAGCAGGATGGGCCCGCCCCTTGCTCGTCACTGCCAGGGGTGAACTCACCAGGACAATACTGAAGAGCTCACCCTGGTGGTGAAAACAGGGGAGAGCTTAGCAGGCTGACCATCCCTGCAGCTAACTACCAGGGCCAGAACCAGGCCTAGAGGGGTTCCCAGGTGTCCAGGGAGATGTCCCCAGCTAGTTCTAAGGGCAGCTGAGGAGAGGGAGCCTGAAATGGCCCTATCCTATAGCCATACTGATGAATATCTTGCATATCACCATAGTACCTTCATCTGGCAATGGATGGAGATAGAGACAGAGACCCACACTGGAGCACTGGACTGAGCTCCCAATGTCCCAATGAGGAGCAGAATGAGGGAGAACATGAGCAAGGAGGTCAGGACTGCGAGGGGTACACCCACCCACTGAGACAGTGGGGCTGATCTATTAGGAGCTCACCAAGGCCAGCTGGACTGGGTCTGAAAAAGCAAGGGATAAAACCAGACTCTCTGAACATAGCGAACAATGAGGGCTGATGAGAAGCCAAGGACAATGGCACTGGGTTTTGGTCCTACTGTATGTTCTGGCTTTGTGGGAGCCTAGCCAGTTTGAATGCTCACCTTCCTAGACCTGGATGGAGGAGGGAGGACCTTGGTCTTCCCACAGGGCAGGGAACCCTGACTGCTCTTTGGACTGGAGAGGGAGGGGGAGAGGAGTGGGGGAGGGGGAGGGAAATGGGAGGTGGGGAGGAGGCGGAAATTTTTAAATAAATAAATAAATTGGCCCACCTCAACATCCATTCCCTCTATGATCTGCTAGGGCAGGTGAAGGGGCCTGACCCGCAGACGCAAAGCTGCAGGATCTCCATGACACAGTAACAGCAGGATCTCCAAGAGGAGTCCCAGTGAGGCCCGGCGTCAATAGCGTAGTAGAAACCAGAGGCCTCCAGCCAGACCACTGACTTTGCAATGACCGCTTGCAAGTAAAAATAGATGGATAAAAGGGTTTGCTGCATGACTCGCTGTCACAATGCAGCTTCCATGAAGAAATTGATTGTTCTTTTGTTTTTTTCCTTTTTTCTCTTAAAGTTTATTTTATTTTATGGGAGGGAGGAGATTGCAAGGACCGAGGGCTGGAGTAGCATGATTTTTTACTCTTCTTGGCTCTTTTTGGTGGGGGGGCTGCCACCTGGCTCCCAATAAATCACACGAAGGCTTAGTCTTGGTTATAAACATCTCGCCTTAGCTTGGCTTGTTTCTTGCCAGCTTTTCCGAACTTATATTATTCCACCTACCTTTTGTCTCTGGACGTCTTCTGTTCTCCTACTTCTGTAAATCATACTCCGTGGATGGCTGTGTAGCTGGACGGCTGGCCCCTGATGTCCTCCTCTTTCTCTGGCTACTTCTCCTTCTTTCCTCTAGATTTCTCCTATTTATCCTCTCTTCCTGCCAGCCCCACCTTGTTTTCTCCTGCCTTGCTATTGGCTATTCAGATCTTTATTAGACCATCAGGTGTCCTAGACAGGCAAAGTAACACAGCTTTCCAGAGTTAAACAAATGCAACGTAAACAAAAGTAACACACCTTAACATAATATTCTCCAAGAGAGGGCAGATACAAAGGGACAGGAGATGATAGGGAAATGAATGGGGTCAAGATACACGGTGTGAAAGACACAAGGAATAAATTATATATTTATTATATATAATAAATTTGTATAGATATATACATATATATATATGAGAGAGGGCAGCTGTCTGGGAACTCATTGTCTAGAACAAGCTGGCCTTGAACTCACAGAATGCTGGAATTAAAGTCATGTACCTTTCCTCCCAGTAATGAATAGAAAAAAATAAGTCTTGTATTTCAGAACTAATTAATTCATTTTCTTTCTTCTTTCCTTACTTTCTTTTATTTTTATTTTCCCTTCGGTTTATTTGATTGTCTGTAAGTCTGTCTTCTGTTGTTTGTTCATGAAAGGGTTCTGTTATATAACTGGTTGGGCTGGAATAGCCATGCAGAAAAGGCTGGCCTCCAACTGATAGCAATTCTCCTGCATCAGCTTCTCAAGAGATTCCAGACATTTGTCATCACACATGGCTGAGAAATGCTTCATGTTTTGGGTTCCTGAGAAATCTGAACTGAAGGAAAAGAGTGGGGATTTCTCCCTCCAACTTGTCAGCTGCAGGGCCAAGGAGACTGGCGTATCACTAGACACCTCATTTTACCTCAGTGTTGCTCCTGAGTTTGTTAAAAGTGACTTTTTGATGCTGTCCTTTATGGAATAAGAACAAAGGTTCACGGGAGCAGCGGCACGTGCCCATAGTTCCAGCTCTTGGGAAGCACAGGTAGGAGGACCAGCAGTTCTCGGCCAGTAAATTATTGATGAAGTTAGGTAGACAGATTCAGAAAGGTAAACACTGTGTCCTCTCTCGCATGCAGACCTGAACTTGTGGTGTGAGCATGGGTTCAGGTCTCAGGACGACAGCTCACACGAGGAGGCCAGGACTATTCGCAAATGCGGCTCTCTTCCTGCCTTCACTGGGGAGTCACAGCTGTGTCCGTGAAGTAGGGGGTGCAGGCAGTATCTCATCTTCTCTGGGCACCCACCTTCTTAATGTAACCCTGGATAAGCAGCTCACTGCGCAGCTCACAGACTGAACTTCACTTTCTACCCATCGGGAAACAAAGTTCAGGCTGGGTAGATGGCTCAATCAGTAAAACACTTCCTGGGTAGCATAAGGACCCGAGTGTGACCCCCAGGACCCATACAGAAGCTGGGTGGGTGGAGGGCCATTATCTCAGTGCTTGGGAGGCAGGCATAGGTGACAGTCTAGCAGAATCAGTGAGCTCCAGGTCCAGTGAGATGCTAGCTCAAAGGAAAACGCAGACGGCTTCTGAGGAATGACATAATGACCTCTGGCCAGCGTGCGTTCAAAAGGAGACATGACTGCCAGTCTCCAACTAGCAATGCCTTGCTCTGAGACTGTCCTGTGTTCAAAGACTTCAAAAGCTTCCTTGGAAAGATGCACACATGCATACACACGCACAGACACACATATGTACGCACACTAACTCACATATATGTGCAAACACAGAGACAGATATGCACATACAGGAACACACACGCACACGCACACACACACACACACACACACACACACACACACACACTAATGTTTCCAAAGTTGAGTTTTCTGTGTGTTGTTTCAACTAAACTCTCACAATCATTAAAATCAGAGCCGCCTTGCAGGTCTAAGGAAATACCCTTGGTGCTCTGTTGAATTTCTGTTCTTAAATGCTGGCCTTTGTTCCAGGAAGTTTATGTCCCTTTGCATATTGAGACTGTGCCTCTCAGAGTAAACACAAATTTGGCAGCTGGAGGGCCAACAGTGTCTGCCTCTGAACAACTAGCAGGCATGCTTATGGGTGCTTCTCAGCACTTTAGTTTCCAAAATACCGACTCCTCCTCTGCAAGGTGGCACTGCCTGGAGCCACGTGATGCTCTCTGGTCACCCTGAGGAGAGCAGAGCTTCAGGAAGCATCTCAAAGATGCCTAGCCTGGGACTCCCTGGGCTTGATGAAGAGTAAGTTGCTTCTCATCCCTGACCCAGGAGTCTAGTGTCTTCTATTTGCATCTAGAAAACCAGCAAGCAAGGAAAGTAAATTCTCAGACCCTTCCTGGCTCTTGACATCAGACAAATGCCTGGCTTCTTCAAGGATCCCAGAAAGGAGGAAATGCATGTGCCTTCTGCTGCCTTCCAAGAGATGCGGGAATGCGCTTCTCCCGCCACTCTTTTAGGAGTGAGCTAATGCATGTGTTCACCACTATTTTCATTTCAGCTTTTGCAGAAAAGGTGTAAAGTAAGAAAAAGTCAAGAGTCATGAGAATGAATTAAACAGAGAGAGGAACACGAAACAGAGATTATTAGAGAATTAGATTTAGAGCCTTTCCAGTGTTGAATTTCTGGTACTCATGTGAGGAAACTCACAGCTACCCATAACTCCAAATCTGCTGCGGGACAATGGTCTTTCATCCTGTCACTTGTATCATTTTTAATAAAATGCTGATTGGCCAGTAGCCAGGCTGGAAGTATAGGTGGGGCAACCAGAACAGGAGAATTCAGGGAAGAGGAAAGAGTCAGTCTGCAGTCGTCACCCAGCCGCAGAGGAAGCAAGATGAGAATCCCTCGCTGACAAAGCTACCAAGCCACATGGCTAACATAAACAAGAATAAATGAGCTAATCTAAGATGTGTAAGAAAGAGTTAATAAGAAGCATGAGCTACTAGGTCAACCAGTTTATTATTAATGTAGGCCTCTGTGTGTTTATTTGGGACTAAACAGCTGTGGCACCTGGTGGGACAGAAACCTCTGTCAACACAGATCCAGGGGGATCCTATGCTTCTGACCTCCATGAGCACCTGCACATACATGTGCATACATGCACATGCATGCACATAAACACACACAGGCAGTTGATGGCCTCTGGAGGAGAGACAATTTTCTTTAAAAGCGTGGCTCCTGGTAGATCAGCCAGTGTATGGCCCCTCATTCAGGAGCATATGGATGGCACAAGTTGGAGTAGCCGGGTTATTGGAATAAAAAAGGGAAAAGAGGGCATGAAGCGAGGGGCAGGGAGTGGGGGTAGATCTTGGAGGAGTTTGAGAGTAAATATGCTCAAAACATATTGTATAAAATTCTCGAAGACTTAATTAAAAAATTTCAAAACTCAGTGCAAAGGACCCTTGACTGGACAAAATTGAGATGGCTCAAACTTTGTGAAATTTAAAGTATTTGTTAAAACTGCTAAATGAGTTACTTAAGTTGTATCCAGCTGGGTAGAAAAAAATCAGTCTTGCTTGAGATTCTGAAAACCTTGCTGGAGGGAAAGCTGGCTTACGGATGAGTGCTATGAATCTTACTTTTTCTTTAACTGAGTGGAACAAAGTATATTTCTTTCAGATAATCAAAAAAGACAATCTGTAAAACTGCCTTGCAAACCTATTTACTTTCTCCCCCTAGAGATGAAAAAAATTACTTGTACACAGTGGGCTTTGTCAATATAGTCAATTCCAATTAAATTCAGCTTTGTAGGGAAGAACGTGGAGCAGTTTGGCTATGTGCTCAACCCTCTTCAAACATGTGCTTTCTTTTACTATTCCTTTTTTATTTTTTATTTTTTTTAAATTTATTTATTACTATTTCCTTTACAATAATGGAGAACATAAAGTTTTCCCATCTTGTGGCTTCTTGGGTCACACACATTATATTTTGACCTCCCTGTTTTTTGGGTAGGTGGATAGTGCTGGGGACTGAACCCAAGGCCTCAGGCATGCTTGGCAAGCTGACCTCTATTCCCAGCCCAACCTTACCTCCCTAAGACAAACCATGAGCATCTTCAAGACATGAAATGCCTTATAGTTGGCCATAGATCAAGACTGTGTTGTCCATTATGGCAAAATGGCCTAGTTTAAAAAATCCAAAAATTAGGAGAAGAGTAGACAGGAAGCCCTGGGAGCTCTTCTGAGTCAACTGTCTTGTTAGTGTGTCTCATCTCTGAAAGCCTGTGACTCTAGGCACTCACAGAGAATTGTGGCATCATTTACTAAGATGGAAAAACACTGGGGAAAGGAACAGTATTTGGGGTTGGAGCATGTTTGTTTGTGTGTGTGTTTCTCCTGAGGAAATCCAAGGTCTGTCTGTATCGGCACTCTTGAGATCTCATCCAAACACTACTCAGTGACTCAAACAGTGATGGCTCACGCCTTTAATCCCAGCACTTGGGCAGCAGAGTCAGGCAGATCTATGAGTTCAAGGCCAGCCTGGTCTATGGAGTGAGTTCCAGGACAGTCAAAGTTACACAGAAAAATAAAAAACATCTTGAGGAAAAAGAGTAAAAAAAAAGTCATTATCCAGTATAAAATTTATTGTAGAATGGCTGGTAGATACTGGTATTTGATATGTGTTAGGTAGATAGATGGATAGACATCACAGAGAGATGATCTATAGAAAGACAAATCATAGATGAATAGATATATGATAAATGATATATACATATGATAAATAGATATATGACAAATAATAGATTGATAAAAGGTAAATAGATAATAAATGATAGACAAATAATAGATTTGATAGAAGATATGTAGATAGATATACAATAAGTTATAGACACATGATAGATTGATAGATAGACGATAGGTAGATAAATGACAGATGATAGACAAAAGATGACATACATACATGACAGAAGAGAAAGATGATAGAAGATACATGATAAGAGATGACAGTTGAACGACAGAGAGATGGTTATATAGAAAAATATTAGAAAGATATAGGTTTTCCAAGCTGACCCTGGCCTTGAGAACAGCTGCAGGATGCTATACAAAATTCAAAATGCCATCTAGGAGGACATTTTTGCCAGGATCAGGCTATCCTAGAACTCTCTGTAGCTAAGGATGGTCCTTCACCTGTGATCCTCCTGCATCCCCTTTAGAGCCAGGGACCAAAGGTGTGTGCTGCCACACCTAACTCTGTGAATGTTTAGTTTTTTTTCTTTTTCTTTTCTTTTTTTTTATTGAGAAAAGGAAAAAAAAGTTTCCGCCTCCTCCCAGCCTCCCATTTCCCTCCCCCTCCCCCACTCCTCTCCCCCTTCACCCACTCCTCTCCCCCTCCCTCTCCAGTCCAAAGAGCAGTCAGGGTTCCCTGCCCTGTGGAAAGTCCAAGGTCCTCCCCCCTCCATCCAGGTCTAGGAAGGTGAACATCCAAACTGGCTAGGCTCCCACAAAGCCAGAACATGAAGTAGGATCAAAACCCCGTGCCATTGTCCTTGGCTTCTCATCAGCCCTCATTGTTCGCCATGTTCAGAGAGTCCGGTTTTATCCCATGCTTTTTTCAGTCACAGTCCAGCTGGCCTTGGTGAGCTCCCAATAGATCAGCCCCACTGTCTCAGTGGGTGGGTGCACCCCTCGCAGTCCTGACCTCCTTGCTCATGTTCTCCCTCCTTCTGCTCCTCATTGGGACATTGGGAGCTCAGTCCAGTGCTCTAGTGTGGGTCTCTGTCTCTATCTCCATCCATCACCAGATGAAGATTCTATGGTGATATGCAAGATATTCGTCAGTATTCCTATAGGATAGGGTCATTTCAGGTTCCCTATCCTCAGCTGCCCAAGGAGCTAACTGGGGACATCGCCTTGGGCTCCTGGGAGCCACTCTAGGTTCAAGTCTCTTGCCAACCCTAAGGTGGCTCCCTTAACTAAGAATTGTGCTTCCGTGTTCCCCTATCCAACCTTCCTTTATCCCAATCATCCTGTTTCCCCAAGAATGTTTAGTTTTTAAAATATGACCCTTTGCTGAATGTGGTGGTGGCGCAGCCTTTTTAATTCCAGCACTAAGGAAACAGAGGCAGGTGGATCTCTCCGAGTTCCATCACAGCCAGGGACCCTTCCTCAAATAAATAAATGATGGTTTGGGGGATGTGAGATGCCCCCCCCACCCCCGCTACGGCAGTCATGGGAGCTTAAGGCATATCATCTGGTCATCACATGACCAAGTAGGAAGTGGCTGGAAGAAGCCCAGGCCTTCTCTTCATTGACAGTTCCTGAATACCAGGCCTGGCCCGGCCTCCACAGTGCATCCCAGCTCCGGCAGCCTGAAGATTCTCAGGTGGCAAAGCGGGAAAACAAACCCCAGTGCCTGTTCCTGTGCCTGTACAAAGTAAATCTAAGGAAGGTAGCCAGATGAGAGGTTACGACACACTGCCTTCTACTCAGCCAATCTTTCTGCCAAACCTTAGACTCGCTGCTTTAGAGCAGTCGAAGGGCAGTGGGGAGGTGGGAATCTCAGAATCTCGAGTCTCAGAACCTTCCTCTCTCCTATAAATCCTGCAACCGGCCCAGCTCTCAGCTCTGTGGCTAAGTGCGCCATTTCCTCTGGGCTCTTCCCCAGCAAAACTTCTGCCCTTGGGGGTTGCGTAATCGTAGAAGAACTGCATTATGCTGAGACTTGAACCAACTTTCTATTTCCTTCTTTGTACAAATAGGGAAACTGAGGCTCACAGCCCCACTTCTGGCCCTGAAGATCATTGCCTGAGAAAACAAGCGCTTGCCATGGCTACCCAAGGTGCCGAGAATAAGTGTAAGCTGAGCCCAACCTAACCTGTTCCGCTCTCCTTCCCCAAGGCTCAGAGAGTGCTGTGGAGGGTGGTGTGGAAACGGTTGGGAGAGAACTGATAGGGGACAGGGCTGCCAATGCGTCTGCCAGACAGGACCCAGCCTGAGAGATCACTAACACAGCCACTACACCAGTGATTGGCACTGGGCTTGCACACGTCCAGCCCTGTCAACAGTCAATCGTGTGTCTGCGGGCTACTGACTCTGGAAATCTGGAAAAATCTTTGATTCTGTCTTCATTTTTTACCCACCAGTTAACTCACCGGGTCCCAATGGATGGGGCCAAACCTGTGGTCACACAGACAGCACTGGTCAAGATCACACAGCAAACAAAAAGACGTGAATGTAAGGAAGAGATTTTTAGGGTGAGAGGAGATTGTCAAGGGTCAGAGAGAGGTAAGAGGATGGGGTAAGAGTCATCAGAGAAGTGTGTGTGCGTGTGTGTGTGTGTGTGTGTGTGTGTGTGTGTGAAAGTGTCAGGGAACAGATTCAATAAATTAAAAAAGAAAATATTAAGATCCGTATGTGACTTAAGATTGGAGTCCAACCTCCCAGAAATATCTCGAAAGAAAATAAACCCATCATTTCCATAAGACTAGAAATGATATGCTCTAGCAAAGGAAGGAGATGTGGGTGGAGGGAACATGGCTTAAAAGAGAGGGGGGGATTTCTCTTTTTTGGTGGTTTTGCTAAATCTCTCATCAGGTGGTTTGTCATTCTTTGGGTTGAGGGCAAGACTCTCCTAAAATAAGGCATAAAAAATTTAAAAAAGGGGGGGGGGCTAAAAGGGTACTCTGTTCCTCTTCTCTGAAGCGAGGCCAAAACTAACAACAACAAAGAGAAAGGCGCCAAAGGGTGCGAGTCTCAGTCTAGGTCAGTCTGGACACTGTGTGCTTCAGTTTAATTTAACTCAACAAACTTGGACTGAGTGTGCGCTGTGCGGAGGGCGTCCACCTTTCTGTCTCTTGATTATCTCTGGACTTCAGAAGCAAGTTGAGAAGGAGGTGATGGGGTATTCAGAAGTCACCAGACTCTTTGTACCCTGACTGGTTAGCGTGGGGGGAAGATGGGGTGCGGGAAGAGAGGCAGGAAGTAGCAGCTGAGTGTCAGTGTCGAGACGTCCATCCTACCCTTTCCTTAAAGTCTGTTTAGTTCATGAATCCTGGCCCCTTGGTGTTGGGAGCGGGTCTAATAAGGATTTGTGTGTGTGTGTGTGTGTGTGTGTGTGTGTGTGTGTGTGTGTGTGTGTGATTCTCTGGATTACTTCAGCACCACACTCAAAAGCTCTCTCCCAGTTACTTAAATAATTATTAAATAAGATATACCACTTCCTACTTAAATCCGCAGGACAGCCCTCCAAGGGGCTCAGTGGAGGTGGCCCCAACTTTACCAGCAGCCGTGTAAAGGCATCCTATCTGACTCAACTGGAGCAGTAGGAGCCCCAAGGGTCTGAATTCACAGACATAACTGAAACAGATGAGACTTGCAAACAGGGCAGTTCTTTTAGTTTTGAGTTCGCAAAGTCAATGCCAACTGCCTATAACATGTGTCTTTTATTTTCTAAGATTTATCTGTATATATGTGTTCCTGGGTATATCCATGTGTACTATATGTGCCCAGGTACTGAAGGAGGCCAAAAGGGGATACCTGGATCCCTTGGATCTGAAGTTACAGGTGTTTGTTAGCCACCATGTAGGCACTGGGAACCAAACTCTGGTCCTCTACAAGAGAAGTAAGTGCCAACTCTCCAGCCTCGTGTGTGTGTGTGTGTGTGTGTGTGTGTGTGTATGTGTGTGTATGTGTGTGTGCATGTGTGTGTGTGTATGTGTGTATATGTGTGTGTATGTGTGTGTATGTGTGTGTGCATGCGTGCGTGCATGTGTGTGTGCATGTATGTGTGTGTGCGCGTGCGTGCGCGTGTATGTGTGTGCGTGTGTGTGTGTGCGTGTGTGTGCGTGTGTGTGCGTGTGTGTGTGTGTCCACAAGAGTTAGACTGGAGGTACTAGGAGAGCTAGATTGGTAAAATGTTTGTCACAAAAGCATGAGAACCTAAGTTCTATACAAAAGGCATGGTGGCCACACTTGTAATTCCAGCTCTGGGGCAGGTGGGAAGATCTCTGGCTTGCTGGTCTGCCAGTTTAGCCCATCAGGAGGCTCTAGAAACAAGGAAGAGAGTAGCTGATGAAAAATATCCTGCACAAACCTCTGGACCCTACACAGGCACACACACACAAACAAATACATAAACAGAGATCACTGTCTTAGGATTTTATGCATGGTGGCCCTCACGCTGCTTGTTTGAGATGCTATATTCATTTAGCACTCTGCTCCCCCTAAGCCTGCTAAGACTTTACAGATATTAACTAAGGGCCATTCGGGCTCTGAAGTGCAAGATGACAGATAGTTTCCTCATCAAAGCGTGGAAGAAAGGACTCCGATATTGGGAAGTAATCACTACAATAGGTAGACGGCACAGTGCAGAGCTGCACGGGACCAGCAGCAAGGAATCCACAGTGCAGAGCTGCACAGGAACAACAGGAAGGAATCCACAGTGAAGAGCTGCACGGGACCAACAGGAAGGAATCCACAGTGAAGAGCTGCACCGGATCAATGAGAAAGAATCCACAGTGCAGAGCTGCACGGGACCAGTGAGAAAGAATCCATAGTGCAGAGCTGCACGGGACCAACAGGAAGGAATCCACAGTGCAGAGCTGCACGGGACCAGCAGGAAGGAATCCACAGTGCAGAGCTGCACGGGACCAGTAGGAAGGAATCCACAGAGCTCCTACTCTAGGACACTGACACACCAGTCCCTGTTCACCATCCCCAAAACATCCTCACAAGTTCAAGGACTTGCAGTGGGCCGTTGTTGGTAGCACCTGTCTAATCCCACTCAGGGGGTCCAGGCAAGAGGACTGCCAAGAAGTCTGGGCTACATGAGTACCAGGCAAGCCTGCACTATAGACTGCACACTCTGGTCAGAAGGAGAGAAAAGGGAAGAATTCATATTGTAAAGTGTAAGGAGGAAAAGTATGCATGTGTGCATGTGTGTGCATGTACACGCGCACACACACACACCCTATCAATCTGTTCCTTTCCCATCCAAAGGACAGAAGAGGACTTCTCACTCTCACCTCACCAGCAGTCTCAACCAACTCAACACAGAGTGCCAAGGAGCTGCATTCCCTGAGGGCTGGGGTCCAGTTCTGACAGCCTTAGAAAGGAGACTGTCTAGGCCCCTTGTTTGTTCTATAGTATTAATACCACGGAGAACAAGCCAGGGTCATGTAAGCATGCCGTATGGTTTGCATGCCTTGCTAGAAGCCCTGGATTTAACACCAAGTGCTGTACAAACTGGGCATGGTACCACACGCCTGTATCCCCAACACTTGGGACGTGGAGTCAGGAGGAGCAAAACTTCAAGGTCATCCTCGGCTTTGTGGAGTGGTGGAGGCCAGCCTGGGCTACAGGAGACCTGTTTTTAAAAATATATACTATGAACTTTGAAACCAGCTTTGTTGGTATGACTAATGGAGAGGTGACCCTTGAGCAAGTGTGGTTGGAAGACAGGGGACCTTGAGATTGGCCAGGACTGCCATGGTGTCTGGTCACAGCACACCTCACAGGGATGCAGCATTGAGGGGAAACCCTGGGCTCTGCAAACAAACAAGACGCGGCTTGTCACAATGCCCACCCCACAGGCCTGCCTGGTCTGAGCCTCCTATGTCTGACTCCACATCTTCTAGCAATGCTCCCAAATTCTATTTTTTTTTTTTGTCTCTTGCCAGAAGTAAAATAAAACCCAATTACGGATGAAAGCAAGAGGGAGCACCAGGAAAGAAACAAACCTTTAATTTTTATTCCTCAACTGACACACAAATCTCGATTGTCTAGTTCTTAAAGCGATTAGAGAGAAGTAAACAGTGCCGAGGGAGTGGGAATTCCTGGGCTGAGAACGAGGAATGTGTGCGCCATGCAAGGGATTCCTTGGGACAGTGAAAGACAGTTTCCAACTGTCTCAGATGCGATGAACATGATTCCCACTGCAAGGGGTCAACACGGACACAGACAACTGCCCACAAAGATCATCCTTCAGGACCCGGACGCAACTGAAGGCGCAGTTTGATGTGCATGTGGGTTGTCAAAGCGTTCGTTCCTTCCATTCCCTCTTCATCTTCCACGTCCCCTCCTTCTCCCCTTTCTATTTGGTCAAAACAGGGTCTCACTCTGTAGCCTAAAACTGGCCTGGAACTCACCGTGTAGCCCAGGATGACTTCAATCTTCTGTTTCTCCCGCTGCCACCTCCCAGGTGCTGGCCTGGCAGCATTCCCAGCTTATATTTCCATGTTCTGAGTTTCCTCTGATTTGGTAGTGTTGGTTTTGTTTTATGGGGACAGGGCTGTATGTTGGGGGGGGGGGGTTGTTTTGTTTTGTGTGCTTTTTAAAAAATTTTTCCAATTAACCCACTAAGGTCTGACTCAAAAAGTTTCCCAAGTTAATTATAAAACTTTTAAGTTCAGTTCACAGTTGACTTAAGATGTAACAATGAAGTCAAGGTCGTGCCTGCTTTAAGCAAATCTGGCAAGTGCTTCTGGTTTGAGAATAGAAGGTGTGGCCTGACTCTCGGAGGATGACGTGGGTGGACAGAGACTGAGTTCTAGGCATGCCTTGCAGGCACAGAGTAAGGGGGTGACCAGGCATGAAGAGTGAGGAAGTGCCCAGCCCTTTGAACTTCACCCTGAAGTCACTCTCGCGTGGCGTCTTCTGCAGCCCTGATACTTGAGTTCCCGGCAGTTGAACTGAGAGGTCAGGGGAGCTGGTAGGGAGAATGCAGGGACAGCCAGCCTCCCCTGGAAGTCAGTGTCTCCTCGTTCTAAGCCCACCCCACCTCGCCCCGTCTGCTACCAGGAAGAACTTTCTCCTTCCCCCTTACTTCTCCCTGGGCTGGATTTAGCATCAGTGTTACATCTCAGCCCCTAACTTTGAAGGGAAACCTTTGTGTTGAAATTCCTGTGTCTCCTTGTGGTTCTCCTTTGCAATGACTTTAGCTACATGAGCATTTATCTGCTTATTCTCCAGGGTTGTTGTATCGTGATCGCTTTGCTGTAACAGCATACCTGACCCACACACACATACATATATATATATATATATATATATATATATATATATATATATATATTTCCTTATTAAAAAAGATTTATTTAATGTGCAGCTTTGAAGGCGAAGGGCCCAAATGGCACAACACAAGCTGTGCTGAGGGGCTGCGTCATGACATCCTGAGGGTGCCGGTTATCTCCACATTTGCATGTTTCTCTCCGTTTCCTCATGAAGCCACCAGAATTCGATTCCATCATGGAGGATCCACCCAAATGAACTCATCAAATTAAATCACTTCCCAGGGGCCTGCTTGTAACAATGGTGCTCACGTTAAGTTTCTCCTCTCTTCTTGCCATTGACGTAAGACTTGCGAATTAAAGTCCTGCCTTGGTTAGGGATGGGCAGACCACATCTATAACTGCCCTTTGATAGACCATTCCCTGCCTGGAGTGAAGCAAAATGAGGGTTATTGGATCCTTGAGTCCCAGCCCCAGGTGGAGAGTCTGTGTTAGAACAGCAGGGGCCCCATAAATAACGGTGAAGCGCACAGCTCTTGCAAATACCAGCCCCATCAATAAACTGTTTTCCCCTCCTTGTATTCTGCACACCTTTGGCTGGCTTATACATCTAGAAGGCAATGAAAACAAAACTCTGGAGATGGCTGCTGGAGAGAGGGCTCAGTGCCTAAAATACTGCTCTTCCTTATGACCTGAGTTCAGTTCCCAGCACCCAGCCACACTGAGAGATTCACAGCCACCCAGGGGGAATCCCACACCTCTGGTCACCACAAGTACCAAAATGTGAATTTATATATTGCCTGCATGAGCTTGTGAGTGTGCATGCATGCGTGCATGTGAACAAAGGCGCGCACACACATACACACAAAGAGAGAGAGACAGAGAGGCAATCTATGCTCAATCAGTAAAAAGCTCACAGCCTGAGTTCAGACCCCAGAATCCCTGTAAAAACCTGAGTGTAATGAAGTCTATCTGCTAAGCTATCACTGTAGAGGATGGGAGGGGACAGCCAGGGCTGTGACAACCAGCCCAGCCAATTGATGAGCTCCAGGTTCACAAGAGCCCTTGTCTCCAAGATTGCAGAGTCATTGAAGAAGACATCCAAAACAGAATGAACCCCTGGCCTCCACAGCAGACTCATCCCCATACACATTGTGTTTACCCAATAACTGAGATCTTCCTGATGGACAGGGGACTAATGACATTTAAAAAATGATTCCATGTAATTACCTTACCACTGTGAAGTATATGACATTATTATCTGTACATTATTGGAGAAGCAATCGAGGCTAGGATATACCTAGGGGTGAAGATCTTGATGAAGAGAAGGAGGGGCTGGTGAGCAGGGCGGAGGGAATGGTAGCACAGTGAAGGGGCTGTCAACCAGTATTGTTCCCACATAATCCCACCTCCATCTGCCTGTCTAGATACTCAGCAGCCGTGTGCATCGGCCATGTGCTGCGGCTGCATCCCCCAGCCGAGTCCCCTGCGAGCCAAAGAAAGAGACGGACAGGAAGATCCAAAGCGCTGGCTCGGCAGCCACTGTGCTCAGTAACTATGAAGCCCACTGTGGTCTCCCTACCTGCGAGGGTTCAGCTGAGATAAGGGTGGTCAGAGCTACATGTCTGAGATTCTCCTGGTTCAGTGAGCCTGTGGTTCTGTCCATTCCCAATGCCCACACAGGCTATGTCATTAGGAATTTTCTTGTGTGTCATCAAGATAAGTCAGAACTTGGTGAGGAAGGAGCTAATGTGCTCTGAGGTGACAATATTCTCCAAGTTTCTCCTACCCATCCATGCAGCAGTGAAGGGGTAATATTTGCTCAGGGAGACTCTCTGGGTGATGTAGGAGGGTCATCTGTCTATGTGTTAATTTCATTGGTTAATAAAGAAACTGGCTTGGCTTTTTGATAGGACAGCAGCTTAGATAGGCAGAGTAGACAGAACAGAATGCTGGGAGAAAGAAAGCAGAGTCAGGCAGACGCCATAGCTCTTCTCTCTGAGATGGATGCAGGTTAGAATCTTCTGGGTAAGCCACCACTTTGTGGTGCTACACAGATTATTAGAAATGGGTTAATCAAGATGTGAGAATTAGCCAATAAGAGGCTAAAAATAATGGGCCAGGCAGTGTTTAAAAGAATACAGTTTCTGTGTAATTATTCTGGAGCTAAACTCCAGCTTCAGGAGATCTGATGCCCTCTTCTGGCCTCTGTTGTCACTGCACCCACATGCAAATGTACACACACATATAGACAATTAAAAATAAAAAAAAATCTAAAAACCTGCTTTGTGTTGTCTTGATTATAACATTTGTTCTACTGTAACTCTTTAAGAAAGAGTCACTGAATGTTTTTAATTAACAGGACTAATTATTTGGTATAACATAAAATTAATGAATGAAAAATGGATTCAAGGCATAAAGATACTTGAAAAAACAAGAAATTTATGGAGGAGAGAGATATTCTCATTATTTTGAGTTTTGATGGGATGGGATGTTTGTTTTTCTTCTAAAATTATTTTTTGGGTTGTTTTCTTTGCTTTGCTATTTATTCTATGCACAGGGGTGTTTTGCCTGCATGTATGTCTGTGCACCTCTTGTGTCCCTGGTGCCTGAGGCCAGATGAAGATATCAAATCCCCTGGACCTGGAGTTACAGATGACTTGAATGGCCGCGTGAACCAAACTGTGTTTCTCTTAAGAGCAACCAGTGCTCTTAACCATTGAGACGGCTCCAGCCCCAAAATGTATTTGTTTCTCTAAGCTCACATGGACTAGGAAGCCTCATTATTGGATTTTCTTCCATTACTGATAGAGTTTCTTTACTCAACAATAACAGAGTTTTTATTTTAAAGTAATAAGAAAATTCAGTGTTTTTATAGCTGTCTGTTATTTTAACTGAGTTTTATGAGACAGAGTCCCACTAGGCAGTGCAGGCTAGCCTGGACTCCTGGATTATAGAGCCCTGGTTAGCCTGAAAGTCAAGATCTCCTTCTCCAGCCTTCTCAGTGCTAGGACAATGGTCCTGGGGCCCAACCCCCAGCCTGTTCTGGGTAATACCCACAATGTCTGAAATTTCCAACTGAGTGTGTGTGGGGGGAATGAATGCAAAAGTTACCTGGTTTAGATAAAAATGTGTTTCCGTGGAAGGAAAATAGACCCTGTGCTCAGGGCTCCACTCTGTAAGTTTCTTTGCCCATCACCACTGAAAGTCTGGGAAAGCATGGAGAGCCCAGAGCCAAGAGCAAACTCTCACCTCTTAGTTTGCACCATATTTCTCCTTATGAACATTTTTCTTTGGGACAGGGTCTCACTATGTAGCCCTGGCTTGCCTCAAACTCACAAAAATCTGCCTGTCTCTGCCTTCTGAGTGCTGGGATTAAAGGGGTGCACCTCCACAACTGGCTAGCTACTTACTATTGGAATGAAGCTTGTTTAGTAGAAGGCTTGCCTAGGATGCTGGAGGCCCCGGATTTGATGCCCCAGTATAAACCACACGTGGTAACACATGCCTGTGACCCCAGCATTGGAGGAAAGGGCAAGAGAATCAAAAGTTCAAGGTTCTCCTCAGCTACAGAGCATCTTGGAAACTGGTCTGCTCTACATAAGACCATGTGTCAAATAAATAAATATGTTCTCGTGAAAGAGGGAAAATAAAAGAAATGGCAGTGGTAGAGATACATTACATCATTACATCTGATTTTTACAAGAATTTTTGAGTAGAAAAATCCACCGATTTTCCAAAGGAAAAGGTTACTAAACAAATCATCTCCATTTGGCTCATAGGATGGCTTGCAAGCTCACACACGCACACACACTCTCACACACACACGCACACACACACACACTAACACACACACTCGCATGTGCACGTGCACACACACACACACACACACCCATATGCACATTTGTTTAAAATACAAACACAATAAATTGTAGAAAGGAAATTATATGAAACACATTCACAACATTAAATTCAGTAACAGGAATTGGACATACCACAGTTTAAGCTGGGGTGAGTGTCTTTAAATACTTTTATAGCATTATTATTAAATAATAATCTCAGCACAAATCCCTCTTTTCAAGGCTTGCATGGTTTCCAGCTCTGAGGTTGGGCTGTTTGGCAGGAGAATAGCTCATGTCTACATTAAAGCTGGGATCTCAGAAGTGACATAAACAGTTCTTTTTCTATAAAGATAAAAGGCTAAGCTTTAAAGGGCTTTATATTTATAGATAAATGTTTCCATAGTAATCAGTACGATAAAATTTGCTGGTGTCAGCACTCCTCCGCATACAAAAAAAATGGCTTATTAAAATGAGCCGATTCAATGAGTCAAATGTAAATTCATCCACCTTTAAAAAAATGTTTTGACTGTGAGAAAATCAGAACTTTTGAGTGTTGCTAGAAGGCGTTACCACTGTGGGTCAGGCACCACACACTCCCGGGAACTTGTAACAGACAATGGTCTGACCTTCGAAGGCCTGAGGGCCTTGGGGAAAGCGGCTTGCGTCAGCACAGTCTATAACCTGCCCTCTGCCCCTGAGGCCAGAGCTCTGCATTCCAGATCCTCCATCAATTTGGCTTTAGGAAGAAAGTTAGCTCAGGAAATGGAAAAAGAACATTCAGAAGAAATCAAGACCAAATAGAAAGCAGCGCAACTGTGTAGCTTTTATAACAGAGTCACCGCGTTTTGTGCAATGAGCAGGTAAGATATCTGTTTATACCCGTGGATATCCAACACACATGGATGGGTCTCCACTAGAAGCAAATACAGAAATGTCCAGAAAAGAACACTGAAAGCCATGTGGGAGTTCATCTGTAACAGAAAGGGCCATCAGATGAGGACCATTTATGAAATAAAACATTACAAAATGAAAGCCAATAAACGATAGTCCTATGCAAACACACAGACACAGTGTTGAGGCAAAAAAAAAGCAGACACACAAATCAGAAGACAGCTCATGATTGGATGCAAGGTTTGAAGTCAAGAGAATGATAACCTAGCGTATAGACAGCAATGGCGGATGAGGGTCCAGGGGCCCTAAAGATGTTTCATCACTAATCTACTGGACACAGTGGTATCTGTGTTTTGTGGGAAGTTTTCAAGTTGCTCATCCTTGCTTGTTTCATGTTTTTACATCTCTCACACGTTAGTAAGAAGGGAAAACTACAGTTCTGGGGCTGCCTGGCCTCTTCCCAGTGTGTAACCATTCACGTCCCCACTGTAAGCAGTTCAGCTGTCTGTCCATGGCGCCGCCTCCCTCCTGTCTCTATTGGCTAGTGATCATCTGACACTGATAAGAGATCACTGATATAATGCAATGTGTGTTGGGTGTTCAGGCCCATTCCCACCCCAGGGGCCCACACTTTTTATATTTCTGGAGATACGTGTTCAGTTGTTTGATTGTCCAAAATCTGGTGATTCTCCTAGAAAAAAAAAAAAAAACAATAAAAATCGTGTGTGTGTGTGTGTGTGTGTGTGTGTGTGTGTGATGTACATGTTCATAAGTGTTTGGGCATGTACTCATGGGCACACATACGTGTGGAGGACAAAGGCTGACATCAGATGTCTTCCTTAATCACTTTCCATCCTGGCTTTTGAGTGGGAAACTGGACCTCACGAATTCTGCAGACTGCCTGACAAGCCCTGGCCATCCTGCCCCCTTCCTCTTCCCAGGAATGAATTTGCAGGCGCATGCTGCCGCATCCAACTCTTTCTGTGGGTGCCAGGGATCTGAGGCAGGTCTCTAGGCTTGCACAGCAGGTCACCAGCAGAACCAGCTTCTCAGCCTCACGAGAACAGTTCTTAAATGTATAAGGAAATGATTTTGGGATCCATGCTATTTGTGTTAACCCTTCACAAGAGTTCAAGTACAGACAAGCAAGGTCCCTGCGGCTGCAAAAGATGGGAGCTTGCAACTGGCCACCCCCAGGCTGCCAGGGGAACACACAGGCTCTGAAGAACCATCAGGTAGAATGAGCAATGGCATCCTTGTGTCTCCCCCCAGTCTTACTTAGTCTGACATTTTCATGACGTCCTGTGTGGCACTTCAGTATTTGATAAATGAAAAAATAGACAGGAACTGTTCAGAATATTTTATTCCAGGAAACTCTACTGCTCTGTCTGTCCATCTGTCTGTCTGTTTGTTTATTTATTTTCTCAGCCTTTAGAAAGAGAAACAGCAGGGTGTGTGGAGGAAACGGTGAGACTGGAGAGGCCCAGTAGTACAGCACCCTGAGAGACCCAAGCAACTGGCTGTGTGACCTCCGGGACAACCCTTCACCTCCACCTCAAGAGCCTCAGTCTGCTTCCTCGTGGTGAAGCAGGGGCCACCGTGGAGTGCTCTCAGGGACCATAGTGAGGACTACCTGGTCAAAGAGGAGAATGAGGGGGTCACTCCATCTACACGCATCAGTAATGCTCATCATCATAGGTCTTAAAAACTGCTCCATGTCTGCAGTTGTGGACTGTGTGAGGCCAGTGTAACATGGAATCCAGACTGCCCGCATCAAAAGGCCAGGAAGGCCAGAAACCACGGGTGCACTAGCAACCATTTTGACTTCTGGAAGTTGAACATAGAGACACAGAACCCCTGTGGCAGGCACATGTGTCGGAAGCTCCAAACAACCAGAGGAACAGTCTCCTGAACTGATTCTGCTTTTGATCCCTTTCATCACCCACCTGCTTGCTTTATGGCATTGAAATAAATGCACTTGGGAGGCGAGATGCAAGGGGACTGAGAAACTAAACCCGGAGGGGCTGGGATTGAAAGGCGGTGTGAAGGAAGGCTGCAATGGAGGGCGGTGATTGGCAGGATCCAGCTCGCTCACAGAACACCTTTCGGTGCTCTCCAGAGATGGGCTGTGTGGCAATTTGCCACCTGTATTCAAATATACTTAATAGTTTTCATTGCCTTCCTAATCACACTGCTCATAAGGGAATTCCATCCTGAGCTATGACAGAGGCTCAGCAAACATGAGGAATAAACACCAGCAAAATAGAGAGGAAAAGCTCTTCAAACATAACAGTTTTTACAAAAGTTAAAAAGGGAAAGAAAGCCAGGACATGACTAAGTGTCTCCTAAGGATCTAAGAGAATGTTCTTCTGGCTGGCACTTGGTCTAGGGTATCTTTTCCCTTCCTCCTTCTTCTTCCTTCCCCAAGCAAAATGAACAAAGAGTTTGCTGGACAGACAGGTGCTTCTTCATTTCTGTTAGGAGCTCAAGGACCAGGTATGTGGTACACGCAGTACACTGACCAAGACCTGGGCTCTTCAGCTTTGTGCCATCAAGAAATCTGGGTAAAGGATAAACTCCCAAAGAGCATGCTGGGAGAAACACAGAATGGCCACTCTGCACCACACTGGGGCCCACCAAGGTGTCCCACTGAAATAAATCATATTTTTTTGTAGTACTGGGGATTGTAACCAGGACTTTGTGCTTGTGAGACACATACTCTCTGACTAAACTACTTGAGTCCCTTGTTTTCTCTCATCTGAGAATATAGATTTAATTATACATATAATCGTATACCTAGTTATGCTTACATACATGTATATATATGATGAGAAGGAAGAGGACCAGCAAGTAGGAAACACGAGAGGGACGGAAGGCTACAAATATAAGCAAAATACGGTGATAGACATGTAGGAAATTATTCATAATGCATAAAGCCTATTATTCTGTGCACTAACTGAAAATCAATTTAAAAAATTAGGGCTGGAGAGACAGCTCAGTGGTTTAAGAGCATTTGCTACTCGTCTAAAGGACCCAGGTTTAATTCACAGCACCCACAAGGCAGCTCACAACCATTTATAACTCCAGGCCCAGGCAACCAAATGCCCTCTTCTGGCCTCCACAGGAAGCCACACCATGCCAAGTGTCCTCTGCCACATCCTGGTCGTTCTTAAAACACAATCTCACAAGGCAGATAAAGGGAGGCTTGTGCAAGTGTGCATTTTTGCCTTTTGTCCAATGCGGGGTCAAATTCAGTTTTTGAAAAATGAGAAAATAATTCCAGCGATGGAGGCTGAGTTCAGAGAGGGAAATTTTATCCACAGAAGGGCTGTTTTAATATCAGTGCAGGAAATCATGACAGCCTGGTGTCATGAATGGTACACGCTGATGCATTATATATAACACAGTGTAGCAGACTGGATTTTATAAGGGGTGGAGAAGGAGTTCCTGCCATCCACGCCTCTTGAGGCAGATCAACAGACAGACCACATGCAGAAGGGAGAGCCAAGATAGGAAACAGACACTGACATTTTCTTTTAAGAAACACTGTGGTTTGAATTACTTGCTCAGGAAAGACCTTCCCCTCCCTGGAAGGTTACCCCCCAATGACTTTAAGCGTTTCATGGGTTGAAATATTCCATTAAACTTTGGACAATGTGCTCAGACTGGCTTAGAGTCAGACAGGGAAGTGTACGGTAATGCTTCTTACCGGCTTTTCCATGAGTCACACCATAAACCGCCTTGCAGCGCAACCACGTGGATTCCCACTCCATCCTCCCTTCTAGCTCAAGAATCGCTGATTGGGTTGGTGATATGGTTCAGTGGGTGAAGGTCCCTGCCACCAAAGCTGACGACCTAAATTCCATCCCTGGAGCCCACATCGTGGGAAGACAGGACTGACTCCTGCGGGTTGTCCCCTGACCTCCACACGCATGGGCACACGCATGCACACACATGCATATGTGTGTGTGTAAATAAATGTGAAAAATCTTAAATAACAAACTTTTTGTTGGGACGGAGTGCAATAATGCAGTGAGTAAAATGCTTGCTTTGCAATATGAAGACCTGAGTTCAATCCCCAGAAGTCAATTTACAAAAAAAAACAAAAAAAAAACAAACACTCAGGGTGCGAAAACCCTGGGGCTCACTGTCTGTCCCACCTAGCCTACTTGATGATTTCCAGGCCATTGAAAGACCCTGTTTCCAAAAACAAGGTAGGTAGTACCTAGGGATGACAGTTGCGGCTGTCCTCAGACTACACACGCACACACGCACACACACACACACACACACACACACACCAATAATTATTGCTTTCTTAGGCATCCAAGTGCAACAGCAGCAGGAACTATATACTTTTGCATGTTCCATTACAAACAGCATCAGTTCAGCTGTGGTGACATGTCTTTAATCCCAGAATTTGGGTGACAGGGGCAAGCAAATATCTGAGTTCAAGGCCAGCCTGATCTACATAGTAAGTTCCAACCAGCAGAGACTATAGTGAGGCCCTGGCCCTAACGAAGACGATAAAACCACACATCTTTCCTACCACTGCCCCACGTTTCTGCTTTCCTTCATACATGAATTGTTCCAAAGAAAAGTTTGTATACATTGCTCTCTGCTTCCTCACTTTCTGTGGGTGCACTGGATTTTCTGCTTTGCTTATTTATATGGGATATTCTACAAACATTTTAAACATAACAAATCTAAAGGGAAACCTGGGTTTACCCCCTGGGACTTGTGCCCACATCATCCTAGGCAACTCTTCTTGACAACAGACATCCATCAGCCTCCCAGTTGCTCAAGAGAGACAGATATTGTCCTGAGTTTTATACAGAGAAAACCCTGTCTCAAAAAAAAACAGGAAAAAGATTACATACAAGATAAAGCATGACCATTATTACGCTATGATATTCCTAGAAGTTATCACAAAGCTTGGTACTTAGAAACTATATCAAATGCACACATACATTTATATGCATGTGTATGTATGTATATTTGTATGTGTACGTGTGTGTAGGTGGCACTGGAGAGATATCTCTTTATTCAAGAGCATTTGCTGCTCTTGCAGAAGACCCAAATTTGGTTCCCAGTATCCATGTTGCGTGACACATAACTACCTGTAACTCCAGCTCCACAAGACCTGACACCCTCTTCTTGCATCACAGGGCACCCAAACACACTTGACATATGCTCACACAGACAGGCACACATATATGTCAATAAAAGTATAACTAAGAACTATCTATTGATGTAACTATCAGCCACGATCACACTCTGTGCATTGTGTGCACACACAAGGGAGGGAACGCTCACCAGCCATGCTCAGCCTCACTCACGCCAAGCAAGGCAGTAGCCATAACCTCGGACTCCTCTCTTGTCCAAACAATCCAGAGAGCGCTCACATACAGCGACACTGCCTTCTCCACCTGTGAGACTGGCGCCAAGAACAATCCCCACTCTTAGTTTCTATCTTTCACACAAAGAAAGCATGCAAAACTCCACCCACCTCACCAAGGGCAATAATTAACCCGGAAGTGGCAATGGGCTCCCTCACAGTAAGAACTATAAGTTTTTTTGTTTGGGGGCTTTGCTTTGAGTATTTTTGATTTTTTTTGAGACAGTCTCATTAAGCCCAGGCTGGCACTGAGCTTGCTATGTGACTCAGGATGACCCTCCTGCCTCTACCTCCTGGGCGCCTGTAAACAGATTTTTATAGAGACCATATAACGAGTGTTTATTTGAATTTTTCATGCAATGGGCCCCATTTGGAAATGGTTTACTTTATTTCAAATGTGGAGCCAATGCCTGGTGGATTCATAGACGTGTTTGCATGCTGCACAATAATAGATAGCCATCTCCTGATAGAAATGTCCAGCCCACCTGCCTTCTTCCAATGACACTGTTTTCTTTGGGGTACAAAAATCTATTCTAAGTGGCCTTCAGGCAACTTCCTGTTACCAGTAAGAAGGGACACGGTGTGTTTCCCCGGATCCTTGAGCCGTAAGTGTCCTCGCACTCAGCCTCCCCAGGGAGTCACCCACCCCAACACTTCAGTGATTTAAGTGCTTTTTTGACTGCACCACAGTACCTAGCTATTGGGCGAAAGGTCATTCTAGAAGTTTCTACGAAGCATTTTTATTTGACTCATTAGATCCTGAAGAAAACAATTCACCATCCACCACGTGAGCAGTGCATTCTTGTTCCACCAAAGGCATTGATAGCAAAGACTCCAGGACGGAGGTCACTTAGTTGGTGAAGAGTTTGCTCTGAAAGCATGAGAATGTGGGTTCAATCCCTAGGCACCACATTAAAAAGCTGTGTTATGATATGCTCTTGTAATCCCAGTGATGGGGAGGCGGAGACAGGGGGATAGACTCAAAGGGTTCACTGTCCAGCCAGCATAACCAAAGTGATGAGGTCCAGGCCACTGAGTCGTCCTGTCTCTAAAAAGAAGGAAGATATTAGCTGAGGCTGCATCTGAGATAAGAAGGCAGAGGTTGACCTCTGACCATACACACACACACACACACACACAACTGCCCTCCACCAAATAAAAGGGAATTGTGCCAACAGCCTGCCTGCTGGTGTGCACAGCATTATCTGTTGGTTGTTCCAGGGTCTTCAGACTGAAACTCAACACTGCAGATTCAAGAATTATTAATTGCAGAGAGAGAGAACCTAGTTTTCATTACTGACCTATTTTCGATAGAATTCCCAGTTTTAGGGGTGCCAGAGAGGTGGTTTGATGGTTGCGAGCGCACCTCCGCTCAGAGTGCGTGCCCACACAGACACACAACTAAATAAAGCTAAATCTTTAATGGAAAAAGAGGGCAAGAGAACACAGACAGATCACTAATAAGATGGAGTCTCCTTCCTGTTGGAAACATTCAGAGTGTAAGAGCAATTGTAATTCAGAGACATGAGAGGACTTTCTTCTCTGTAGAACGTTCATCTCTATAGCCACAAAACTCACCCTCCACCCTCCCTGGCAGCTCTGTTCACAGGATCATCAATGTTGCTGCAACAAACTGCAAGGAGATGCAAGCCCTCTGGCGGACTGCAAGGAGATGCAGCCCTCTGACCGACTGAATGGAGATGCAGCCCTCTGACCGACTGAATGGAGATGCAGCCCTCTGACCGACTGAATGGAGATGCAGCCCTCTGACTGTCTGCATGGAGATGCAGCCCTCTGACTGTCTGCATGGAGATGCAGCCCTCTGATAGACTGCAAGGAGATGCAGCCCTCTGACCGTCTGCATGGAGATGCAGCCCTCTGACTGTCTGCACGGAGATGCAGCCCTCTGACAGACTGAATGGAGATGCAGCCCTCTGACCGACTGAATGGAGATGCAGCCCTCTGACTGTCTGCAAGGAGATGCAGCCCTCTGACAGACTGCAAGGAGATGCAGCCCTCTGACCGACTGAATGGAGATGCAGCCCTCTGACCGACTGAATGGAGATGCAGCCCTCTGACTGTCTGCAAGGAGATGCAGCCCTCTGACAGACTGCAAGGAGATGCAGCCCTCTGACTGTCTGCATGGAGATGCAGCCCTCTGACTGTCTGCACGGAGATGCAGCCCTCTGACCGACTGCAAGGAGATGCAGCCCTCTGACAGACTGCAAGGAGATGCAGCCCTCTGACGAACTGCAAGGAGATGCAGCCCTCTGACAGACTGCAAGGAGATGCAGCCCTCTGACCGACTGAATGGAGATGCAGCCCTCTGACCGACTGAATGGAGATGCAGCCCTCTGACCGACTGAATGGAGATGCAGCCCTCTGACTGTCTGCAAGGAGATGCAGCCCTCTGACAGACTGCAAGGAGATGCAGCCCTCTGACCGACTGAATGGAGATGCAGCCCTCTGACCGACTGAATGGAGATGCAGCCCTCTGACTGTCTGCAAGGAGATGCAGCCCTCTGACAGACTGCAAGGAGATGCAGCCCTCTGACTGTCTGCATGGAGATGCAGCCCTCTGACTGTCTGCACGGAGATGCAGCCCTCTGACCGACTGCAAGGAGATGCAGCCCTCTGACAGACTGCAAGGAGATGCAGCCCTCTGACGAACTGCAAGGAGATGCAGCCCTCTGACAGACTGCAAGGAGATGCAGCCCTCTGACCGACTGAATGGAGATGCAGCCCTCTGACCGACTGAATGGAGATGCAGCCCTCTGACTGTCTGCAAGGAGATGCAGCCCTCTGACCATCTGCATGGAGATGCAGCCCTCTGACAGACTGCAAGGAGATGCAGCCCTCTGACCGTCTGCATGGAGATGCAGCCCTCTGACCGACTGAATGGAGATGCAGCCCTCTGACCATCTGCATGGAGATGCAGCCCTCTGACCTTCTGCATGGAGATGCAGCCCTCTGACCTTCTGCATGGAGATGCAGCCCTCTGACCATATGCATGGAGATGCAGCCCTCTGACAGACTGAATGGAGATGCAGCCCTCTGACCATATGCATGGAGACGCAGCCCTCTGACAGACTGAATGGAGATGCAGCCCTCTGACCATCTGCATGGAGATGCAGCCCTCTGACCGTCTGCAAGGAGATGCAGCCCTCTGACCATCTGCATGGAGATGCAGCCCTCTGACCATCTGCATGGAGATGCAGCCCTCTGACTGTCTGCACGGAGATGCAGCTCTCTGCTCTCTGCTCCTCTGAGCAGACTGACTGACTTTGCTAAGGGTCGGGAACTGTTTGCTGAGCTTCCTCATTTTGTTCATGTAAAGCTTATTTCTCCAATACTCCGAACTCACTCTATGAGCAGGTGCCCCAGAAGAGCGAGGTTCCGATGTGCCACTTGCTCCAAGACAGACTCTGGGTGACATGCCTGAGCTCAGGACTCTGCTTTGTCACATATTAAAAAGTTTAAAAATTACCAGAAGTGTTTGGTTTGGGTAGCTCCGTGGAAGATATTCTATAGCCACAAATATTCATAAAACCCTCATGGAGGGCTCTGAAGTCCCAGAGGAAGGACTTTGCACTCTAACATAATCGTTGATGGCCCTGAAGAACGTGTTTACTCAGGCTCACAAGAGTGGGCTGGGTTTGTTCTGTTTCAGCAACAGATTGGGGGTTTGAAAGAAATACTGGCAATGTAGGTCATTGTTTTATTCTTTTTTTTTTCAAACAGTCTTTGAAGCCTTGCTGAAATCTTATCAGCCCGTCAAGATTTGAAATCTCCCACCTGCACCCTGCTCTTCCCAGAGCGCTTTTAAACAGCTGCTACCTCCTCCTCAATTGACCGAGCGCACGCACACTCCGCGCTGGGCATCAGAAGCCTCTGCCAGCCATTTCTCCGTCCCGATGGCCTATCTGGTAGGCAGATTCAAAGCAAACATGAATTCCTAGGGATCGATTATAAGCTATATTATGTGATTAAATTGGGCTGGCTCACCTGCAAGGCATTTCCACTCAGCCTCCCTCAGACCGTCTATTTTTCCAGCAGTAATCGTCCCAGAGGGAAGGCTTACTCGCTGGGCTCTTTTTAAAAGGAGCGCGAATCTCAACACTGCGGCCGTTGAACGCCACAAATGTGATTGTAAAGAGAATAAAATAGAATGAAAATGCCATATTGCACATTTGTCAACAGGAGGCTTCTGTGTAACGCACCCTCTGCAGGCTGGGTCTGTGTGCCTGTTGCTGTTTGGGGAATGAACACATCAAACCATTGCACGTGAGAAGCTGTACGAAGGTCAAAAGCAGCCAAAAGTAACTTCTTCCAACACAGCAATCTGCCTTCCTGGTGCTTTTGACCACTACTTTGTCCCTAGAAACCTAGTTGGTTTCTCTGTAAACCAACTAACCAATCCTAGTTCCTGTAAGGGCAAGCATCCCAAGGTCTCAAATGACCATGGAGTACGCTCCCACAGCTAGCTTCAGGGACTCTTGGGAAGAAAAGGAGTTCTTCCTAATGTCTCAGACTGCATTCTCTCCAGATGTCAGACTACCCTGGATGTCAGCATAACGCTACACCAACACCCAGGAAAACAGAGCCAGCGGGAGGTAGACAACAGACAGCCAGGCTGGTAGAGACAGAACACAAAGCATGCCTCTGAACTAACTCAGCGTTATATAAGTATATTTTCAAAAGAAAAGGCTCAGAGCAGGCAGGGCGTGGAATTTACATCCCAGCCCACATGGTAATACTTCCCTTTTGTCCTCCTGGAAAGCTGGGGGAAACTTTTTATCAAATAACACCCAAGAAGAACTTGCCACAGAAGTGTGGTTCTCCCAGCTCAGTGCCACAATGATTTCGCGCGCTGAGCACGATACGTCTTTGAATTTCCTATGATCCTTACCCTCGATATAATGTGGAATTCTATTCATTCTATTTTCATAGGATGAGTCATTCAGGGTGGAAACTATGACCTAACCGAGAGGACTGAAACACCGCTGCGTCTCAGCCTGGGCTCTGGCACACAGGGAAGTCTGATTCAAGTCTTCTGCAAGCACCGATCTCTCGCTCTGCAAAGCAGACATTGTGTTTGCTCTGCCTAGCGGTGTTCTCTGTCCACTGTGGAGAGAAGCCTGTTTGCTGTAAAAAGTGTGGCATGTGTTTCCACTCCTGGTGGCAGGGAAGACGAAATCAAGTGCACACTGAGTGGAATGACCATGGCCTGTGTGAATCATCACAAGAAGCCAAGGTTGAAATCGTGGACTCCAGACAGAGATGAGTGGATTAATAACAGGGACCGAGACGGGCAGACTTTCCCGAGTGTCCACTCCTCGGCAACCCTGTACCGAGCCCTCCAGTTCAGGTCGATTTTAGCGCACTCGGAGATGGCCAACACACCGAGAGAGCCCTCTGGGATGATACTTTCTTAATCTGAAAGTATCTGCATAATTAATCAGTGTGCACCCACCTTCTCCTCCATTTCCACCCACAGAGTCTACTGGCTTTGCAATGTATTTCATGGCTCCTGGTGCCATGACACAGACTGCAGAGTCCAGGAGAGTACATTCTGCGGGCGGGCATCCAACTGGAAAACTATCATGAGTGTCTAGCATGTGGCAGGCACCACATTCATGGGTGTCTAGTGTGTAGCAGGCGCTGCATTCATGGGTGCCTGGCATGTGGCAGGCACTGCATTCATGGGTGTCTAGCATGTTGCAGGCACCACATTCATGGGTGTCTAGTGTGTGGCAGGCACTGCATTCATGGGTGTCTGGCATGTGGCAGGCACCACATTCATGGGTGTCTAGTGTGTGGCAGGCACTGCATTCATGGGTGTCTGGCATGTGGCAGGCACCACATTCATGGGTGTCTAGCATGTTGCAGGCGCTGCACTGATGGGTATCTAGCATGTGTCAGGCGCTGCATTCATGGGTGTCTAGCATGTGTCAGGCGCTGCATTCATGGGTGTCAAGCATGTAGCAGGTGCTGCACTGATGGGTGTCTAGCATGTAGCAGGCACTGCATTGTTGGGTGTCTAGCGTGTGGCAGGCGCTGTATTGATCTGCTGCTATCTTTGGAGGAAACTCCTGGAAAAGTTTTCTGCATGGTTTGAGAATTTTATACACTCCAGATGCTTGTTTCGATCAAGTCCATCCCCATTTCAGATAGTTTGCTGCTCTAGAGGCAGTGGGACCTAAAAATGAAACGGAGAATGGCCGACTTGGTGCAGAACATCAGACAATTTGTACCCTGAGGGTTAAGAAAGGTCACCTGAGTAAAGGCCTCACGCCTTCTCTGTACACAATCACAAGGACAAACTGAGCACAGCAAATGCTTCTCCCCTGAGGCAAATAAATAAATAATAACAGCCAGTTGTAACAGAGTGATCCGAAGTAAACTCCGCCGACCTGCTGCACCGGGGAGTGATGGAGGTGGGTCTTGTATCTTATCTGTTGCTTTCATTGGTTAACTAATAAAGAAAACTGCTTGGCCCTGATAGGACAGAAAACTAGGTAGGCGGAGTAGACAGAACAGAATGCTGGGAGAAAGAAGCCCAATCAGGGAGTCGCCATGATTCTCGCACTCCAGACAAACGCAGGTTAAGATCTTTTCTGGTAAGCCAGCTCGTGGTGCTACACAGAATATTAGAAATGGGTTAGATGGATATGTAAGAGCTAGCCAATAAGAGGCTGGAACTAATGGGCCAGGCAGTGTTTAAAAGAATACAGTTTCCGTGTAATTATTTCAGGTAAAGCTAGCCGGGTGGTGGGAAGAAGCCCCAGCTGCTCACACCACTACAGAGTGGCACCTACCCGCTGCTCCTATTCCAACAGGGGAGGGGCACGGAAGCACGTTCCAGGGACAATTAACTGACTTGTTTTCTTGGAGATTTCTCACAAACGCTCAGAATTCCCTTCGCGTGACTCTATTCTTGGGCCGTGTTCCAACATATGATGAAGGCGCGGCAGTCAACTTGGTTCTGCCCATGCTTCTTCCAGTAGTACCAAAGCATGGACACTCAGGTACAAGCACTTTGTATTCCGAGGTCTTGACCTGGCATCTCCTATCCCGGGGAGACTGGGAATTTAGGATGGTCCTGAGTCAGAGCTTAGGACCCCTCCTCTTCCTCTCACCCCAGGATCTGGGGATACCTCTGTCCTAACTGGGGCTTCAAAAGTTGGAAACACAGCCCAGCAGTTAAGAGCACTGTGGCTCTCACAGAGGACCTAGGCTCAGTTCCCAGCACCCATGTGGTGGCTCACAAACATCTGTAACTCCAAGTCCAGGAGATGTGATGATCTCTCCGACCCCCAAAGGCACAGCACACATGTGGTGCACATATATACATTCAATCAAAATACTCATCCCGAAATAATTGGATAATAATAATAATATAATAAAGTGGGGCTTTGAGGAAGCCCAGTGAACAATTGCTGCAAATTAGTATTAAAACCATTGACTGAAAATGACTTTTTAAAGATTTATTTTATGTTTCACATTGCATGTGTGTCTGCAGGGGTAGGGAGGTATGTTCCGGCCAGTGCTGGTGTCCTGGGAGAACCAGAGTATTGGGTCTCCTGGAGCTGAAGTTACAGGCAGTTGTGAGCTGCCCAGGGTGGGCTCTAAGAACAGAACTCAGGTCCTCTGGAAGAACAGTGTACATTTTCCACCATTGAACCATCTCTCCAGCCCCAGGAAAGAAACATATTTTTATACCTTAGTGCCTTATGTGGAGAGATGGCAGAGACCAGATTGCACAGCAGATGCTATAGACCCAGACAATCACCTTCCTGTCACAAGCAGGGAATAAAGTTTATTCAGAAGAGACAGTGGGTTTGTTTTTCTTCAGTTAATACCAGATTTATTTCCCTTCGTGAAAGTGAAGTATTAGAACTCACCCACAAACTTTTCCATCACTGCGTATGGCCAGTGCTTATGTTCATATAGTGATCTGGAGGCCCGATCCAAAATTCCAGGGTGCCTACTCTTTAAAAATGTTTTTGGTTGTATAAGAAATCATACAATATATTTTCCTCGTGTTTTCCCTTTCCCAAACTCCTCATTTCTCTAGCCTCCCAACTTTCTGTTCTCTCTCTCTCTCTCTCTCTCTCTCTCTCTCTCTCTCTCTCTCTCTCAAACAAAAAAAAAACACACCACAAAAAGTGAAATCAAAATAAACAAGTAAAAGATCAAATAGACAAAACATGCCAAAATAAAGCAAAATGACACAAAAAGTCTTCAAAAATACCACTGAGTTCATTTTGTGTTAGCTACATTTGTGTGTGTGAGAAAGAGAGAGAGAGAGAGAGAGAGAGAGAGAGAGAGAGAGAGAGAGAGAGAGAGAGCTCTTGGTGGGAGGATGTGTTCGTGTGTGTGTGTGTGTGTGTGAGAGAGAGAGAGAGAGAGAGAGAGAGAGAGAGAGAGAGAGAGAGAGAGAGAGCTCTTGGTGGGGGGATGTGTTTATGTGTGTGTGTGTATGTGAGATTGAGAGAGAGAAAGAGAGAGAGAGAGAGAGAGAGAGAGAGAGAGAGAGAGAGAGAGAGAGCTCTTCATGGGGGGGATGTGTTTATGTGTGTGTGTGTGTGTATGTGAGGTTGAGAGAGAGAGAGAGAGAGCAAGCTTGGGGCGGGGAGGCACACATGTGCCACAGCAGGCATGTGGAAGTCACAGGACAGCTTGAGTCAGATCGCTTTCCACCCCGCTGGTCCTGGGATTGAACTCATGTCAACAGGCTTGGCAGCAAGCTCCTTTACCAGCTGAGTCGTTTTGTCAGCTCCTGGCTACTTTTTATACTGTTCTCATTCCTTGTACTAAAGCGGCTTGGGAAAGGATAAAAGGTGTGTGTGTAAGTAATCCCTCGTTTGTCTATGCTCAGTGGATTGCAGTCTGTTCATGTTTAACCATGAGCAGTGAGTTCGAAAGAGCTGTGTAGTGGTATTTCATTTGTATTTTAATAAACAAAGCTTGCCTGAGGATCGGAAAGGTAAAACAGCCACACTGGCCAGCCTTACAGACCAGGCAGTGGTGACACACACTTTCAATCCCAGTAGACACACTAGCTTGCTATAGAAACCAGGCAGTAGCGGTACACACCCTTAATCCCAGCCCTAGAGAGGATTATAAAACCGGAGGAGACAGCTCTCGGTCTCAGTCTCATTCTGAGATTCCTGGAGGCAGGATCGCCTTGGACTGAGGTCGAGGTAAGAGCCGGCGGCTGGCTGCTTTGCGTTTCTGGTCTTCAGGTTGAACCCCAACATTTGTCTGCGTCTTTATTAATCATGCTTCAGAGCTGTGTCACTCAGTGTGAGAACACTGCTCAGAGTGACCCAGGGTCCCCCAGGAGCAGAAGCCCTGGGACATTAGTGCAAACAGGTTCCTGAGCCCCAAACGGAGTCCATAATCAGAATTTCCAGAGGACATGGGTGGTCTCCAGCACACACGGATGCTCAGGTGACTTTTTTCCTTGTGTGTGTGTTTTTTTATTTTTGTTTGTTTGTTTTTTAAAGAAGGAGAGAGCCACATCAAGTTCAGGCTCACCTAATCCACCAGCTTTTCATTCTACTCCACTATGATCCTCCCATTGAAAACAAACCATTTGGCTATAGGGTTAGAGCCAGATACTGCTGCACCCAGAGACCAAGGCGAGGGCATTGTAGGTCTGACGGCCAGTGGAGATTCTGCCTCCAAAACCTCAAGCAAAGCAAAAGGTAGCTTGGAGTCCTGGAAAGTTCCCTAACTGTCCCGACAGCCACCAGACTGGAGGCCTCCATCAGTGTGAGGGTCAGAAGCAAAGTGGTCAGCCTTTCCAGCACGAGCAACTGTAAGAGCTCTTGCCTTGTGCGACTGTGTCCTTCTGAGGTCACTGGGGCAGGAGGCAGTCTGAGGGAAAGGCTGGAGAGCGCTTACTTCATTTGGGAAATTTTCATTGTATAACTTCTCACAACGCCCACCACCCTTGGAGGATGTTCTTGGGTATAAACTCCCAAGACTGCTGTTCTCCAGACATCGGCCTTTGAAAGCTCCTGCATTACAATGGGCATGTGTCTGTGTGGGTGACAAATGACACTGAGCTTCCCAGCACAGTGAACTCTTGAGGGAATTTCTGGTCAATTCAAACAGTGCAGCAGATAAGCTGAGGAAAGGTGAGAAAACGCTGTGCACTCAGAGGGTGCTCCGGGACCCGGAATGCAGAGCTGACCCATCAGCCCCTGGGCAGTGTGGTTTACGCAGACTGGGCAGCTTTTAGCTGGCCTCCGACCCCTCGGGTTCCTGCAAAACTTACCATCCCAGGATTACAGGACAGAGAGCGAACGAACATTTATCCTGGCTCAGGAGCAGCACTGGGGAGGCAGCCACCTCCTCCATCCTTGCCTTATTTCAGCCCAAACCTATACTAAATGGCTCAGGAACAGGAGCTTGGTGGCAGGGGTGTCTGTTCTTCAGGTCAGCTTAAGAATCATCTTCCCCAAGTAGCTGTCCTTTCTCCTCCTCCACGTGGCCAGCCATCAATGCCAAGACAAAAATCCAACCTCTAAAGTGTTAGCTGCTAGAACTGGGAGGAAGCTTGGTCAGCAAAACGCTTGCGAGAATGAGGGCCCGGGACCTGTGTTAGTTAGGGTTACCCAAAGCAAGCTGGGGAGAAAAGGGTTTATTCTGATTATGGCTCCATGTCACCATTCATCATGAAAGGAAGTCAGGACAGGAACACAAACAGAGTAGGAACCTCAAGGAAGGAACTGATGCAGAGGCCACGAAACAGTGCTGCTTACTGGCTTCTCTCCATGGCTTACTCAGTCTGCTTTCTTTTAGAACCCAGGAGCACCTGCCCAGGGATGGCACTACCCACAGTGGGCTGGGCCCTCCCCCATCAGTCACTAATTAAGAACCTGCCCTACCGGCTTGCCTACAGCCCCAGCCCCGTCTTATGGAAGTGCTTTCTCAACTGAGGCTCCCTCCTCTCAAATAACTCTAGCTTGTGTCAAGTTGACACAAAACTACCCAGGTCAGGTTCTATACTCAGAGCCTACATTATTAAAAGCCAGGCACGGTGGCACACACTTGTAATAGCACCAGAGGATGGATCCCTGGTACTCACTGACTGGCTAGCCTAGCTTACTTGGCAAGCTCTGGGCCAGGGAGAGACCCTGTCTCTCTCATCAAAAGATGGGGAGCGCCTGACAAATGACCCCTGAGGTTGTCCCCTGTCCTCCGCATCCACACAAGCACGAATGCACACCCCCCTGGTTAATTATCAATTGATTAATTGATTTTTAAAATGTGAACTAGGATAGTAGCAAGTGGGAGGTGGAACTTCCTGATGTCTGCGTCCCGGTAGAGGCCTGCCTGTGAAGAATCTCAAAGCGATGCTCATGGACTCAAAACCCAAGCAGCAAGGAGGTACAGTGATGAGACCAGACAGTTCACCAGCATTGCTCTTCTCTGGTCTGACGTCCTTCAGAAGTGGCCGCAGTCATCTTTCACTAGACTGTCTGGAAAGAAGACTCGCAGTACCAAAAACCTAAGTAAAACCCTACCCCTGTGATGCCGATGGGATGTGTTTAGTTTGTGGTGAGATTTTGTGTGGCCTGTTCCATGAACATTAAAAATAAAATAAAGAGAGCTGCACCTTTCAGAAGAAGATGCCTGGCAACCGTGGTGCTCTGGATGCAAAGGCCCACAGAGCAGTGCCCGCGGCCCTGTGAATAGGGCCTTTGTTCTCAGCACTGTTTTGGTAGGAAATGGTTGCTATTTAGGTCTCCAAGGGGGAATATAAATTATGCTCACCTAATCAAACAGACCAGTAAATACGGTAGTTAATGTGACAGCCTCCAATTCCTGAGTTGCGTTCCGAGGCACAATTTAATGCCAGTCATCCTCCAAAGCCTGCGCGCATCGCGAGCCTCTGGTTACTGCGAGCTTTGCTGTTTTCGGTTTCACTTCATCTTACTAATGACTACAAATGCCCGGCTCTAAATCACAGTTCAACACCAAGACATCTTGGTGGCAGAAAAGGAAAGAGATAGCCTTAGAAAAACACAGCATTCGACTTCAGAGTAAATAAAACATGCCACGTGGGTGTCAGAGAGGATGGGAAGCCAGTGGTGACCATAGGAAAGCATTTGCTCAGAACTGCAAGGGCGTGTCTACCGTGCCCATTACTCTGCTTCCAGCAGCTTCTTCCCACAGCTCGGCCCTGTGGCTGGGAACCCCAAAGCGACACCTGTTTATCCGGGTTGCAGACAGTCTGCAATCTGTTCTCCTTGAGAATCCATCCTCCGCTGTAGGGACAAAAGTTCTGAACCGTGTGAAAAAATCCCAAATAACTAAATTCAGCTTGCTCTGAAGTGCAATATGGAACACTTTAAAGCCAGGCCCCCAAAATGTGTTTACTTAGTCCCTATGAACAAAGAGCAGCTCTCAGATTCTGTTTGCCAGCTACTACAAGACTCTCTTTAAACTTTTGTCCGTGAGGTCCTTAGGGAGCAGGGTCCAGTGTACACACAGCAAGCCCTGAAGGTGTTACCTGAATTATTCCTGCTCTTTTGAAAGGGGGGAAAAAGCTGTTTCTGGTTTTTAAAGGAGCCATTGTCATTTCTGGTTGAATGTTTATTTTATCATCTCCTGGGCGGTGAGGAGCAATTCACCTATAAAGCCTGATTGCAGCACACTGGGACAATCTGAATACGCTAATCAATGCTAGTTAAACTAGGAATAAATAAACTTTTATGGCACCAGGGTTCCTACCCTCCACGGAAATTATTGTTAATTTATTGAGTCAATAATCTCAAAACAATAAATTATGATGTCCTTTGTTTTACTAAGCCCTTCTCACAGTGTGTTAAAGGGGGGGGGGGACTTTATAAATACCACAAGCCAATAGAAGGAGGGTTTTGAAGCCAAGTCTTTGTATGTGGTCCCTTAAGAAAGAGGCTAGGCTATAAATGTGAAAAATCTACTGGGGAAGAGTGAGCTTGAACATGGGCAGCATGAACTTGAACATGGGCAGGGTGACCTTAAACACTGGCAGGGTGAATTTGAACACTGGTAGGAATGAGCTTAAACATGGGCAGGGGTAGGCTTGAACACAGGCAGCATGAGCTTGAACATGGGATGGGGTGGATTTGAGCATGGGTGGGGGTGAGCTTGAACACAGGTAAGAGTAGACTTGAACACAGGCGGGGTAGATTTGAACACGGGCGGGGTGGTCTTGAACATGGGATGGGGTGGACTTGAACACAGGCAGGATGGATTTGAACACGGGCGGGGTGGTCTTGAACATGGGATGGGGTGGACTTGAACACAGGCAGGGTGGATTTGAACATGGGCAGGGGTAGATTTGAACATGGGATGGGGTGGACTTGAACACAGGCAGGGTGGATTTGAACATGGGATGGGGCAGACTTGAACACAGGCAGGGTGGATTTGACCATGGGCAAGGGTGGTCTTGAACATGGGCAGGGGTAGATTTGAACATGGGATGGGGTGGACTTGAACACAGGCAGGGTGGATTTGACCATGGGCAAGGGTGGTCTTGAACATGGGCAGGGGTAGATTTGAACATGGGATGGGGTGGACTTGAACACAGGCAGGGTGGATTTGACCATGGGCAAGGGTGGTCTTGAACATGGGCAGGGGTAGATTTGAACATGGGATGGGGTGGACTTGAACACAGGCAGGGTGGATTTGACCATGGGCAAGGGTGGTCTTGAACATGGGCAGGGGTAGATTTGAACATGGGATGGGATGGGGTGGACTGGGACACTGGCAGACATTAACAAAAGAGTAGCTATATTCCCTTTACTACTTAAAATGTCAAGGAGCTTGGATTCTCCCCCTGATTAACTCTGTCACGACTCATGACAGCTTAGTTTTATCTGTCAGTTGTTTGAGAATTACTATGTAGGTGTGAGATTGAGATAAAGACAGACAGAGGCAGACACAGTAAAAAGGGGAAGAAAGAGACAGAGAGAGATGCTGGGCGTTGTGCCTGTACTTGCGTGGCTCTGTGAGCCTGTATGTGAACACACATGCAGAGGTCAGAGGTCAATGACGTGTCTTCCTCGGTCGAACTTTTTATTTAATATTGTTATTGTTTGTGCATGATGTGTGCATGGCTTTGTGTGAGTTCTCTCCTTCCACCTTTATGTGGCTTCCAGGGACCAAATCAGGTTGTGAGGCTACACTCAACAAGCTGCTGCCTTCCTTTTTAAGACAGGGTCTCTCCCTAAACCTGGGGTCCACTAACCCCTCTAGTTAGTGAACTAACAGTGAACTTCAAGGATCTGCCTGCCTATGCCAGCACAGCACTGGGTTACAGACACATGTGCCCCGCTTTGTCCTTCATGTTGAGGACCCAGAGTCAGGTCCTCGTGTTACAGGGCAAACACTTCACCAACTAAGCCGTCTCCCTAGTGCCCAAATTATTACTTATTGAAGGCATTATTTATTAAAAATCAGGATGAGATGCCTTTATCTACTTAACTGGCTAAAAGGCTTGTCCTTGCTGTATTTCTGAGCCTATGGTCTCATTTTTAATCTGATCTCCACCAAAATCTTTGGGGGGAGATGAAACTCCCAGGCTTATTTCGAATGTTGAACCTACGACTACCCTGACTTACTGAGGAAAGATAAAGGAGCTAAAACACTGTCTGGCCCCATGGTTGAGGCTAAACAAAATGTAACAACCCCCCTCTCTGGGGCCATCTGGCTCTTGCCTCTCCACCACGCACAAGTTTAACAGGTCATGAGAATTGTACCCTGGAAATCTTAATCAGTTTTCTCATTATGTTTTTACCTTCCATGACTATCAAAGTATCTTTTGGGTACCTATCCATCCTGTGGCAAAATCGTACCCAAACGCAAGCTCCCCAGATCTACAACACATATATAATATAGTGGGGAAAAGCATGCGTTCGGGGTAATATCTGCAGATGAGACATTACTGGAGAAGCGGCGTCCCAAAAGCCCTAATATCTGAAGCTTTCTGTAGATTAAGCTGCTCTAACGGCCCTGCAGCTCCTATACGCAATTATCTGCTCGCTTACGGAGGCCCTTAAAGCCGACGTGAGGGATCTTCCGAGGCAAGATCTACATACCTTAATTATGGAACCAATTTGGGACATGGTTTGTTCCAATGTTTTTTAAAGGCCTTCCCTGGATTATAAGAACGTGTCTAATTCAGGATTGTTTTCTTGTGTGGCTTAGAGACTCACAGACTTGAATGCAGGCGGCTACAATGGCTTCCGGGAGTGCCTGGTCACCAGCACAGTCTGCTGGGGGCTTGTGGGGTTTGCCACAGACTGACCTAAACCAGAGATATTAGTCCCTGGAGCTGAACTTGTGACAGAAGTGTGTCCTCTTTGAAACCCAGCCTTGATGATGGGACTGTAATGATTTAGCAGCAGGGAGCTGAAAACCAACAATTTGTGTAATGCCCATCAATCTTGGATAGAGTTCCTTAAAGAGCTGCAGGTGGGTTCGGTACGCCTGCCTTGGGATTGCACAGGACTCAACAGACAACCCTGGACCAAACGAGGGAACAGAGACCTCACCTGTGTGGACCTTTGTAGATCGCCCACTCCAGGACACAGTTGACACCAAGACTATAAAGTCTTCCTGGGCTCCAGCCTTCGTCTGATCCAATTGTAAAAGATTGTTCCAGGTAAGACAACGTTGCTTTCCTGAGGAAGCCCCGACTGAGCCAAGAATCCTATCTGGTCCCTGGTACATCCCTGCAGCGGGTCTAGTGCCATGGTAACCTGGCTGCAGATGGGGAAGGGCACAAACCCAGCTGTCTTCTTTATGTGCATCTGCTACCTCAGGACACAGGGAGCCTTGCCAAGCACCCCCGCGAGAGACTTCCACAGGACTGCACTTGTAGTGGTGGGAGCGGCAGGCTACGTCCCGCCACCCGGCTAGCTTTACCCGAAATAACAGCACACAAATAGTATTCTTTTAAACACTGCTTGGCCCATTAGCTCTAGCCTCTTACTGGCTAATTCTCACATCTTGATTAACCCATTTCTATTAATGTGTGTAGCACCACGAGGTGGTGGCTTACCAGGAAGATCTTAACCTGCATCCATCTTGGAGAGGAGAGCTATAGAGTCTGCTCACTTCCCTTCTTCCCAGCATTTTGTTCAGTTTACTCCGCCTATATAAATTCTGCCCTATCAGGCCAAGCAGTTTCTTTCTTAATTAACCAATGAAAGCAACAGATAGAAGACCCACCTACATCATGCACTTGACAGTCACAGCACTGGTTTGGATAAAGTACCCAGTCTCAACTTCAGGAACACAGGATGGAGATTCGGATTGGGTTAGGGACTTGCCTATGGCCGCAGGGCAATGGAGCCACAAAGTATCACAAATGGTCCTCCCTAGCTCCAGTGCCCATCCTCCCACCAGTGGAAAAGTGGAGGACTTCCCCTGAAGTTAGTTTGTCTCTTTGGTCTATGTCTCCAAGGCCTCAGTTAACTTTTTCTCACCCATAGAGATTAACCAAAATCTTGCTCGCAGGGGTGCTCTGCCCTCTGAAATTCTCACAGGAAAAAGTCTCAAGCTGAGCATGGTGACTGCATCAGTCAGGGCTCACTAAAGGGAAAGAACCCTTAGGTCACATGTTCAGTCAAAGGGAATCTACTAGGTTGCCTGACATGTTGGCTGGGTGGGACCATGACAGTCCTCATAATGGTGAGGCTATACTTGTGAGAACCCAGCAGCTATTTAGTCCACAAAACAAGAGGCCTCAACCATCCCAGCCTGATGCTGAAGGCCTGGAAGATTCCCAGGGATCCACTGGTCCTCAGGCCATGTTAGAAGCTGGAAGCTGGGTTCTGCTATCAGCAAAGGAATGTAGGCACGATGGGGAAGGCAGCAACAGAGTAAAAAAAAACTCACCAGGGACAGTGAAAAAATGAGGCAAAAGGCAAGGCTTCTGCTCCTAAATCTTCATCCAGCTGCCGTCAGAAGCTGTTGCTCATGTTTTGGCGGGGGGGGGGGGTCTTCATGCTTTGAAGACCTCTACAGGTTATCCTGTCTCTGCTCTCTTAGTTAACTATAGATCCAGTCAAGTGGATAGCCAAGAATAATCATCACAATGCCTTCTACTGTTATCCCAGCACTGGGGAGACTGGGGCAGGAGAATTGCCATGAGTTCAAGGCTAGCCTGAGCTACATAGCATAAACCAAGTTATTGCCTTAAAGCAAGAAGAAGCACATGAACAAAATCAGTATCTACTATGCAAGTCCTGCATGTCTGCAAATTCATCCATATAAGGGAAGGTCAATTCTGACTGAACATCAGCTTGTTCATACTGAATAGATATGAACCACTTTCTTACACCGTAAGTCTTGCAGTGTGTACACAATTCCCCTCAACGCCCCTTAGAATGAACTCTCTCTGTAATAGGTAACCTTTAAAAATAGGAGAAGGGGATAGAGAGGTGGCTTGGCATTAAGACCACTTTCTACTCTTCCAGAGGACCTGAATTGGGTTCCCAGCACCCACATCTGGTGGTTCACAGCTAACAGTAACTCCAGCTCCAGGGTACCTGACTCTTCTGACCTTCACAGTCATCTGTACTCAAGTGCACATCCCCACACACAGAGACACATAATTAAAATTAAAAATAAATCTTAAAGATATAAATGCAAGGTGAGGTTAATGATATGGATAGATATGTAAGAACTGAGATGGAAGGCAGGGCAGACATTGAGTTATGTGCTGCCTCTATGCTATAGAAATCAGAGCTCCATATTCAGTCTCTGCCTCAAGGCTGAGGCTCCCATTCCCCATGTCCACACTGAGCTGTGATTGCTATTTCATTTTGATAGACTGTGGTGGTTTGAATAGGAATGACCCCATATAATCATGTATTTGAATGTTTGTTCCATAGGGAGTGGTACTATTAGGAGATGTGGCCTTGTTGGAGGAAGTATGTCACTGTGGAGATGTATTTTGAGGACTCATATGCTCAAGCTACACCCAATGTGGTATATAGTTCACTTCCTTTACCTTCAAATCAAGTCGTAGAACGCTGAGTTTCTTCCCCAGTACCATGTCTGCCTACACATCTCCATGTCCCACCATGGTGATAATGATTAAACCTCTGAAATTGTAAGCCAGCACAATTAAATGTTTTCTTTTAATTGACATGGTCATGCTGTCTCTTCACAGCAATGGAAACCCTAAGGCCTTTTCCACATGTCACTATGAACCAAAATCACTGTCTCTGCCTCAGAGAGGGCACCACAATGAACCAAGGACACCGTTCTACCCAATGAGGGCAGCGCAATGACCCGAGGAGACAATTCTACTCACGTCCAATTTAGCAAAATGAATTTGGTGGGCTTGCTTAGAGAGTACAGATGAGGTGTGGGTGAGAGGCTGCATACAGGTGAGGCATCAATGTGTGTAGTGGGGTGTTGCCCATGGGTGAATGTCATGAGAGTGTGGTGAGGGGTTGCTCACAGGGGTATGAAACACTTGAAGGCAGCTACATCACTAAAAAGCCCACCCCAGCCTGGGTGGTGACTCATGAAAGCTACAACCCAGAGCTCTATACTTGACTTTCAGGCATCTCAACAGGTCAATTTCCCCTCCTTCTTAGTCCTCTGTGGGTTTAAAGGCATTAGAGATAGATCTGGGGCTGGAAAGATGGCTCAGCAGTTAAGTGCAGTGGCTACTCTTGCAGAGAATCCAGGTTTTGTTCCCAGTATCCACATGGTGGCTCACAACTGCCTATAACTGTAGTCTCAGGGGATGCCAAACTTTCTTGTAAGAGGGCTTCAGAGTTGGCACAGAACACACCCAGACACCAAATTCTCAGCACAGAGGAGATTTATTACCCCAAAGGGACAGGCAGAGTGGGGAGGAGGGGATGGAGGGGATCTAGCAAAGTCAGAGAGCAGGTGTTTTTGCTGGAGTAGGTCTTGTGGGAGCTTACTGACTCACTGACTATACTGAAAGGTGGGGAACCTGCGTAAGTCTGAACTAGGCCCTCTGAATGTGGATGACAGTTGTGTGGCTTGGGCAGTCTGTGGGGCCACTGAAGTAGGACCAGAATTTATGTCTAGTGCATGAACTGGCTTTCCCTATAGAGATATCTTGCTCAGCCAAGACACCGAGGGAAGGCCTTGGTCCTGCCTCAAATGATGTGACAGACTTTAATGACTTTCATGGGAGGCCTTATCCTCTCTGAGGAGTGGATAAGGGTGGGATGGAGGAGAAGCGGCAGGAGGGGAGGCAGAGGGAACTGGGATCAGAATGTAAAATAAGAGAGATTGTTGTAAAAAAAATTTAAAAAAAAGAGGAAAAAAGAAAATAAACCTGGTATTGTTCATGCTTTTAAAAACAGAGTAGATTTTTATGAGGAAAAAGAAGGAAGTCTGTGTTAGGATGAGCTGGTAGTCCTGATTGAACCTGCTAGCTGGTGTAGCTAAAAGGTGAATTTTGCTCCTGGATCCTGCTGTTTTGATAGTTGGATCTTGGAGTTTTAGTCAGGCACAAGGGAGTGGTCAATAAAGGGAACCTGACTTTGGGGGCTAGCTTAGAAATTTAATCTAAGGGCTTATGAAGGGAGAGGGGAGGGAGATGCACAAGACCTATCTCTGCCATGTCATGCTTGTCAAGCTTGGACCTTCAATACTGACCCAAGGGCATTGAATACACATGATGCACATGTATACATACAGACCAAACACCCATACACATGAAATAAGTATTTAGAAATAGAGAAACACATCATCTTAGTGGACCTTGACTTAAACAAACCAACTATAATTTTTTGTGTGAAACAATTGGACAAATTCATTTTATTGATATGATGCAGCACATTTATTGATTTGAATTTAATGAACTTCCAGTGAATCCCTGGGGGGAATCTTATTACATGAAGAATTGGTTAATGTGCTATTGGATTTGGTTTTGTTGGTGATTTTAATGGCAACTTCCAGCAAGTACACTGACCTATAATTTTCTCTTTATGCTGTGTTCTTAACCTTGTTTTGGCATGGAGGTGATAGCAGCCATCTAGTTGTTTAGAGGAATTTCATCCTCTTTTTTTTTTTTTGTTCAGAAGAACATAAGGAGAATTGGTGTTAGCTGTTCTTATAGTCTTACATAGAATTCAACATGACACCACCTAGTCCTGAACTTTCTTTGATGGGAAATTTTTTTCATGATTCCTTCTTGGTGTGGTATGTGTGTCTGTAAATTTTCCATTTCTTCTAATTATGAAACTTGCATGTAAATATTTCTAGAAATCTCTAAGAACCTTGAGGAGTTTCTGTTGTGTGTGGTAATGCCTCATTCACCTCTGTTTCTATTTGAGCGACGTTTCTCTCTCTTCAGTTAACCAGATAAAGGGAGTGTCTATTTTTGTTTTGTTTTCTATTTTGTTTTCTTTACCTTTCTAAAGAACCAACTCTTTGTCTCAAAGATATTTCACACTGAAGTCCCCATTTCACTGCTTTATGTATATTTTTTCCTTCTACTGATTTTTGAATTCAGTTTGTTTTACTGGCAGCTTAGTTGCTTCAAATCTATTTTTTTATATAGCCATTGATTTGTTTAAACTTATTTTTCAGCACTGCCTTACCTGCACCCTATGTGCATTGGCATGTTGACTGTTTCCAAGAAGAAAAGCTGATTCTTTTTTATTTCTTCCTTGATCCATTGAGTGTCCAAAAACCAGTGGTTTTGTTGCAATGTTTTCTCATTGTTGACTTCTAGTTGAATTGCATTCTAAGTGAGAAAGATACCTGACATGGTTTCAGTTTTTTTAAGTTTTGTCAGGCTTGTTTTGTGCCATGCAGAGAATGTATCCTGTGTGGTGTCCCCTGTAATGATGTGGAGAACGAGTATCACACAACCATCGAATAGAATGCTCTGTAGATGTGTTGGGTTTATTTTATGCAGGATGAAATATCACTGTGTAGTGATGAGGCAAGCGGGCCTGCTTTTCATCCCGCCTGACTCCCGCATGGCTAGCTTTACACCCGAAATAACAACACACAAATTACATTCATTTAAACACTGCCTGGCCCATAAGTTTTAGCCTCTTATTGGCTAATTCTCACATCTTGATTAACCCATTTCTAATAATCTGTTTAGCACCACGAGGTGGTGGCTTACCGGGAACGATTCTAGCCTATGTCCATCTTGGGCCAAAGCTTCACTACGTCTGCCTCACTGCCTTCTACCCAGCATTCTGGTCTGTTTACTCCACCTACCTAATTTTCTGTCCCATCAAAGGCCAAGGCAGTTTCTTTATTAACCAACAAAAGTAACACATAGACAGATGACCTTCCTCCATCATTACTGTCCTGCTTTTATTTATTTATTTTTTTGGAGCCTTTCTGTTTGGATAATCAGCCATTGTTAAAAATATATGTTAAGATCCTCAGTTGTTTTAGTAGTAGGGTACATCTATCTCTTTGGGTCTATTATTACTTTGCCTTAAATATTTAGTTCCTCAAATACTGGGTTCATATATGTTAGAATTGCTAAATTGGTGAGTTCATTATTATATAATAACCTCTTTTATCCATTTCTACTTTTTAGATATATGGTCTATCTTATTGATATTAATATGGGAAATTATGTTTCTTTACATTCATGTTATGTATATCTTTAAAGGTTCAATAAATTTTTGTAACATATAGCTGGGTGTTATTCTTATCCACTCAGTCATTCTATATCTGTAAATAGAGAAATTTGATCCATTTATGTTTAGGTAATTATTGACATTAAAGGTCTTACAATCAAATTTACGTAACTTGGTTTTCCTAATGATATTTCTCTCCTCCTTTTATAGTTTTTTTGTGGGTGTTTATATTCTACATACCTTCCCATGCTGTCTCCTTACTCATTAGTGTCTCCCCTTTTTAGTTCAATATCTTCCTTTAGCATTGCATATAGAGCAGCCAGAATAGAGTCTCAGTCTCTCTCTCTCTCTCTCTCTCTCTCTCTCTCTCTCTCTCTCTCTCTCTCTCTCTCCTTTCATTTTTCTGGGCAAATCTCTGTGTCTATTTCATTTCTAAGGGATTTTTTTGAAATACAATTTCTTTGGCTGATTTTTTTCAGTTCTTTGTATTGGAAAAACATCTGGTGCCTCTCTCTCTCTCCTGACCCATAAAATTTCTCCTGAGGGGTGTGGTTATGTGAATTGGGCTGCCCAAAAGCTGTTTCTTTTCAGTGGAAGCCTTGAGACCTTTCTCTTTAACTTCCACCCATGAGATCTTGATTATAAGATGTCTTAGGACACACTTAACTGAATTAAATCTGGATACTGATCTTTGACCATCCTCTACCTGGATATTGTAACCTTCCGTATTTTTCTGGTATCATTTCTTCAGAAATACTTTTTAGCCCTTGGACATCCTCAGGTTAATCCATAACCTTGATAACCTCAGTATTTTCTTCTTTAATGGTGCCCACATGTTCCCATAAGCTTCCTTCACACCTTTCCAGTTTTTCCCTTCACGTGTGTATTTTCAAAGTCTTCACTAGTTCTTTCTCATGTTTGATTTCTCTTGCCTCATATAACATTGTTGCTGGGCCCTAACATCTTCCATGGGATGTAGGGGCGGGGAGAAGATGCAGTGTCAACATCTCAGACACTGGGAGTCAGGTATGTTGTATCAGGAGTGGCAGGGCTGCTTCCCCAGCACCCCCGGCCACCTGGCTAGCTTATGCCCTGAAATAACAACACACAAATTGTATTCATTTAAACACTGCTTGGCCCATTAGCTCTAGCCCTTACTGGCTAATTTGATATCCCATTCAACTCATCTCTAATAAACTGTGTAGCACTGGTCTTACCAGGAAGGATTCAGCATGTCTGACCTGGTGGCTTGCTCCATCATGTCTGCTTCAGAGAGTAGAGCTATCACATCTGCCCAGGAGAGGGGAGCATGGTGTCTCTGAGCTCACTTTCTCTTCCTCCCAGCATTCTGTTCTGTTTACTCCACCCACCTATGTTCTAACCAATAAAATGGGCCAAGGCAGTTTCTTTATTTTTTAACCAATGACCTTACTCCATGACAGGTAGAAGGCATAAAGCAGACTCACTTATTTAACAACAGGGAAAAAACTTATACACTCTCCCAGCACCCAGGCTTTTTGATCCATTGATGTCACATGGTCACCCCTCATTTGCTAGGCATGATCAGGACCTCAGACACTGCCTGTTGCTAGGCCCTCAGGCAGCATTGGGTGGTTGTCCCTCATTGGCTAGGCAGATCAGGACTTCTGACAGTGCCAGGCAGACTCCAGGTTGACTCCTCTCAGCCTCATAGGCCTTAGCTTCCTACATACCATCGATGGCATTCTTAAATTCATTGAGAGCATTTTTCAGATCAAGGATTTCTGTTCTGCGTTTTTATTGCTTTTGTGTCTTCAATAAGTATTTTTGTTAGATTTATGAAACATTTTAGCTTTCTCTAATTCAACTAAGTTCCCTTAAAAATAGCTGCTGCACACTCTCGAGGAGTCTCCCATACTGATTGGCAGCTACCTGATGTCTGAGACCTCACTGTGAGTCCTAGGTGAGATCAAGATTTCCCAAAGCCTCCAGGTGCTTTTGTGTCTGACAGCTCTGACACCACGAGATCATATATCCATTCCAACATCTTGTAATGGTTAACTTCCAAGAAAAGCTCCTCATTTTTTCTGAGCCTGCATCTTCCTGCTTCATCACCCATGATCTCTGTTTCAGTTCCTGTTTCCATGTTCCTGCCTCTGGGTTCCTGCCATGACTCCTCTTAATGATGGACTGTAGTAGATTAAATGAGAATAGTCCTCACATGAGCCTGTGAGGACTTTTCTCATTTAATGTATTTGCACGCTTAGTCTCCCGTTGAAGAAATGTTTGGGAAGGATTAGGAGCTGTGCCTTGTTAGAGGAGATGAGTCATTGAGGGTGGGCCTAGTTCCTTTCTCCTTGCCTCTTGCCTGTGGATCAGGATGTAAAGCTCTCAGCTTCTGTTTCAGCATCATGCCTGTCACCATGTTGATCATAGACTACCCCACTAAATCTGTGGACAAGCCTCCAATTCAATGCTTTCCTTTATAAGAGTTGCCGTGGTCATAGTGTCTCATCACAGCACTAGAATAGTGACCAAGGCATGGCTATAACCTGTAAGCCAACAAGACCCTTTCTCGCACAGGTTTCTTCATCACAGCAATAGGAAGCAAACAACAATGCTCATTTATTTAGAGTACCTTCTGAATTATTTTTCATAGTGAGGCAGGGGGCAACCTATAAGAGCAGTCCATCCTCATAAGGCTCTGGCTGGAGCCCAGGCAGCGCTTAATGACCCAATCTGTCCTTTAGACAGTGAAGATTCTGTCTGACTCTGGGCAGACTTCCCTTAATATGGGCCAGCCCTCACCTCCTATGCCATACCTGCATGTAGCAAATCTTTCTCTCTCCCACCAGCCAGATCCCAAATAATGACCTGGAGATTTATTATTAATCATGAAACCTTAGCCTTTAACTTAGGCTTGGCTAAACTAGCTCTTATAACTTAAATTAACTCATTATTTTTAATATAGGTTCTGCCACGTGGTGTTACCTCTCTTCCATCTTGCACCTCTTGTCTCCTCTAGTTGGCAACTCTGCTTTTCTTTTTCCCAGAGTCCTCCCTATCTCTGGAAGTCTAACCTAACCTCTTTCTGCCTAGCTATTGGCCATTCAGCTTTTTGTTACACCAATCACAGCAATACACTTTTCACATAGTGTACAGATATCCCAAAACATTTCCCCCTTTTGTCTAAATAAAAAGGAAAGGTTTTAACTCTAACACAGTAAAATGATATACAATAAGAATTATCAGGTAAGAATTGTATTCATAATGTCCAATCCATTTGTATTTGAGAAATTTGGGGAAAGGACTGTATTAGCTATCTTATCTTAGTGAATATAAAGTTTTGTACCTAATTCATGTTCTAGCCTAACTTGTATAACCATCTTCAAAATATATTTTCAGACCTTAAAACATCTTCTTAAATAAACAATTTAAGCTGCTAGTTTCTCAACTTTATAAACATTTCATCTCTTTTATAAGTTTCATTTCTCAGTTTGGTAACAAGGAAAACTATAACTATAACTATCTCTTTTTCAACTCCATCAGAGACCCGAGAAGGATATAGTGCTTCCTGAGTAAGCAGGAAGTGCACAGAAAACAACTTCCAAAACTATAGAAATGACAAAACAGCTGGCTGTCTGCACACTCACCCCGAAGTTTCTCTGGAACATTGGAGCATCCATCTTTGGCCTACAGGCCTAGAATATCTGACAGATTTTTCTGTGAAGCAGGAATTTGAAGGAATGTATTACCTTATCTTAGCAAAGTTTGGTAGTCACTTTCTTTTGTGTCCTGCTTATCCAGTTTTGACAGCATATTGCCAGTACTTTATATAAGGGCAATTTATTACCCAAATAGATAGCTTTGTCAAATTGAAAGCAAACTCCATATGGAGGTTCTTCAATACCTATCATCTTTTTTTAAAATAAATTGGAGCTGTCAGAAGCAGGTGTGTCTCATTGTCATGAAAATCCTTACGCTATTAAAACATTTTAAATGCCATATTCTGTATACTTCTGAAATGTCTGACAACCATCTATCTATTTAAAACATTTCTTTCTTTGATCTTAAAAACATATCTAACATGACTCTAAGTTTTATTTTTATAGCTGACTAACCACTAACGTTTCTTTATTATCATAAATAACTTTCAAGGACTAAAACTTCACCTTACATTTTTTAATTAACTGCATAGGTACAATACCTTAAACAAGAGTAGAGTAGAAATATACATACAGTATGACAAAAATAACCTTAAATTTGTATCATTATAAAAAAAACCCCATACCAATGTAAAGTATTTGAGACTAGGGGTTGTTCAAAAGACTAAACAATCCACCCTTTAATCCTATCATTTCTATACTCTGTCTCCCTCTTTTTCCTTCAGAAAGAGAGCCCTGAATCTAATCTCCTTTGCTTAGCTTTTTTTCTGACCATGATCAGTAATAACTTGTAACCATTCCCCTAAACAATGATAAGCATCTATAACCCTCCAAATGACCAAAAAACACTCACCCTGCCTCTTGAGATTATGGGTATCATGTTTTCTACACTGCTTCCTGTTGTCTGGGGGTGATGGAATCTTTAGGGAATCCTAAGGAAATTGAAGTAATGGTCAAGTCCTGGGTAAGTTTGTTGTATTTTTTTGTTTAGTCTCTGTGTTTTGGGAAAGTGTAGAGCTTATCTGAAGTCTTGACTGGATAGTCTGTGAGGCTGGACCATCTCAGCTAGCAGCTTTGAAGTTATTCTGTGTGCAGAATTTTGAGGAAACTGCAACAGAAACATTCTGGGCATCTGGGCCATCTATTTTCATTGTTTTTGGTCCATTTTCCTAAAAACACATAAACTTTTTTAAGGTAATATATTTATCTGCATTAACACTAGCTGGTGACTTTGCCTTTCTTCTTCCCAGAGTTCTTTCTGTCTCCAGAAGTCACACCTAACCTCTTTCTGCCTATCTATTGGCCATTCAGCTTTTTGTTATGCCAATCAGAGCAAAGCACCTTCACACAGTGTACAGATATCCCATTACACCGGTGCACATCTGTGATATCACATTCTGTCACCTGCTAAACTGACAACCCATTCAAACCAATATAACACAGAACTGACACCATGCCCCACATGTCCACTGTCTACTGTAGTGTCACTGTGAGGGAGGATGCTCAAAAGAAATCCCACACTAGCTCAGAATTGAGTATATTAGAGGGTTATTTATTTAGGTGTAGACTCACAGATCACAATCCTCTGCTAGAACGGGGAACAACAACCAAATCCCACAGCCAGAAAAGAGGCTGGACACATGCTTTACATCGGCATATATAATATAAGAGGCCATATCCAAGTGGGCGGGTAACGTAAAGGCTACTGGTGGTAGGAATTCCTACAGCATTAGTGGACCTGTGACCGGCTCTACCCAGAAACAGTTGGTACTCATTAGGACAGAAGTTGACAGACTGTGGCCATGTGTCAGTACTAGAGCCACATCTACAGGCAGACTCTATAATGGGGGGGGGGGGGGTACTACAGTCTTTCCACTGTTAGCTTTTGCTGGTCCAACAATAAATTACATGAGCAATCTGATACTTACTTTTCTGCCCTAACCCTAGTTATGCCCTTGTGCACCGCCTGAGATGACAGCTGTGTTGGCACAGGTGGTCCTTTGGCCACACAGGTGGTTGCTATGTAGATTGTACCAAAGTCTCCCAGCTCCAAGTGCCTACACTGTCTTAGGAATGCATTCCAGGCCCACAAAGCTGGAGAGGATGTGGTTCAAGGCATTAATCTGTCCCACTGGATCTCAGGTGGCTTCCTGGGGACAGGGGAAATGCTGAAGTTCCACCTGTGAGCCCTATCTTGACAGGGCTGTGCTGCCCACGGTACAGAGATTAATTGGACACAGGAAACAGTCCTTTGCTTGCCAACACTGTGCTAAAATGGGTCACACCTGAGTCTCACACAGGCCCACATGGTCTTGGATGGAGGAAGGCAGTGACCCAGACCCATTCCAAGGTTGGAATTGATAAGGTCAGATATTGGGTCTGTCTTCCAGGACACAGGCCTTGCTGGATGCCAGAATGATCTAAAAGCTCTCTCTGTGAGTTTCTGTTTGTATGTGAGACGTCCAGTTTCTAGTAAGTGTTTGGTGTCACCTCAGCAGGCCTACCACTAGGTCCACAGACTGTCTTGTATTAGCTTCTGTACCCCGATCCTCAGCAAATGAAGCCCAGCTTCCCTCTCTGCCACCGGAGGGAAAGAAAAGGTGGTGTAGGTTGGCAGCTGCCCTATGTAATTCAATTACAGTCTTGATCTCTGGGTTTTAGCCAAAGATTGGGGTCCTAGGACTCTGCCCAGGATTTATTACACTATAACAGGTCCACCACTGGGGTCTTGGCTTTTTAAGATTTTTTTTAAAGTTCATTTGCATGTGTGTGAGGCTGCTTGAGATTACATGCACTGTTGTCAGAGTTTTCTGTCCCACCCAGTTCCCACAGTCATTAAGTCCCAAAGAAATCACACAGAGGTCTACATTAGTTATAAACTGATTGGCCCATTAGCTCAGGCTTCTTATTAACTCTTATAATTTGTATTAGCCCATTATTCTTGTCTAAGTTAGCCATGTGGCTCAGTACCTTATTTGGCGAGGCTGGCACATCTTGCTTCTTCTGTGGCTGGGTCACAACTGCAGACTAGGACTTTCTTCTTCCCAGAATTCTCCTGTTCTTGTTGACCTGCCTCTACTTCCTGTCTGGTTGTTCTGCCTATACTTCCTGCCTGGCTACTGGCCAATTGGTGTTTATTTAAAATATGATTGACAGACAGCAGACCACTCTCCCACCCCGATGCACCACATGTATATGGGTGACTATGGGGTGTTGGATCCCTCAATGTGTGCTGCCATGTGTGTGCTGGGAACTGAAGTCGGGTCCTCAGCAGAAGCACTAAGTATTCCTCATTGTGTCCCTCCAGCCCCTGCTATGGTCTGATTTTAAGACAGGAGTTGATGTGAAGTGGGAGGTGTCCTTCCTGTCCTTCTACCTGGAGTGTGTCGAGAGATAATAATCCTCTTCTTGCTTCTTCCATGAATTTCATTTTGTTTCACTAAACTGGGCCCTTACTCTCTTACCTGATTCCTGAGCACTTGTGGTGGGTCACTGGGTACATGGGCACCTGTTGGTCTTGGACTCTCTGTAAGGGAACAACTGTTAGAAGACCCTTTCCAGGTGGTGCACTCGGGAAGTAGAGGCAGGTGGATCTCTGTGAGTTTGAGGCCAGCCTGGTCTACAAGAGCTAGTTCCAGGACAGGCTTGAACAGGCTCCAAAGCTACAGAGAAACCCTGTCTCAAAAAACAAACAACAACAACAAAGACCCTATTCTGATGTGGGAAGGTCATTGGTTAATTAATAAAGAAACTGCTTGGCCTGATACGTTAGAAATAGGTGGGTGGAGTAAACAGAACAGAATGCTGGGAGGAAGTGAGGCAGACGCCATGCCTCTCCTCTCCAGGACAGACGCGATGAAGCAAGCCGCCAGGTCAGACATGCTGAATCTTTCCCAGTAAGACTGGTGGTACACAGATTACTAAATATGGGTTAGGAAAGATATGAGAGTTAGCCAAGACGAGGATAGAGCTAATGGGCCAAGCAGTGTTTAAAAGAATACAATTTGTCTCCCCATCTCCCCTTACCCCCATCCCACCCCATCCCCAAGATCCCAATTTTTTTGCCCGGCAATCTTGTCTACTTCCCATATCCAGGAGGATAACTATATGTTTTTCTTTGGGTTCACCTTCTTATTTAGCTTCTTTAGGATCACAAATTATAAACTCAATGTCCTTTATTTATGGCTTGAAACTAATTTTGAGTGAGTACATCCCATGTTCATCTTTTTGAGTCTGGGTTACCTCACTCAGGATAGTGTTTTCTATTTCCATCCATTTGCATGCAAAATTCAAGATATCATTGTTTTTTACCTCTGAGTAGTACTCTAATGTGTATATATTCCACACTTTCTTCATCCATTCTTCCATTGAAGGACATCTAGGTTGTTTCCAGGTTCTGGCTATTACAAATAATGCAGCTATGAACATAGTTGAACAAGTGCTTTTGTAATATGATAGGGCATCTCTTGGTTATATTCCCAAGAGTGGAATTGCTGGGTCCTGGGGTAGGTTGATCCTGAATTTCCTGAGAAACCACCAAACTGATTTCCAAAGCAGTTGCACAAGTTTGCATTCCCACCAGCAATGGATGAGTGTACCCCTTCCTCCACAACCTCTCCAGCAAAGGCTATCATTGGTGTTTTTTATTTTAGCCATTCTGACGGGTGTAAGATGGTATCTTAAAGTTGTCTTGATTTGCATTTCCCTGATCGCTAAGGAAGTTGAGCATGACCTTAAGTGTCTTTTGGCCATTTGAACTTATTCTGTTGAGAATTCTCTGTTCAGCTCAGTGCCCCATTTTATAATTGGGTTGATTAGCCTTTTACAGTCTAGTTTCTTGAGTTCTTTATATATTTTGGAGATCAGACCTTTGTCAGTTGCAGGGTTGGTGAAGATCTTCTCCCAGTCAGTAGGTTGCCTTTTTGTCTTAGTGACAGTGTCCTTTGGGGGAACTTGGGGAAATGGGATGGTTGGGATAAAGGAAGGGTGGATATGGGAGCAGGGAAGTATATATCCTAATTAAGGGAGCCATCTTAGGGTTGGCAAGAGACTTGAACCTAGAGGGGCTCCCAGGTGCCCAGGGCGATGTCCCCACCTAGTTCCTTGGGCAGCTGAGGATAGGGAACCTGAAATGGCCCTATCCTATAGCCATACTGATGAATATCTTGCATATCACCATAGAACCTTCATCTGGCGATGGATGGAGATAGAGACAGAGACCCACACTGGAGCACCGGACTGAGCTCCCAATGTCCCAATGAGGAGCAGAAGGAGGGAGAACATGAGCAAGGAAGTCAGGACCGTGAGGGGTGCACCCACCCACTGAGACAGTGGGGCTGATCTATTGGGAGCTCACCAAGGCCAGCTGGACTGGGACTGAAAAAGCATGGGATAAAACCGGACTCTGAACATGGCGGACAATGAGGGCTGATGAGAAGCCAAGGACAATGGCACGGGGTTTTGATCCTACTTCATGTTCTGGCTGTGTGGGAGTCTAGCCAGTTTGGATGCTCACCTTCCTAGACCTGGATGGAGGGGGCAGGACCTTGGACTTCCCACAGGGCAGGGAATCCTAACTGCTCTTCGGACTGGAGAGGGATGGGGAGAGGAGTGGGGGGAGAGGGAGAGGAGTGGGAGGAGGGGGAGGGAAATGGGAGGCTGGGAGGAGGTGGAAATTTTTTTTCAATAAAAAATGAATAAATAAAGAAAGAAAGAAAAAAAGAAAGAATAGAATTTGTGTGTTGTTATTTCGGGGCATAAGGCAGCCAGGTGGCCGGGCAGGACTGCAGCCCACTGCTCCCTCTACACTATTCAGCTGCCCTCTCACCTTTCACGTGAAATGGCCATGCTCAGGGTGTTTCCTAAGGCTCAGCTTTGGGCTTTCGGTGAAGCACCCACTAGAAGAACAGATTAGAACTGTAGCATAAACAGTGCGAGTGCACACAAAGAATCTGGTTGGTGTTTAAAGGTTCTGGAGTCTCAGTAGAATCGTGGTAGACTTCTGGTTTTAGAGGTACTGACATCTCAATGGAAATGTGGTTGACTTCCGGTTGATGTTTAAAGGTACTGGAGTCTCAATGGAATCGTGGTAGACTTCCAGTTGATGTTTAAAGGTACTGGCATCTCAATGGAAATGTGGTTGACTTCCGGTTGATGTTTAAAGGTACTGGAGTCTCAATGGAAATGTGGTTGACTTCCGGTTGATGTTTAAAGGTACTGGAGTCTCAATGGAAATGTGGTTGACTTCCGGTTGATGTTTAAAGGTACTGGAGTCTCAATGGAATCGTGGTAGACTTCAAAGTGCACTTGTCAAGCACTGAGCATAGAAAGACGCCAAGATCTTACTTTCTTGTGGTATAAATTGTCTCTATGTTTTTAAGCCCCATGTCTTTCCTTTTATTGGTCCAGAATGAAAAACATAAGAATTTTATCTTAATAATCAGCACTTCCCACTTCCATAACCAAGAAAAAGTGGAAGGCTATTTCAAGGGTCTCCAATATTACACAGCAACAGGTGGGGCTGGGGAAAGTTTGCCCAGCTCAGCCGATTCCCTCACTTACTTTGAGACTCATAGAATATACACGGCCAGAAGAGTCAGCCAACTACCCGGGCAGAAGCAACGGCAGACTGATTTGGTCGGCCACCTGGATATCTGTGGCTCTATGAGCTGTCATCAACATTAAGCTAATGTCTTGGCAAAGCATCTTCTGACCACATAGACTTGACTTTTAAAGTCCATACAAAAGAATGGCCTGGCCCTGCTCTGAAGGCACTCAGGGGTCTCTGATTAACAACTGCCCTAAGGATTAGAGATGTGTGCTGTGTGTGTGGGTGGGGGGGGATGTAGCTCAGTTGGTAGCAGGCTTGGCTGGTTCAGTCTCCACACTGTATGAACCGGGTATGGTGCACACACCTGTAATCCTAGTACTTGACAAGAGGCAGGGTGCTGGCACCCATTAAACCTGGGCCTTTTCTAATTCGGTTTGATTTGGTCTGATTTGGATTATTGCGTCAGTGGAGAGGTTTGTCGCACTGGAAAAAACACTCAGCTACATAGTAAGCCCAAACCTCACCTGTCCAAAAAAAGAAAAAGTGTGTAATATGTATGCTGTATCCAAATTGAACAAATCTACCTATTTTAATATACTTTCCTTATTGGGGGCGTTGAGTACCAGCCTCAATACCACCTCAGGGCTCAGAATTGGATGTCTAAGGCAGGTGAGGATCTGAGGGTAAAAAATTAACTCAAGTACGTTACCTCTGCGTGTTTATTTTTCATATGAGGGGGAAAAGTGAAGTGAAGGGGCACGGAGAAGAAAAAAGAAGAAAGAAGGAGAGAAGGGGAAGAAGTAGAAGAAGAAGTAGAGTAAGGGCTGATCTCCATGGGGTTTCTAGTTTTTACACAGGTGGCAAATTCCACAGGCAAGGACAATGATAATATGCATATCACAATCACAAAATGGGGCAGAAAGAACCTAACAAAGCTGTACTTCAGAACTGGTGGCCCGACCCAGGGAAGAGCCAGCATCCAAGGGGAAGTACCTAACATTCCAAACCATTATTAGATAAAGTTACCAAACATCCCTGAATCCTGGATTCACCCATTCTCCATTCTCCTCCTCTAATCTCTTTGGTGATAACCAGATTTGTTTGTTAGCAAAGTTGGGGCATGCTGCCTTCCTGCTCCCTCTGTGTGGTCTGTTGGCAGGTAATTTTGTGAGATTGACTCTATGTAAATTTGACTGTTAGAACAAAGAATGTTTGTTATCACTCCAAGGCCGTGTGTGTGTGTGTGTGTGTGTGTGTGTGTGTGTGTGTGTGTAGCAAGGTCATTCCATTGCCCTTGCAGAAATCACAGTGCTGAGGTATTTTGGGAATGAATCCCATTTTGAAGGGAAGAATCACGGTGTCACAAGGTTTCCACAGATATGACAGCGACTTTTCCAAAAGACAAGTGTTCCCGCAGCTCTGCAAAACAGGGCGCCCCATAGGTTGTACACTCGTGGGTCTGCCTTTATGAATCTGGCAGCTGTGCATTTACTGTATAGTCACGTGGGCTCCAAAAGTTCCTATACTGTCATGTGCCACAGGGAAAGTGAGTTTCTGCTCAGTTTACTCCGTGTGCCCATGACCACGGTTTCCACAGAGGAACTCAGGAAGGAGGCAAAGCCATGGCTAGGCTGTCAACACCCCATCATGTCAGTGGGGAGGAGATCATGAGGCCCCCCCGCCTGAGGAGCTTTAGGCAGCTCACTTGCTGTGGGGGAGTCTTATTCCCCAGTGGTACACCCCCAGTAAGTTGCTCTTGCTTAAGTAAAGAACCCTGGTCATCCTCATGTAGGCAGCCTAGTTAAACAGTGGGCCACTGTCAACAAAAGATAGAAAATAGAGGGGGGGTTGGTGGGAAGAAGTATAGGAGGAGGAGCAAGGAGAAGAGAGGATGGGGGGATGATCAAAGTACTGTGTGTGCCTGTGTGTGTGTGCCTATGTGTATGCCTGTACGTGTGTGCCTGTGTGTATGCCTGTCTGTGTGTGCCTGTGTGTATGCCTGTCTGTGTGTGCCTGTGTGTGTGCCTGTATGTGTGTGCCTGTGTGTATGCCTGTATGTGTGTGTCTGTGTGTGTATGCCTGTATATGTGTGTATGTGTGTGTATGTGTGTATGCCTGTAGGTGTGTGCCTCTATGTATGCCTGTGTGTGCTTGTGTTTGTGCTCGTATGTGTGTGCCTGTGTGTATGCCTGTGTGTGCCTGTGTGTATGCCTGTATGTGTGTGCCTGTGTGTATGCCTGTATGTGTGTGCCTGTGTGTGTGCCTGTGTGTGTGTGCCTGTGTGTGTGTGCCTGTGTGTGTGCCTGTGTATGTGCCTGTGTGTATGTTCCTGTGTGTGTATGTAACTGTGAAAGAATAAATTATTTTAATGGTTTAAAAAGGAAAAATTGAAGTATGAATTAGGATGAAGAAATGAAAGAAGGGAGGGAAGGCAAGGAGGGAAATTGCTTGTTGTGTTTTAACTCCTCTGTTCAAAGGACAAAGCGTGTGTTTACTGTGGACACATCATGTTTGGAAGTGAGTGCACACGGTAACATGACTTGGCTGGCTAATTAGCAGAGGATCACCTCACACAGGTTCCATTTCTCTGGTGAGGATACTTTGAGAACTACAGTCATCATATTGTACAAATCTTTTCAGCTCCCATGTTTAGCTCTTACCATGGGGTGGGAAGCCACCCCAAGCCTAAGAGCTGGATTCCAAATTGCCATCCTCCCGAGCGCTGTAGTCTGTGCTTGTAAATGAGGGGCTCCTCCGAGTTCCAGGGGACAGACGTGAACGTTACCAGGCGTGCGGATGTAGGTTGCTCCCAGCCCTACAGAAACTGAAGAACAGCTGTGCTATCTAGACCAAGTTCCCACACTCGTCGGCACTGGCTCAGATTTTGTTTTGTTTGGAGATAGGGCGATGAGGAAGTCACAGTTTACAGAGCATTTTCTTTAAAGATTTAACATCGTCACGTTTACCCCTTATATGGCCTGCCATGCCTGCACTGCCCCTGTCCTCTGGATGAGGAGGACTCTGGTAAATTAGATCCAGTCTCTTATGCTGGGGTCACACAACCAGTTAAAGGAACAGTTTATGAGCACAGGGCACATGCTCTGAGACATTTTGGTGGACTAGTGCTGGAGGGTTTGACCACTCCTCTGGACCAAATACTGTGATGTCATGACGAGAAAAGCACGTGACATTCTAGGCAAACTCACCCACAAGTTCGTCTAGCTGTCCTGGCTTTGCTGGAAGAGAAGCAGCAACAGGCAGATGCTACTGAGTCCGACCTTGTTTTATAGCCACTGTGCTTTAGCTAATTCATAAAAACATAACAATCATTTGCATCAATGCAGAGCCAGGTGATAGTCTGAAATGTAAGAACCTCCTGTCCCAATCCCCTCTCTCTGTGACAAATGCCCCGAGCATTTGTAAGCAATGTAAGGATGAAAGGTTTATTGGTTGACAATTCCAGGTTACCATCCATCAAGGCTGGCTCAAAAGCAGCCTGTCGCATCCCATCCACAGTCAAGAATGGCAAGAAATGGCGAGAAACGACTGCACCCTCACCGCCTGTAGAGCATCATTTAGCTTCCTCCTGTCCTACATAGTTCAGGACCCCCTCCTGGTCCCGGAAATGGAGCTGTACACCGTAGCCCAAATTTCCCCACATCAATTAACAATCAAGGCCATCCCCTACAGGCGTGCGTGCCCGCAGGCCAAGCTCATCTAGGGCTCCACGAGGTAGCAAGTAGATATTTAAAACAGTCACCCTGTGTAATATTTAAATCGGGCTAAGCAGGCTTCTCTCCTTAGTTATCATTTTCCCGGTGAAAAAGCCATTTCATGCCTTTCCCTTAGCTTCTGACATGCACAGCTACATTCTTCTCATCTGTAGTCACCCCACTGTGCACAGCACACCGAGACGTCTGCCTTGTGTGTGACTGAAGTTAGTGCCTGCCCAACACCCTCTCCCTCACCTTCCCTCCTATTCTCCCAGCTTCTGGTGACCACCAGTCTGTTCGCAGTGTCTGTGAAAGCAGCCTCTCTGGGTTCCACAACAAATATCATGTTAAATGAATATCCACAACACATATCATGTTAAACAAACCTATGTTATTCTTTGCTTAAATTTTTTTCACTTAATCATGATCTCCTCTTCCATCCAGATTACAAAATCTTTTTCATGGCTGAACAGTATTCACACACACACACATGCACGTACACACACACACACACACATACATGTTCTACAGATGCTAATCAGTTTATGGACACTTGGATACATTCCATTTCTTTGCTCTATTCGTCATACTATATGATGAGGCTGGCAGTTATATTTTACATAGATCCATAAGAAAATTATTTTGATGTATGTTTGAAATAATTTGTTTAAAATCAATAAGGTTTTCTAACCTTTCTATACTCCTACAGCCTGAGATAGAGAAAGGGGGAAATGGTGGGGTTTTGCTTGCCTTCATGACTACATGACAAACCTTCATCATGGTCAAAATCAAGTTCACAGCACAAAATGTAGCGTTCTTATCTCTGTGGCTGCCCACTGGCTCTGAATGTGCACATGGCAAAACTGGAGTGATAGGAATCTTCCAATAAGAAATGTAGGAAAGGGGAAGGGAAAAGGGAGAGAGGAAGAGGAAGAAAGAAGGAAAGAAATGGGAAGGGGAAGGGAGGGGAAAGGAAGAAAAGGGAAACAATGAGGAGGCAGTCAGGAGGAAAGGTGAAGGAAATAGAAGGAAAAGGAACAGAGTAAGGAGAGAAGGAAAAAAGGAAGGAAGGAAGGAAGAAAGAAAGGAAGAAAGGAAGGAAGGAAGTGGAGAGGGAAGGTAAAAAAGGAGGGAAAGAGAAAGGACAGAAGAAAGGATGGAGAGAAGGAAGGCTATGACATCTGGGCACCAGCAAATAGTCCTTCAGTAAGCCTTAGACCTTTGTAGTAGCCAGTTAGGCCAGTTCTTACTTTGTCTGCCTGGATACCCATTAGCAGAAGCTGAAGGTTAACTTTTTTCTCTGATAAATGTCTATGTGCCCCAGAGGACACACTAACATCAGAGATCAATTCCATACAAGTCCAACGTGGTGAGTCAATGACTGTATCAGGCTTATGAATAGGAGCAAGGGTGAGGGTGGTTCCAAAATAGCTCACTTTCAAAAGCCCCACCCTGTAACGAGTCTTTCTCTGCCCGAAAGGTTGACCTGTAGCTTAGGCTTGTTCCACTTGCTCTTATAACTTCATTTAACCCATTTATACTAATCTACATTTTGTCTCAAGGCTTTTACCTCCCTTTCACCTTGTACCTCCTGTTTCCTCTCCTTGTCCTTTGGTATCTCTTCAGTTTCTCTTCTGGAAGGCCCACCTACACCTTCTGCTTAACTATGGGCTGTTCTGCTTTTTATTAAACCAATCACAGTGTAATCAAATATCTCAGAATACCACCCCGTTACCATGATGACTCTATAGGAGCTACATGGATGGGGTTCCACTTCAGCCCATCTTCTACCTCCTCTGGCCACTAGCATCTTCCAAAGTCCTTCAGGGCTGGTTGGACTCCTGTGTATCATTCCTATGACCACTAGGAAGCGCCAAAGCCTCCCTCACCCATCACTCAAGGCCTAGTTATCACTGATTCCCTCTCTGTCACTCAAGGTCAGGCCATCACTGCATCAAACTGGCCTGTAAGCAAGCCTGCGGGCATTTTCTTGATTGATGATCGATGAGGGTGGTACCATCCTTGGGCTGACGGTCATAAAAAACCTGACTCACAATCATGGGGAGCAACTCAGTAAGCAGCACTCCTCCATGATCCCTGTTTCAGTTCCTGACTCCAGGCTCCTGTTTTGAGTTCCTGCCCTGACTTCCTATTGTGATGAACTGTGATCAGGACACATAACCCAAAATAAGCCCTTCACTTCCCAAATTAATTTGGTCATAGTGTTTCATGAGAGCAATAGAAACTCTAACAGGTACTTGGCAAGGACAAATTTGGCCCAAGATGATGGGAGAGTATCCAACGGTGTCCTCATTCTCTTAAAACAGCCAAGACAAAGAAAGAGGGAAGGAAAGAAAAGAGGGAGAAAGGAGAGAGAGAGAGAGAGAGAGAGAGAGAGAGAGAGAGAGAGAGAGAGAGAGAGAGAAAGAGAGTTTCAACATGCTCTAAGAAGGGCCGTGTGAGATCTGTAAGAGACCAGGCGCCTTTGTTGATAATTCCTTAAAACATGACCCTGTGGCAAGCCTCTTGCTCATCACAGTGACAAACACATACAGGTTTCTCCCCTGAAAGCCACAAAGGAAGAGAACTGACATAAAACTATTGGAGGGAGGGAATTAACACTGAGTTAGAAGTGTTCAAACTTGCTGTACACCATTAAAGACAGAAATAGAAATAATAATTTTCCAGTACATCTTTAAAATTGAGGTGTTATTCAAAATATTTTGTAATGAGGATAATGGCATTCAGTCATCCACTCATAGATCAGCTATGTACAAGCTGCTGTCTAAGGCTGGAGAGACAGATGAGAAAGAGAGTCCCCGACACGCACTGTAAGGAACACGCATTTTTGCACAGGAAGACAGTGCCCATGTACAAACTCTCAAGTGGTCAAGGAAGAGTTCAATCATACATGAGTACCAAGATAATAATAAATACAGTCATATGTTGTAATATGATTGGCGGGCGAGCAGCCAGGCTGCGTTCCGCCACCCGGCTAGCTTTACCCCGAAAATAATTACACGGAAACTCCATTCTTTTAAACACTGCCTGGCCCATTAGTTCCAGCCTCTTATTGGCTAGCTCTTACATATCGATCTAACCCATTTCTAATATCCCTGTAACACCACGAGGTGTCTTACCAGGGAAGATCTTAACCTGCGTCTGTATCCGGTAGGAGAATCATGGTGACCCCTTGACTCAGCTTCTTTCTCCCAGCATTCTGTTCTGTTTACTCCGCCTACCTAATTTTATGTCCTATTAAAGGGCCAAGACAGTCTCTTTATTTAACCAATGAAATTAACACAAAACAGAAGACTCTCCCCCATCAGTCATAGAAGGTGAGTGGTGGTTGTCAGTGTGGGAGATGGTGGGGTGGTTAGTCTGAGCAAAGAACAGCTCTCCAGTCCAAGACAAGAAAAAGGTAGGAAGCCATGTCATGAAGCGAAGCAAAGGGACTCTGGCAGCAATGACAAGCAGCGGGGGCCTGGATTGTGGGCCGTCGTGAGTAGAATACATTTTGTATAACTTTTCATTTGTTTCTGTTTAATTTGGGGTTTGGGGCACTTTGTGGTCAGTGGTTCTCTCTCTGTGCCACATTCCAAGACCCAGAGCCCCTGAAATTATAGACTGGATTCTTTGGCCTGCTATAACCCTTCTTCATGTGCATCCCCAAGATACAAACAAGGCACAGGAAGAGAGCAGCGTGGTCTTTCAAGGTTTATCAATGACGTACGTACAGGGATTCTTTTCCTTATTGAGAATTTTTACTTTTTCAATTAAACTGGGTGCTTCACAACTTTTATTTTGTTTAACCAAGTTCCCGGTTAATTCCTGTACTTTGAGCCATTATTAGGTTAATAAAGGTGACTTTAACACAGCACTTATATAACTGTTTGAGATGAAAAAAACAGTCTATTGTGGAAGCAAGCTTGCTAAGCCACTGGATGATCTAAAGGAAGGTAGAACACTGTGTCCAGGAGGGAAATTTGGTGATCTCAGCAAGTAAACAACTCAAGGGCTTCAGGAAGTCCCTGAGACTGACTAAATGCATTGGGCTTTCCTCACCTCAAGCAGATATAAGCAGTGGGGACCCAACTGTCGGGAAGAGGCTCAGGCAAACTGAGCTGCCTGAGAGAGACATCCTCAAACTCTTGAGCTGCCTATAGATTGTGTGGTGAACTCTAGGTTTCCAGATTTTCTTGCTCTGGCAAGAAGCCTCTTGATTCTGCCCAAGCACTACCTACCATCTCTGCACCTAGAGGGAGTGTAAGCTGTAGTCATGGCTGAATTACTGACTTCCTCTGGCCTTGCTGCTGGTTTCACTGAAGACACTCATACAAAACCAGAGGGGTTCTTTTCCAAATCAGCCAAAGGGCACCTTCCTCTGCTCAGAGCTGCCTTGCGGCTTTCATTTTGTTGAAATCCAAGCTCTCTTCAGGTTCTGGGAGGACCACACGGTCCACCCCGCTTACACCCTTCCATCTCCTTCCCACTTCTCCCCACCACCGCCGCTCAGCCATGGGTTTCTATCCAGACCCTTACCCTACTGCTGGAAGACAAAGTCCACAGAGTTAGGGGCCTGCATTTGGTTCCCTGCAGATCCCAAGGGCCTGGAGCAACACCCTGAACATAGTTAGCATTGGACATGCAGCTGTTGAACAAAGGCACCAAATTTGTGCACATAAAGATAATTCGGCATGCTTTGCACAAAGAGAATTAAGCCTTTTATTAAATTTCTCTTTGTCGGCCCTAAACAGGATATTTGTATAACTCCTCCAAGACTTGGGGAATATGACTGAAGAGAGGATAAAAGGCAGAAGAATCGGAAGATGGGTGTCTTAGAGTCTTTATTGCTGTGAAGAGGCACCATGACCACAGCAACCCTTATAGAGGAAAATCATTTAAGTGGGGTGGCTTTCATTCTCAGAGTTTAGTCCGTTATCATCGTGGTGTGACACGGTGTCACACAGACAGACATGGTGACATGCAGACAGACACGGTGACACACAGACAGACATGGTGACACACAGACAGACATGGTGACACACAGACAGACATGGTGACACACAGACAGACATGGTGACACACAGACAGACATGGTGACACACAGACAGATATGGTGACACACAGACAGACATGGTGACACACAGACAGACACGGTGACACACAGACATGGTGACACGCAGACAGACATGGTGACACACAGACAGACATGGTGACACGCAGACAGACACGGTGACACACAGACATGGTGACTCGCAGACAGACATGGTGACACACAGACAGACATGGTGACACACAGACATGGTGACACGCAGACAGACATGGTGACACACAGACAGACATGGTGACACACAGACATGGTGACACTCAGACAGACACGGTGACACACAGACATGGTGACACACAGACAGACACGGTGACACACAGACATGGTGACACGCAGACAGACACGGTGACACACAGACAGACACGGTGACACACAGACAGACATGGTGACATACAGACATGGTAACAAACAGACAGACATGGTGACACACAGACAGACATGGTGACACACAGACATGGTGACACACAGACAGACACGGTGACACACAGACATGGTGACACACAGACAGACATGGTGACATACAGACATGGTGACACACAGACAGATATGGTGACACGCAGACAGACATGGTGACACGCAGACAGACATGGTGACACACAGACATGGTGACACACAGACAGACATGGTGACACACAGACAGACATGGTGACACACAGACATGGTGACACACAGACAGACACGGTGACACACAGACATGGTGACACGCAGACAGACACGGTGACACACATACAGACATGGTGACACACAGACAGACATGGTGACACACAGACAGACATGGTGACACACAGACATGGTGACACACAGACAGACATGGTGACACACAGACAGACATGGTGACACACAGACATGGTGACACACAGACAGACACGGTGACACACAGACATGGTGACACGCAGACAGACACGGTGACACACATACAGACATGGTGACACACAGACAGACATGGTGACACACATACAGACATGGTGACACACAGACAGACATGGTGACACACAGACATGGTGACACACAGACAGACATGGTGACACACAGACAGACACGGTGACACGCACACAGACATGGTGACACACAGACATGGTGACACACAGACAGACATGGTGACACACAGACATGGTGACACACAGACAGACATGGTGACACACAGACAGACATGGTGACACACATACAGACATGGTGACACACATACAGACATGGTGACACACATACAGACATGGTGACACACAGACAGACATGGTGACACACAGACAGATATGGTGACACACAGACAGACATGGTGACACGCAGACAGACACGGTGACACACAGACATGGTGACACGCAGACAGACACGGTGACACACATACAGACATGGTGACACACAGACAAACACGGTGACACACAGATGACATGGTGACACACAGACAGACATGGTGACACACAGACATGGTGACACACAGACAGACACGGTGACACACAGACATGGTGACACACAGACAGACATGGTGACACACAGACAGACACGGTGACACACAGACATGGTGACACACAGACAGACACGGTGACACACAGACATGGTGACACACAGACAGACACGGTGACACACAGACATGGTGACACACAGACAGACATGGTGACACACAGACAGACACGGTGACACACAGACATGGTGACACACAGACAGACATGGTGACACACAGACAGATATGGTGACACACAGACAGACATGGTGACACACAGACAGACACGGTGACACACAGACATGGTGACACGCAGACAGACACGGTGACACACATACAGACATGGTGACACACAGACAGACACGGTGACACACAGACAGACATGGTGACACACAGACAGACATGGTGACACACAGACATGGTGACACACAGACAGACATGGTGACACACAGACATGGTGACACACAGACAGACATGGTGACACACAGACAGACACGGTGACACACAGACATTGTGACACACAGACAGACACGGTGACACACAGACAGACATGGTGACACACAGACAGACATGGTGACACACAGACATGGTGACACACAGACAGACACGGTGACACACAGACATGGTGACACACAGACAGACACGGTGACACACAGACAGACACGGTGACACACAGACAGACATGGTGACACACAGACATGGTGACACACAGACAGACACGGTGACACACAGACATGGTGACACACAGACAGACATGGTGACACACAGACAGACATGGTGACACGCAGACAGACATGGTGACACACAGACAGACATGGTGACACACTGACAGACATGGTGACACACAGACAGACATGGTGACACACATACAGACATGGTGACACACAGACATGGTGACACACAGACAGACACGGTGACACACAGACATGGTGACACACAGACAGACATGGTGACACACAGACAGACACGGTGACACACAGACATGGTGACACACAGACAGACACGGTGACACACAGACATGGTGACACACAGACAGACACGGTGACACACAGACATGGTGACACACAGACAGACATGGTGACACACAGACAGATATGGTGACACACAGACAGACATGGTGACACACAGACAGACACGGTGACACACAGACATGGTGACACGCAGACAGACACGGTGACACACATACAGACATGGTGACACACAGACAGACACGGTGACACACAGACAGACATGGTGACACACAGACAGACATGGTGACACACAGACATGGTGACACACAGACAGACACGGTGACACACAGACATGGTGACACACAGACAGACATGGTGACACACAGACAGACACGGTGACACACAGACATTGTGACACACAGACAGACACGGTGACACACAGACAGACATGGTGACACACAGACATGGTGACACACAGACAGACACGGTGACACACAGACATGGTGACACACAGACAGACATGGTGACACACAGACAGACATGGTGACACGCAGACAGACATGGTGACACACAGACAGACATGGTGACACACTGACAGACATGGTGACACACAGACAGACATGGTGACACACATACAGACATGGTGACACGCAGACAGACATGGTGACACACAGACAGACATGGTGACACGCAGACAGACACAGTGACATACAGACAGACAGACATGGTGACACACAGACAGACACGGTGACACACAGACAGACATGGTGACACACATACAGACATGGTGACACACAGACAGACACGGTGACACACAGACAGACATGGTGACACACAGACAGACATGGTGACATGCAGACATGGTGACACGCAGACAGACATGGTGACACACAGACACGGTGACACACAGACAGACATGGTGACACACAGACATGGTGACATGCAGACAGACAGACATGGTGTCACGCAGACAGACAGACATGGTGTCACGCAGACAGACATGGTGACACACAGACAGACACCGTGACACACAGACAGACATGGTGACACGCAGACAGACATGGTGACACGCAGACAGACATGGTGACACACAGACAGACATGGTGACACGCAGACAGACATGGTGACACACAGACACACATGGTGACATGCAGACAGACAGACATGGTGACACACAGACAGACATGGTGACTCGCAGACAGACATGGTGACACACAGACAGATATGGTGACACACAGACAGACATGGTGACACGCAGACAGACACGGTGACACACAGACATGGTGACACACAGACAGACATGGTGACACACAGACAGACATGGTGACACACAGACATGGTGACACGCAGACAGACACGGTGACACACAGACATGGTGACACACAGACAGACATGGTGACACACAGACAGACACGGTGACACACAGACATGGTGACAAACAGACAGACATGGTGACACACAGACAGACATGGTGACACACAGACATGGTGACACGCAGACAGACACGGTGACACACAGACATGGTGACACACAGACAGACATGGTGACACACAGACAGACATGGTGACACACAGACATGGTGACACGCAGACAGACATGGTGACACACAGACAGACACGGTGACACACAGACATGGTGACACACAGACAGACACCGTGACACGCAGACAGACACCGTGACACGCAGACAGACATGGTGACACACAGACAGACACGGTGACACACAGACAGACACCGTGACACACAGACAGACATGGTGACACGCAGACAGACATGGTGACACGCAGACAGACATGGTGACACACAGACAGATATGGTGACACGCAGACAGACATGGTGAAACACACAGACAGACATGGTGACACACAGACAGACATGGTGACACACAGACAGACATGGTGACAGACAGACAGACACCGTGACACACAGACAGACATGGTGACACGCAGACAGACATGGTGACACGCAGACAGACATGGTGTCACGCAGACAGACACCATGACACACAGACAGACATGGTGACACACAGACAGACATGGTGACAGACAGACAGACACCGTGACACACAGACAGACATGGTGACACGCAGACAGACATGGTGTCACGCAGACAGACATGGTGACACGCAGACAGACATGGTGACACGCAGACAGACATGGTGACACACAGACAGACATGGTGACACACAGACAGACATGGTGACACACAGACAGACACGGTGACACGCAGACAGACATGGTGACATGCAGACATGGTGACACACAGACAGACATGGTGACACGCAGACAGACATGGTGACACGCAGACAGACATGGTGACATGCAGACATGGTGACACGCAGACAGACATGGTGACACGCAGACAGACACGGTGACACACAGACATGGTGACACACAGACAGACATGGTGACACGCAGACAGACACAGTGACACACAGACAGACAGACATGGTGACACGCAGACAGACATGGTGACATGCAGACAGACATGGTGACACGCAGACAGACATGGTGACACGCAGACAGACATGGTGACATGCAGACAGACACGGTGAAACACACAGACAGACATGGTGACACACAGACAGACATGGTGACACACAGACAGACATGGTGACACACATACAGACATGGTGACACACAGACAGACACGGTGAAACACACAGACAGACATGGTGACACACAGACAGACATGGTGACACGCAGACAGACATGGTGACATGCAGACAGACATGGTGACACACAGACAGACACGGTGACACACAGACAGACACGGTGACACACAGACAGACACGGTGACACACAGACAGACAGACATGGTGACATGCAGACAGACACGGTGAAACACACAGACAGACATGGTGACACACAGACAGACATGGTGACACACAGACAGACATGGTGACACACATACAGACATGGTGACACACAGACAGACATGGTGACACGCAGACAGACATGGTGACACACAGACATGGTGACACACAGACAGACACGGTGACACACAGACAGACACGGTGACACGCAGACAGACATGGTGACATGCAGACAGACATGGTGACACGCAGACAGACATGGTGACATGCAGACAGACATGGTGACACACAGACAGACATGGTGACATGCAGACAGACATGGTGACACACAGACAGACATGGTGACACACACACAGACATGGTGACACACAGACAGACACGGTGACACGCAGACAGACATGGTGACACACAGACAGACACGGTGACACACAGACAGACACGGTGACACGCAGACAGACATGGTGACATGCAGACAGACATGGTGACACGCAGACAGACATGGTGACACGCAGATAGACATGGTGACATGCAGACAGACATGGTGACACACAGACAGACATGGTGACACACACACAGACATGGTGACACACACAGACATGGTGACACACAGACAGACATGGTGACACGCAGACAGACATGGTGACACACATACAGACATGGTGACACACAGACAGACATGGTGACATGCAGACAGACACGGTGAAACACACAGACAGACATGGTGACACACAGACAGACATGGTGACACGCAGACAGACATGGTGACATGCAGACAGACATGGTGACACACAGACAGACACGGTGACACACAGACAGACACGGTGACACGCAGACAGACATGGTGACATGCAGACAGACATGGTGACACGCAGACAGACATGGTGACACGCAGACAGACATGGTGACATGCAGACAGACATGGTGACACACACACAGACATGGTGACACACACACAGAGATGGTGACACACACAGACATGGTGACACACAGACAGACATGGTGACACGCAGACAGACATGGTGACACACATACAGACATGGTGACACACAGACAGACATGGTGACATGCAGACAGACACGGTGAAACACACAGACAGACATGGTGACACACAGACAGACATGGTGACACGCAGACAGACATGGTGACATGCAGACAGACATGGTGACACACAGACAGACACGGTGACACACAGACAGACACGGTGACACACAGACAGACACGGTGACACACAGACAGACAGACATGGTGACATGCAGACAGACACGGTGAAACACACAGACAGACATGGTGACACACAGACAGACATGGTGACACACAGACAGACATGGTGACACACATACAGACATGGTGACACACAGACAGACATGGTGACACGCAGACAGACATGGTGACACACAGACATGGTGACACACAGACAGACACGGTGACACACAGACAGACACGGTGACACGCAGACAGACATGGTGACATGCAGACAGACATGGTGACACGCAGACAGACATGGTGACATGCAGACAGACATGGTGACACACAGACAGACATGGTGACATGCAGACAGACATGGTGACACACAGACAGACATGGTGACACACACACAGACATGGTGACACACAGACAGACACGGTGACACGCAGACAGACATGGTGACACACAGACAGACACGGTGACACACAGACAGACACGGTGACACGCAGACAGACATGGTGACATGCAGACAGACATGGTGACACGCAGACAGACATGGTGACACGCAGATAGACATGGTGACATGCAGACAGACATGGTGACACACAGACAGACATGGTGACACACACACAGACATGGTGACACACACAGACATGGTGACACACAGACAGACATGGTGACACGCAGACAGACATGGTGACACACATACAGACATGGTGACACACAGACAGACATGGTGACATGCAGACAGACACGGTGAAACACACAGACAGACATGGTGACACACAGACAGACATGGTGACACGCAGACAGACATGGTGACATGCAGACAGACATGGTGACACACAGACAGACACGGTGACACACAGACAGACACGGTGACACGCAGACAGACATGGTGACATGCAGACAGACATGGTGACACGCAGACAGACATGGTGACACGCAGACAGACATGGTGACATGCAGACAGACATGGTGACACACACACAGACATGGTGACACACACACAGAGATGGTGACACACACAGACATGGTGACACACAGACAGACATGGTGACACGCAGACAGACATGGTGACACACATACAGACATGGTGACACACAGACAGACATGGTGACATGCAGACAGACACGGTGAAACACACAGACAGACATGGTGACACACAGACAGACATGGTGACACGCAGACAGACATGGTGACATGCAGACAGACATGGTGACACACAGACAGACATGGTGACACACACACAGACATGGTGACACGCAGACAGACATGGTGACATGCAGACAGACATGGTGACACACAGACAGACATGGTGACACACACACAGACATGGTGACACACAGACAGACATGGTGACACGCAGACAGAGATGGTGACACACAGACATGGTGACACACACACAGACATGGTGACACACAGACAGACATGGTGACACGCAGACAGAGATGGTGACACACAGACATGGTGACACACACACAGACATGGTGACACGCAGACAGACATGGTGACACACAGACATTGTGACACACACACAGACATGGTGACACACAGACAGACATGGTGACACGCAGACAGACATGGTGACACACAGACAGACAGACATGGTGACACACAGACAGACAGACATGGTGACACACAGACAGACAGACATGGTGACACACAGACAGACAGACATGGTGACACACAGACAGACATGGTGACATGCAGACAGACAGACATGGTGACACACAGACAGACACAGTGCTGGAGAAGGAATGGAGAGTCCTACATCTTCACTTGTAGGAAACAGGAAGTGGTCTACCTCATTGGGTGTGGCTTGAGCACATAGGAAACCTTAAAGCCTGTGTGTCCACAGTAACATACTTCCTCCAAAAAGGCCACACCTACTCCAACAAGGCCACAGCTCCTAATAGTGCCACTCCCTTCAGGGGACATTTTCTTTCAAACCACCACAATGGGAAGAAGGCCACCGGTGAGACCCTGTCTGTGGATATGGCACGGCTGTTGCAATAATGAACACATAGCAGTTATGACTGCCCGCACAGGACATACACACAGACACAGACAGAGGCTGGGAAGACGGCTCAGGTTTTAAGAACACATACTGCTCCCCCAGATGGCCAGGGTTTGGTTCCCTGCACTATGTAGGATGGCCCGCAACCATGAGTAACTCCAGATCCAGGAAACCCAATGCCTTCCTCCGGCCTCTGCAGCCACTGAACTCATGAGCACATGTGCACACAAGCCAAGCTTGCCACACACACACACGCACACATATGCACACGCACACACACGCGTGCGCACACACGCGCACACACACGCACGCACACACACACGCACACACATATGCACACGCACACACACGCGTGCGCACACACGCGCGCGCACACACACACGCACGCACACACACACGCACACACACACGCACACACACACACACAAACATAAAAATAAAATATTTTAAAGACATGAAAGAATTCTATTGTGCCGGTGAAAGTTGTCATCAGATTAAATACTAGTTTCTAACTCTATACATCAGAGAAAATGGTTGTTTATTTAAGAAATATATACAAGTATTTCTTTTTGAAATGTTTTGTGATTTAGTCACTGGGCCAAAGATTTATGAATGGGTCATGAATCTTTACATAAATATCAAAAGTGGTGACAAGAAAATGTATACACCCTCAAGCCATGAGATATATGATAAAACAAGGAAAGTAAAATATTTAAAGAATAGCCAGACTGGGCATGGCGGCACACACCACTAGCCATGGCGGCACACACCACTAGCCATGGGCACACACCACTAGCCATGGCGGCACACACCACTAGTCATGGGCACACACCACTAGCCATGGGCACACACCACTAGCCATGGCGGCACACACCACTAGCCATGGCGGCACACACCACTAGCCATGGCACTCTGGAGGCAGAGGCAGGTGGATCTCTGAGTTTGCAGACAGTCTGGTCTACAGAGTGAGTTCCAGGCCAGTCAGGGCTACAAAGAGCCCTGTCTCAAAAAAAAAGTAGCCAGGCTGTAGCTAGGCCAAACCACCACAAGATTACAAGTTCAAAGCCCCAGCTACAAAGTGATTTCTCAGACCAGGCCCTCAAGACACACAAACAAAACAACAAATTGCTTCTCTGACTTTGATTTGGGGGAAAAAAATAATGTTACACTAAAGTCTCATAAAAATTCTAAACTGATTAGAGCAAATTCACAAGGGTTTTTGCCTGGTATTTCTTGGACTTAAAAACAGCCACATTTCCCCTTCCGAATGATCTTACACCTCTCTTGTCTCCCCAAACCCACGAGGAAGGAGAAGCCTGGCTGGCAGGTACCTCCCCCTCACCATTCATCCTCATCGAAGAAGAAACCCCAAGGGAGATTGCGTCTCTGATTGCATCTGAACCCCCCCAGCCATTGGATCACCAGCACAGGACCCAAACTGAGTGAACGGTACTTCCTCAGTCAGACCAGCCTTGCAGAGTGTGGCTTGCTTCCTCACAAGGAGCAAGAGAGTTTCCACAGAGCCTGGCAAAGATGCTTATGATTTGCGACTGAAGGATGCCCCTGAGACCTAAGTGATGCCCCACCCTGCTGTATGGCGTGAGCCTGCTTCTGGTAGATGGAGCAAGTCCCATCCAGGGCTAGGCACTTCCTCCCCTCTAGAACAAATGAGGTTCTGGGGTGTTCCTCAAATAGACTTGCTGGACCCAAACACACCAGCCTCTCTCTGTCTGTCTCTGTCTCTCTCTCTCTCCTCCTGCCTCCCTTCTCATCTTTTTATTTGTTTTAAAGACAGAATCTCATGTAGTCTATGCTGGCCTTGAACTTCCCCTCCCCCTACCTCTACCTTCTACATGCTAGGAAAATCAGCGTGCACTGACACACCTAGAAAAATATGGTAGTAAGAGGGCCCCCACAAATCCCACCACTGGCACACCTAGGTAACTATGGTAGTAAGAGGGCACCCACAGATTCCACCTATCTACTTTTACCCATTTGCTTTAAGGAAAGAAAAGGCAGCCTACAGAATGGGGAAAGGTCAGAGGGCTGATCTCCAAAATAAACAAAGAACTCAAGAAACTGGTCATCAAAAGAACAAATAACTCAATAAAAAATGGAGTACAGACCTAAACAGAAAACCCTCAACAGATGAATATCAAATGGCTGAAAGACACTTAAGGAAATGATCGACATCCTTAGCCATCAGAGAAATGCAAATCAAAATAACTCAGAGATTCCATCTTACGCCTGCCAGAATGACCAAGATCAAAAACACTGATGATAACATATGCTGGAGAGGACGTGGGGTAAAGGAAACACTCCTCCATTGCTTGTGGGAGTGCAAACTGGTGCAACCACTTTGGAAATCAGTATGATGATTTCTCAGAAAGTTAGGAAACAATCTACCTCAAGATCCAGCAATACCACTTTTGGGTATATACCCAAAGGATGCTCAATTATACCACAAGGACAGCACTGTTCATAATAGCCAGAGCCTGGAAACACCCTAGATGCCCCTCAGCTGAAGAATGGATTAGGAAAATGTGATACATTTACACAATGAAGTACTACACAGTGGAAAAATAATGATATCTTGAAATCTGCAGACAAATGGATGGATCTAGAAACGAAACATATTGAGTGAGGTAACCCAGTCCCAGAAAAACAAATATAATATGTACTCACTCATAAGTGATTCTAGAAATCAAGATCTCCTGATTAAATTGGGAGCATGGGGGGGGGGGTCCACAGGAGAGAATAGAAGGGGAGGGGGAGGAAGAGAGGGGAGCAGAGAAAAATTTATAGCTCAATAAAATCAATAAAAACTGCAAAGGAAAATGTTTCCTGGGTCCCTCAGTTTGTTCTCGGGTGGTTTGCTGAGTTAAGTTGGGGGCTAAACTGTAATCCCATGTGAAAAAAAAAATGTTTGCTGCAGTTTGCTTCCTGTGGTAGGAAAATCTTCACTTAAAAAAAAAGTTTCCCCGGTCTAAATTTTGAAAGTAAAATGAGTAATTCTAAATACAATTACATTTCAGCCCAGTTTAAAGACGCGCGTTATAATCGGGTTTAACATTTTGAGAGACGGTGTGACATCTTTAGAAGTATTTTTTTTAATTTTTTTATTGATAAAAGGAGGATAAAGAAAAGAAAAAAAAAAAACAAATTTCCACCTCCTCCCACCAACCTCCCATTTCCCTCCCCCTCCTCCCACTCTTCTCCCCCTCCTCCCACTCTTCTCCCCCTCCTCCCACTCTTCTCCCCCTCCTCCCACCCCTCTCCCCTTCCCCCCACTCCTCTCCCCCTCCCTTTCCAGTCCAAAGAGCTGTCAGGGTTCCCTGCCCTGTGGTAAGTCCTAGGTCCTCCCCCCTCCATCCATATCTAGGAAGGTGAACATCCAGACTGGCTAGGCTCCCACCAAGCCAGCACATTGCGTAGGATCAAAACCGCGTAGAAGTATTTGAGTGTTGTTTCCCTCCATCGGAAGGAACCCCACTCCAGCTCGGGTCCTTTGTTAGTCCCTGCGACACTCACAGCGCTCTCCCCATAACATATGGGGTCTTATACAGTAAAGCGAAGCTGTGTTTGTTAAAAATAAAAATAAAAGTCTGCTGACTTTAAGTTCTGGTTTTTATTCCATGTACGCTACGCCCTGTTAGGAAAAAAAAAAGTTACAGATCGTTCTATGTTGCCCCAAATTCACAGTGCAGAAGCCTCCGTATGGAGAAAGGGGCGGTAATGAAAAGTCAGGCCACCGCTTACAGGGCCGCAAACATCGCTAGGCAATACGCTGTGTTTACTCAACTATTTATAGAGGGGACTCGCTCCAGTGAAGCCCTCTTCTCCCCCTCATAATGATACGCTCTGTGCGTGTGCGTGTGCGTGTGTGTGTGTGTGTGTGTGTGCCTGGATTCTCGTACAGACACAGTTGACAACTTTATCCCTCCTGGTGCGGGTTACTGCTCCAGGAGTCTGTCCTCCGTGGCTCACTGTATTAGAGCGCCACCTTCTGGCTGGACAGAGACATGGAAATCTGTAAAAAGAGAACAGCAGCCCCTCACAGGGTTGCACCCAGCTGGAAAGGCAGAGACACAAGGAGCTGGTGGGTCAGTCCCTTGAATTGGTGATGAAAGCTTTCCCTTCCCTGATGCGGGACTTCACTCTGTACGCTATGAATATGTTTTATTACCATCCGCCCAATAAAGCCCTGCGGGAAATCCGAACAGAGATATTGAGAGAGTAGGTGGAGTCAAGGAGATGCCATGTAGCTACTGAAGAAGACAGATGCTGGAACCTTACTGGTAGGCCACAGATGAATAGAAATGGGTTAATTTAGATGTAAGAGTTATTTAATAAGAAGTCTGAGCTAATAGGCCAATAGCGTTGTAATTAATACAATTTCTGTGTGAGTATTCGGGTCTGGGAGTCTGGGAAATGAATGAGCAATCTCCATTTACACTTCCCTCCCCAGGGAGTTCTTGAAAACACTCAGTTTTGAGTAAGTTTCTTTCTCTACAATAATGGCCAGCACCTGTGTCTCTATTTTATTTATATCTTCACTAACGAGCATCTTCTAAGGCTTCCAAAGCTGTTCTTGTACCAGTGACTGAACTTGGGAGTCCCTCTGGCGGTCATGAGCATGAGTCTCAAATGCGGCTGATTTTCTTCCTGCTGCCTTCCTTAGCCAGGGTCTCACTCCAGCTTATCTCTGTACCCCAGCGCCCACCAGCCCTCGGCACTCCATGCCCTGCCACACATGTTCCTGCCCACATCACTGAATGCCCTGTCTCAAACACACAGGGGGCATCACAGAGGAAGACCCTAATATCCACCTCTGACCCCTCCACAGGGGAACATGTCCGTGTGTGTGTGTTCTAGCCATTACTAATATCCAGCTTGGGATATTTTGGCCAGAATCTTGGATTTATATTAGAGTTCTGTCACTTGCTACGACCGTGGCAAAGTTTAAAAGCTATTAGCAGCCCTTGGCTCCTCACCTGCAGGCCTCAGCTCCGTGTTCTTTCTTCCACGCATAGATGTGAGAGATCAGTTGTCTCTGTAAGGAGAGCTTTCTTCACAGGTGTGGCCCTTAACTAACTTGTCTTTCTTTTATGTCCATGATTTCCTCTCCTTAACTGTTTAATTACACTAATTCAAGAGAAGAGAAAACAATTAATTGTGCTAGGCTTGACAGTCTGACTCATGCCTCTAATACCAGCATGGAGGAGGCTGAGGTGGGAAGTTTCTATGCATTCTAAGCTAGCCTGGTCTACAGAGTGTAACCTTGTCTCAGATGAAAACCGGGTGGAGAGAAAAGAAAAAGTTATGGTCAGGACCTATGACTTGGGGCACTGGCTTTCAAGTATCCCATCTGACCTTGGTTTCTTCATCCACACTCGGGAGAAAGTTTTCCCAAGGTTAGACCCTGAGTGATGAAGAAGATGTTCAAGTAAGCCTTGACTTGAGTTTAGAGGAGACAAGTTCTTTACTGAAAAAAGGGATGTTTCTAGCCCATGCTCTCAGAATTCAGCATTCAACATTCAGCCCTGGGAGTCTGCAGCTGCGCTGAGTGCAGATGTGTTTTCTGCATCATGTTCCGCTGACAGACGTTCACCTTTCAGGGGTGTTCCCTTTTCCTCAGGACACACCCAGAACACAGCGCACACTCAGGGCACAACACACTCAGGACATAGTGCACACTCAGGACAGAGCGCACACCCAGGACACAGCGCACACTCAGGACACAGCACACACTCAGGACACAACTCATGCTCAGGACACAGCACACACTCAGGACACAGCTCACACTCAGGACACAGCACACACCCAGGACACAGCGCACACCCAGGACACAGCACACACTCAGGACACAGCACACACTCAGGACACAGCGCACACCCAGGACACAGCGCACACTCAGGACACAGCACACACTCAGGACACAGCTCATGCTCAGGACACAGCACACACTCAGGACACAGCTCACACTCAGGACACAGCACACACCCAGGACACAGCACACACCCAGGACACAGTGCACACTCAGGACACAGCACACACTCAGGACACAGCGCACACCCAGGACACAGCGCACGCCCAGGACACAGCGCACGCCCAGGACACAGCGCACGCCCAGGACACAGCGCACACCCAGGACACAGCGCACACTCAGGACACAGCACACACTCAGGACACAGCTCATGCTCAGGACACAGCACACACTCAGGACACAGCTCACACTCAGGACACAGCACACACCCAGGACACAGCACACACCCAGGACACAGTGCACACTCAGGACACAGCACACACCCAGGACACAGCGCACGCCCAGGACACAGCGCACGCCCAGGACACAGCGCACGCCCAGGACACAGCGCACGCTCAGGACACAGCGCACGCTCAGGACACAGCTCACGCTCAGGACGCAGCGCACGCTCAGGACACAGCGCACGCCCAGGACACAGCGCACACTCAGGACACAGCACACACTCAGGACACAGCTCATGCTCAGGACACAGCACACACTCAGGACACTGCGCACACTCAGGACACAGCACACACCCAGGACACAGCACACACTCAGGACACAGCGCACACTCAGGACACAGCACACACTCAGGACACAGTGCACGCTCAGGACACAGCTCATGCTCAGGACACAGCGCATACCCAGGACACAGCACACACTCAGGACACAGCTCATGCTCAGGACACAGCACACACTCAGGACACAGCGCATACTCAGGACACAGCGCACACCCAGGACACAGCGCACACTCAGGACACAGCGCACACTCAGGACACAGCGCACACTCAGGACACAGCGCACACCCAGGACATAGCGCACGCTCAGGACACAGCACACGCTCAGGACACAGCTCACGCTCAGGACACAGCACACACTCAGGACACAGCACACACTCAGGACACAGCGCACACTCAGGACACAGCGCACACCCAGGAAACAGCACACACTCAGGACACAGCGCACACTCAGGACACAGCACACACTCAGGACACAGCTCATGCTCAGGACACAGCTCACGCTCAGGACGCAGCACACGCTCAGGACGCAGCACACACTCAGGACAGCGCACACTCAGGACACAGCACACACTCAGGACACAGCTCATGCTCAGGACACAGCACACACTCAGGACACTGCGCACACTCAGGACACAGCACACACCCAGGACACAGCACACACTCAGGACACAGCGCACACTCAGAACACAGCACACACTCAGGACACAGCGCACACCCAGGACACAGCACACACTCAGGACACAGTGCACGCTCAGGACACAGCTCATGCTCAGGACACAGCGCATACCCAGGACACAGCACACACTCAGGACACAGCTCATGCTCAGGACACAGCACACACTCAGGACACAGCGCATACTCAGGACACAGCGCACACCCAGGACACAGCGCACACTCAGGACACAGCGCACACTCAGGACACAGCGCACACTCAGGACACAGCGCACACCCAGGACATAGCGCACGCTCAGGACACAGCACACGCTCAGGACACAGCTCATGCTCAGGACACAGCACACACTCAGGACACAGCACACACTCAGGACACAGCGCACACTCAGGACACAGCGCACACCCAGGAAACAGCACACACTCAGGACACAGCGCACACTCAGGACACAGCACACACTCAGGACACAGCGCACGCTCAGGACACAGCTCACGCTCAGGACGCAGCACACGCTCAGGACGCAGCACACACTCAGTACACAGCGCACACCCAGGACACAGCGCACGCTCAGGACACAGCGCACGCTCAGGACACAGCTCACGCTCAGGACACAGCACACACTCAGGACACAGCACACTGGTCTGGAGAGATGGCTCTCTGCTTAAGAGCATGTACTGCTCTCACAGAAGACCAGAGTTTGCTTTCCCAGCATCCACATGGCTGCTCACAACTTCCTGTAACTCCAGCTCTAGGGATCCAGCATCATCTTCTGGTCTCTGCAAGAACTGCACTGCCCTGCACACAGGCACATCTACACTGACACACACACACACACACACACACACACACACACACACAACTGTTTTCAAAAGAAAAGGAGTACATGAAATGTTATTTGTTGCAGGATATTTGTACACTGTGTGAAGATATGTCATTGTGATTGGTTTAATAAAAAGCTGAATGGCCAATAGCTGGGCAGGAGAGGTCAGGTGGTACTTCCAGGCAGAGAGAGGAACTCAGGGATGAGTCTAGACCTCTGGCATTAGCCCAGGAGACAGAGGGAGTCGGACTTACAGCCACGAGGCAGAACATAGAGTAATAGAAATGGGTCAATTTAAGTTAACCCATTTAATTAAGAGCTAGTAGAACAAGCCTAAGCCAAGGCCAAGCTTTCATAATTGATGATAATCTGTGTCACTATGTGGGAGACTTTCCAAAGAAAGCCCAGCAGGAAAGACTTGCTACAGAACAGGAAGCAAGCAAAGACGGCCATGACGTTAGCACTGTCATGTCCCAGATGCCCCTCTTACTGGTCATCTTTCCTACCTTACGCGGAGTTCCAGATGGGCAAAGTCTCCATTATGGGCCGCACGTCTGAGCTATCAGCAACCTGTTCTCCTAAAGTCAACAAAGAGCCCCGAGTATACACATTTGCTCAGAAATGTGCAATCCACAAATCCTGCCCTTACATGGCAAACGTAAAACCACATACACAAATTACTGAAACATCATCAAAGCTGCCATGGTGGTGCAGTCTTAAATCCCAGCACTCTGGAAGCAGAGGACATGGATCTCTGTGAATTCAAGGCCAGCCTGTCTACACTGTGAGTTATAGACCAGCACGGGCTACATAGGGAGACACTGTCTCAGAACAACGACAATATCAACAAGGAGATACGACCCTACCCGCCAAGATCTTACAAACGATGTCGCCTTTGTTGCTATTCAACACGAACAGGAATAGAGTGAATAATTTTCAATAAAAGGCACGGAGGCTTTTGCTGCCTTTTCTTAAACACTGAAACACACCGCGTCTAAGAAAACAAATGCCTGTATCCCAACTGGCTTTGCTGAGTTCCCCTGGAGCACTGATTTCCCAGTCACTCTTTCGTGCTCTGCGACTCCACGGTGCTCGGGGATTCCGGAGGGATGCCATTCTTCACAGTTCCATATTCTGAAGGGATATAGACAACTCTACACAGCAGACAGAAAATGAGTTTAATCTCTAAGTTCTTTCATTGGTAGAGACTGTCGGGTCTCCAACGTGCTGCCAACCACCACTGCTCTCAGGCAGGTTTTCTGAGTCTATAACAGTGGGATTTACACTTTCCCAAACAACAGTTTCAACCACTATCGTGTGGTCCTAATTACTTTACATCAGGCTGACGACTCCAGAAACATGGATGCTTAGCACCATCTAATGCTCAAGAATAAAACAACCGCATGGTCCACAGCAAGGAAATGCATCCTAGAGCAGGGAGTGTGCATGCGTGCATGTGTGTGTGTGTGTGTGTGTGCGCGCGTGTGTGTGCGTGTGCGTGTGCGTGTGTGTGTGTGTGTGTGTATGCGTGTGTGTATATGATTGGGGGTGTTTTACCTGGGTGTATATGTATGAAGCATGTGTGTGCTGTGCCCATAGAGACCAAAACATGGCATTGGATCCCCTGGAACTGACATTACAGACAGTTGTGAACCCCCATATGGGTGCCAGAAACGGAACTTTGGTCTAGAGGAGGGATTGTTTTTTTAAGGAGGGGATTTGCTTTGGTTTCATGTCACTGCTATAATAAAGTGCTATACATTTTGTGGCTAAAACAAGAGTATTCTCTGGGTTCTGAGGAGTCTAAGTCTCAAACGGTCTCTGTGCAGCAAGTTGAAGGCATCAGCAAGGTGTTCCTCCTGAGGGAGATCTCTTTCCACCCACATTCCTCTTCCCTTGTCTTCTAAGAGCTCACATGACTAGACTGAGCTGATCCACCCAACTAGCCTGAAAACCTCCCCATCAAGGTTCTATTTATATCTGCAAATTTTTCCCTCTCCCATGAGAAATAACTTACTCACAGGTCCCACGGGTGAGGATACAACCCGGGTAAAGGAGGAGCATTGCTTCACCTGGACACGAAAGTTAACGCAGTAACTAAAATCCTGAACCAGATATCCAAAATTTCAGCCCTTGACTTTTTGTGGGTACACACATTGGCACATTGACTTTTGTATTGGTGGAGTTGAGGGGAAATATGGCTGATTTATGTTTGGGGGTGGGCAAGAAGATGGCTACATCATGGAATTAAAACCTTTATCATTTTGCTCATTTTAGTGCTTAGGCACCTAGGCTTCCTGCTATTGCGTGTTGAGCACCTGTTCTTTAAATGACCTCTTAAGAGCCACCCAGTTCAGAGGAACGTCCCAAGGGGAACTGGTCAGGTCTTATTACTTTGTGTCTTTGGTCACCCAACCTCTGCCTCTGATCTCATCCGTCCTTTGACCATCACACACACACACACACACACACACACACACACACACACACACACAAAACATGAGCACCTACATACCTACATAAACATATATTCAAAATTTAACGCCATTTCTTTCATTTCTTCTTTACAGAGACACTATCTTTACAAGGCATAGGTGACTTTCCTGCCTGCCTGCTAAAAACCCATACCTACTGAGTTGTTCTGTCTTTTCTCCATTGATATTATTTATATATTAGCAGTAGACAATCTTGATTACCAATACTAATCCGTGGCATTACTGAGCTGCTAGCTCTGGGCTGCCGCTGGCACTAACTGACCACACTAGGAAAGGAGGAGGACAGGACTTGCTCCAGTCCACACCTGCTCTGTCTTCTGGCCAGCAGCGCCTGGCTGCCAACATTGCTAGTGGAAGTTAACCAGCGTTCATTGCTGGGAAGTAACTGGAGGAGAAAGAGAGTCCATGGAGAATAGATTCCTTCTCCACACCAACTCGAGGGTGGATCTGATGTTTATCAATGAGCATGAACGATGGGAAAGAGTAGAATTCCTCAAAATTTCTAATAAAATAAAGTTTTGAAAATACTAAAAAAATGAATGTCAGGCATTCAAGATTGGGGGACTATTATTTTTTAAAAAGAAAACAAACTATCTTTTTTCATTTTACATACCAATCCCAGTTCCCACTCCCTTCCCTCCACCTATTTCTCCATCTAACTCCTATCCCCCAACCCCAGCCACTCCTCAGAGAGGGTAAGACACTGTTTTGGAGAAGGTCCAAGGCCATCCCTACTATGTCAAGGCTGAGCAAGGTATCTATGCAAAGAGAATCCACCTGGAAAGGGTAAATAGACAAGATTGCCTGACAAAATTGGGAGCATGGGGGTGGAGGGAGCAGACATTCAAGATGTTTTCCAAACTTCCTTCCCAATAGTGACCAGGGCCAGCCAGTAGCTCAGGGGGTAAAAACATTTGCCATTTGAACCCGACAACCTGAGTACAACCTGAATTCTATCCTTAGAACCCGTGAGTTGGGTTGTGGCAATTCTGCAAACAAAAGGACTTAGGGTAGGAAGGGCTAATTTCAGCTCACAGCTCACAGTCTGTTGTGAGTGAAGTCAGGGCAGGAACTTGAAGCAGAAGCCATGGAGGAACACTGCTGGCTAACTCACTCCCAGGTTCATGCTTAACTAGCCTTCTTATACAGTCCAGGACCAAGTTCCCTGGGGAATGGTGCCACTCACAGTGGGTGGGGCTCTCTACATCAATTGGCAATCAAAACAATCCTCTACAGACATGTGCACAAGACAATACGATCTGGGCAGTCCTTTCTTGGGTGGCTCTGGGCTGCATAAGCTGACAGCTCAGCTGACTAGGACAGGACATAAAAGATGGAAAAAGAAATGGACTCCACACGTTGTCCTCCAGTCATTGGGCACCATGGCACATACACCCACTTAGCTGTACCCTGCCGACCTAAGGTTTCTGCCAATACGTTCAGAAAGTGTCTTCAGAGGCTGGAGAGATGGCTCTGTAGCAGCAAGTGTGCACTGCTCTGTAAAGCACTGGAGTTCCGTTCCCAAACACACACACACACACACACACACACACACGAGAGAGAGAGAGAGAGAGAGAGAGAGAGAGAGAGAGAGAGAGAGAGGAAGGAAGGAAATTTTTAAAAAATAGATGAAGTGTCTTGACTTTTGTACTTCTTTGTTAATACAATATAACTTAATGAAACTGTTTCCACATTGAACAGACCGGGATTGTCTGAATCTGTGTTCTAGGCCGTGGTCATTTGCATTTGACTCCAAACAATCTCCTATTCCCTTTGAGGTGCAAGCTGTGTTTTCGTGTCAACAACTACAAAGAGCATATATACGTGTGTGTGTGTGTGTGTGTGTGTGTGTGTGTGTGTATATATATATATATATATATATATATATATATATATATATATATGACAGCCACCTTCAGAATCACCCCCACCTTCTGAGAAAAGACCACACCGTCTTCCTGGAACAACCCTAGAAATACATTGGGTTGCTACAGCTCCCCTGTTTCTATCCAGTACAAGACTTATCTTGGGGGGTTACATTGGCTCCAGGGTATCCCTCTGTGGGAAACCCTGCATGTCTAGTTGCAAACCCTCCCCTTTCCACTGGCGTCTTATCCCCCAGTGAAACACATAAATCCCTAAATCCAGCTCAGCACCCACTTCCTGGAAAAGGCACATAAATCATTTTGCAGTCTTCTTAAGACAGAAATTAGGTCAGGGGCTATTTATTAAATGAGTTGCTTATAAAAATTAAATTTAACAATTCAATGTGACGTGCCTTTCTCTAACTTTAAGCGTAAGTGATCGCCCTGCAGATGATCCCTTACTTCTCTGCTAGGGCAGATACTACAATTGGCTCATAAATCAGTATTCCGGGATCTGCTGTAAAATGTCAGCACAGGAGGTTTGCCGCACATGTTCACAGACAAACTGAAATTGATGGCAGAGTGGCCCATCCGCCTACCTCAACCACTGATTCTTGTAAACGATCTTTAGGTAGGTTCAGTCATAAAGACAGGCCGCTTTGGGGGCTGGAGGAGTGGCTCAGCGGTTACTAGTGTAGAAGGGTGTTACAGATGATCCCAGTTCCCTTCTCAACGCCCAAGTTGGGGAGCTCACAACTGCCTGTAACTCAAGATGCAGGTGAGCTGGCACCCTCTTCTGGTCTCTGAACACATTATACTCACATCCACACACACACACACACACACACACACACACACACATGTACATAAATTTTTAAAAATAATCAGGGGCTGGAAAGATGGCTCAGAGGTTGAGGTCCACTTCCAGAGAACCCAAGCTCAGTTCCCAGCATCCATATAAGATGACCCGTAACCACCTGTCACCCCAGCTCCAGGGGAGCTGATGCTGCTGGTCTCTGGCTTCCCTCAGCACCTGCACACACATAGCCCACACCCTTATACAGGCACACCTAATCATAATTTAAAATAACAAAAATAAATACTTTAAACTAAAAGGTTATTTACAAAAAAGATCAGCAGCTTCCTTGAACATAAGAATAAATGACCACACAAGGCAGAGAGTTGGTCTGTCCATTGAGACTGTCACAACTTAACTAAGGATATTAGGGCTAGAGAGATGGCTCGGTGGTTAAGAGTAATGGTATCTTTATTTATTTATTTGAGTTTTTATTAATTGTGCTTCATAAGAGCACTTAGCTGCTCTTGCAGAGATCTGAGTTTGATCCTCAGCAACCACATGGTGGCTCACACCCATCTGTGACATGCTGAATCTTTCCTGGTAAGCCACCATTTCGTGGTGGTACACAGATTATTAGATATGGGTTAGTCAAGATGTGAGAGTTAGCCAAGAAGAGGCTAGAACTAATGGGCCAGGCAGTATTTAAAAGAATATAATTTGTGTTATTTTGGGTGTAAAGCTAGCTGTGCGGGGAACTGGGCAGGACGAAAAGCAGGCCTGTCGCAGCTCATCACTACAGTTGTATTTCCAAAGACTTGATTCCTGCCTTACAAGAGGTAAAAAGATGTTGAATTGTTAACAGGTAATCCAGTTGTAAGTCTCATGGCTTTGTGTGGAAGCCAAAGGAGAGCATCAGATCCCCTAGAGCTGGCGTCACAAATGGTTGGGCGTCACCCAACATGGTTGCTGGGGTCAAAAAACGGTCTTCTGCAAACAGAGAGTATGCATATGCACTGAGTCATCTCTCCGAAACTGTTAACTTTTAAAACTTCATAGCAACTTGAACATCACTTAACACAACAATAAAAATGTGTACACCTCATGCTGAAAATGAACTTCTTGGCAGGGGACCAAAGCACATAGTTCTTATCTGCAGTGGGAAGTGTGGGCTGGTGTTTAAACGTTTACCTTCCCAGCCAGAAAAACTGCAGGAGACACATAGGTCCTCCGTACTCAGTCCTTGTTGCTTCCAAAGGAGAGGGGCGATGCCATTGCCTAGAGTCAAGCAGTCCTTATTTCCCATCCAGATGTTCGGTGTGGTTGAGTCGTGTGAGATGCATGGGCTTGTCAGTCACCTATGCAGGAAAACCCTCCTGAAAATGCTGTGACTTCAGAAAATATGACACATCCAACGGCTAGTTAGCCGTCTGGGGAGCATGAGTCTCCCCTTACCAGGACTTGTCATAGGGTAAAAGTCCCCCCTCCCCCACACAGCAGGTTCTCATGGCTGAGCCTTACTTCCTGATTTGGCACTGTAACTATTTTCCCCCTTTCTGTCTTTTCTTTTTTCTCACACTGACCTAAATTCTCGTCAGCCAAACCTCAGAGAAACAGACACAATGCATACGTTACTTCTTTGAGGTCTTTACAGACGGGTCTGGTAGGTGAGAAGGCGCTGACCTCCTATGGACTCATACTTAGAAGTGCACCCGTCCTTTAAAGGAGCTGGAAGGCTGGACTATCAGGAGATTTCCAAGACTGAGCTGTGTGCATGGGGAAACTGCTTCACAAACCGGGTCACTAAACGCCTCTGCCGGAGCAGATGGGAAAGAAGGAAGCCCCGAATTCAGTTTCTCAGCCTTAACCACTCTGCTTCCTTGCTGGGAACCCACCAGTGGCCTTTAAATTCAAGGATGCCCATCCTCTGTGGAGCCTGGTGTTCCACTTTGTGTCTGGGTTGTTCATTTAGAAAGAGAACCCATATATTTATCTATGGTTGATTTATCTCTTGATGGGAGTTTGTCTGTCCATCTGGTGATCCTCTTATAGACAGACTTCTTGTATGTTCTATCCAAAGGCTTCTGTCTTACACACAGCCTGCTCTGGGTTATGGATTCTCTCCTGCAGATGTTTTGAGCAGGTCTTGAGTATGTGCTAGTGGTGAGAAGTCTTACATGATGGGTGTCACATTTAAGGACTTGAGGCACCAACAACCATTAAAGGCGGGATAGAAAGATGGGGAACATATGGGAGATGGGAGAAGGGAAAAGAGGCACCTGCCTGGAACCGCATTAAAGCCTCTCGCCAGTCTCAGAGCAAAGACTCCAGCACAATTAACAACTGCTCAGGGCCTCTCCCTTCCCACTGCAGTTTTCTGGGACTCTCCCCAGGAACCCATTTACAGAGAAAGGAAGTGTGTAGCCCCAGTGCCCTCTGGTTTCATTACACTACAGCTCCATCCAAGGCTGGGCTGCTGCCACTTATCCCTATCACCAGATGAGAGAAAAGGGGAAGGGAGTTTCTTAGCAACTTTTGAGATGTAACTTGAGAACCAGCAAAAACATCACACATGGCTACAGCTAAGACAGTCATTGCTTCCCTTCTCTTGGAGACTGGGGAGATGCCTGTGCCCACACCCCGACTTGAGCATCCTTTACTTTCTTCCAAGTGCCTCTCTTTCTCCTCTACCCTCACTCTTAAACCCATATTAAAATACCTTTAACAAAACCTCCAACCCTGGTTTGCCATAACCTGGCTACTCTAGAAATTCTTTTCCTTCTCAACACTATGGATCCTTATTTGTCCTGACTCAATGTCCCTAGGAGTCCCAGGGGAAGGGAGACAGACTACTCAGGCTGCAGAGGGTTCCAGAATAGAGCTGTCCCCTCATCTCTGAGAATAACGCCTGTAATCACCTCCAATGAAAAGCAGAAATTAAGCCCCCAATTTAGCCCCACTAAATTCCCACCCCATAGTTTCCCAAAATTTTTCCCCAAAGACAGTGACATCAAATTTCTATTCCTACACTAGTGTGGAGGAGGCTGTCACACCAAGGCAGTCTTTACTCATCCTGGTACCTCTCAGACAAACTCTCCAGGAAAGTGGAACCCTCCAGGGTTTCCGGTCAAAGGTGTGTTTCCTTTAGAGCCCTTCTCAGGCTCGTATAAAAACAAATAGAGGAAACTCCCTGATTCGCGTCCACTCATTGTTATAATTTTAGTAAAACTTGAGCCTATTTGTCAACCTGAATGTTGACACCCTTATAGACTACTGCTTTGAGCTGTAGTTTGACTTGTATTGTTATGCGTGTGTGATTATACCTTTTTTGAGAAGCTACAGGTGCAAGTTTGTGGTGATATATGTTTGTGATCTAAGAAATGCTGCCTGGCACAGTGGAACTTTGGGTGGAGTCTGCAAATGAGGCTTTGTAGAGCGCTTCTGTCACTCGCAGAATCACAGAATGAATCTCCATGCCCCAACCATTTACCAACAGTTCACGTCACACTTGAGACCTGCTATACTTGTGGGTATCTGCATTTGGGGGTGCGCTATGCAGTTAGGTACCTGCATAACTCATAACCCTAGCCCTGGGCTTGGGCAGCTCCTTGGAAGAAAGTCTTTCACACTTTCATTGCTGGGGTGGTAGATTGCACCCTGTGTGTCCCAACTAGGAGAGCAATGTCAAGAGCTTCTGGCTCCTGTGGACTTGGCCTCTCATGCCCTGTCCTCAACAGTAACTTGGCCCACAATTCTCATGTTCTTCCTGCCCTGCTTCTATTTCCTGCCTGATTGCCCCACTAACAGAGGTAATGGATCAAATGGACTTAGCAGGCATCTATAGAAAATTCCACCCAAATAGAAAAGGATATACCTCCTCGGTATCTCATGTAACCTTCTCGAAAATTGATCACATACTTGGTAACAAAGCAAACTTCCACAGATATAAAAAAAAAAGTTTAGTAACCACCTGTGTCTTATCGAATCACCATGGAATAAAGTTAGAATATAACAACAATTCAACCCCCAGAAAACCTACAAACTCATGGAAACTGAACAGTCAACTACTGAACCACCCCTGGGTCAGGGAAGAAATAAAGAAAAAAATTAAAGTCTTCCTTAAATTCAATGAAAATAAAGATACAAAATACCCAATCCTATAGGACACTATGAAATCAGTGCTAAGAAAAAAGTTCATAGCGCTAAATTCACAAATTAAAAAAAAGATGGAGAAAACTCACATTAGAGACTTAACAGTACAGGTAAAAGCTCTAAAAAAAAAAAGAAGAAGAAGAAGCTGACTCACCAAGGAGGAGAAGAAGACTGGAAAAATCAAATTGAGGGTTGAAATCAACAAAGTAGAAACACGGAAAACAATCCAAAGAATCAATGAAGGAAACAGTGCTAGTTCTTTGAATAAAATCAACAAAATTGACAAACCCCTATCCAAACTAGTTAAAAGGAGGAGAGAGAACACGCAAAATAACAAGATCAGAAATGAAAACGGAGCCATAACAACAGACACTGAGGAAATTCAGAGAATCATTGGGTCTTGTTAAAAAGCTTATGTGTGACAAAGTTGGAAAATGTAAAAGAGATGGACTTGTTTTTAGATAAAATCCAAATACCCAAATTAAATCAAGACCAGGTGAGCAGCACACAATGCCTGTCTGCACTCTATGTGCTACCATACAGTTTGTGAGCTACGAGCAAGGGGCTAGAGGTTAAAATACACAAACACACAGACAGAGAGACAGAGACATGGACCTCTAGTCACTGGTAAGAAGCCCTTTAAACAACAGCACCCTGGAGGCTTAGCACCCAACAGTCAATTGGGCCAACAGGTGAAAACCTTATCCTCTGATCCTCAGGGCCAAGGCAACCCCTTTTGGCTACAGAAGGAAGAGGTGGAGAGATAGCTCAGGGGTTAAGAGCATTGGGTGCCCTTCCAAAGGTCAGAAGTTCAATTCCTAGCAACCACATAATGGTTTTAATGCAGAATTTTACCAGAAATTCCAAGAACAGCTGATACCTAGACTCCTTAATGTGTTTCACATTATAGAAACATAAGAGTCTTGCCAAACTCTTTTTTTGAAGCCGAATCAGGCTTAGGCAGGCAGAAGAGCATGGTGGATTCCTGCCGCCATACAGAGACGTGTTTTCAGACTGCGCAGTGCTCTGCGTGTCAGATTTGGCTGTAACTTGGATGAAAAGAATTTCTGTGATGCACGCTCAGTCTCAGAATTAAAGTGCTGAGTGCCGCTCCTACCTGGCAGCCCCAGAGCTAGCACAAAATGGTACGTCCTCCATTTTGAAATTTCAGCATGTCCTGGGGCCTGGGGCCTGGGGCCTGGGTCCCGGGTCCTGGATCCTGGGTCCTGGGTCCTGGGTCCTTGGTCCAACGAATGCAAGTCAACAACAGACAGACAGGGCAATCCGATATCATCAGGAAACTCCTTGAGGGGCCTCTCGCAGGCCTCCAAGCCAACAGTGGCCCAGTCATTCCCAGTCACAGTGGAGAATGTGCCTCACCAAGAAAATTAAAAGCTCCAATTTCTGCTGTAAAAAGTAATACTGGTCTAAATGATGAATTACGTGTGGAGGATGAGTCAAAAAAAACCCAGTAGGACAGAGTAAACGTATATTTTGGCAGACTTCTATTAATGATCAAAGACCAAAGCTAAGAGTCTGTATAAATGGCACTTTTATTAGCCATTTGGGCAAGAAACTTCTCTTGCCTGGACTATTGCATAAACTGGAAACAGAGAACCCACAGAGAGAGGACTACTGAACTTGCCTAAAGGTGAGATGATCTTTCAAGGTTCTTGATTCATAAAAGAGTCTGCAAGACATTCTTCAGGACAAGAAGATAGTGACTGCCTTTGAAATTTCTGGTCCTGGGTCCTGGGTTCTGGGTCCTGGGTCCTGGGTTTTTCTCTTACTAACAGGCTTGGAATTGGAGAGGGACTGAGCCAGAGTCCAACTTCAAAAATAGCTCTACATATTTATAAAGAAATGTTTAATAAGACATATATATATAATTAATACTTAAAAAATATGTCCATCCATCAGTAATTAAATATTCAGGGTCCCTCAATTTCTTTGAAGATGAGTATTTTCCTGTGAAGATAAGAAAAGAACCCTGCCTCCAACCTATCTGTATTTCTTACCATCAGTATGCTCGCCATCCTTCTGAAAGAATTGTTATTTATCTTTTCCAAGTGGCTTCTCTTCTTCAAACCGAACCTTTATTAATTTTGACGGTATCCACAATTTTTCCTCACCTGTGGAGATAAGAGCAAAACCCCTTCCCCAAGGTAGCACATCCCCTGGCTTCCATTGTGAGGTCAGCACATCCTTGAAATAAACTGCTTGATTTAGTTCAGTAGACTTTTCCATTATCCAATGTCTTTCTGCAGCCGTTGTTCCCTTCTCATTAGCGTTGAGAAAATTCAAGGTTAACAAAGCATTATGTAGCCTATTTCTGGGGGTGTTTTCCACCCCTTTCTGTTTGTTCAACATATCCTTTATAGTTCGATTTGATCTTTCTATGACTGCTTGACCTGTAGGATTGTATGGTATACATGTAACATGCTTGATATTGTAATAATCAAAAAACCGTTTCATTTTCTTAGAGACATAAGCAGGACCATTATCCGCCTTTATTTGTGTAGGTATACCCATGATAGCCATGACTTCTAATAAATGAGTGATTACTGAATCAGCTTTTTCTGAACTTAAAGGAGTTGCTCACTGAAAGCCTGAATAAGTGTCAATGGTGTGATGAACATATTTTAATTTGCCAAATTCTGCAAAGTGGAACACATACATCTGCCAGATTTCATTCCTTTGGGTGCCCCTTGGATTAGCTCCTGCAGGCAGTGGCATTTGGTTATAGAAAGAGCAAGTAGGGCATTTCTTTACAATCTCCTTAGCTTGTTGCCATGTAATTGAAAACTCTTTCTTCAAACCTTTGCTATTAACATGATGTTTTTTTATGAAATTCAGAGGCTTCTAGCACACTACCAATCAATAATTGATCAATTTCTGCATTACCTTGTGCTAGAGGACCTGGCAGACCCGTATGGGATTGGATGTGTGTTATGTACATAGGGCAAAGCCTGTTCCTGATCAAATCTTGAACCTGGAGAAACAATGAGGTTAGTTCTGTATCATCAGGTATAAATTCAGCAGTTTCAATATGTAAAATAACTCTTTCTGTGTATTGTGAATCAGTGACTATATTAATAGGTTCTTTAAAATCCCTTAGCACCATAAGAATGGCATATAATTCCGCCTTCTGGACAGAATTATAAGGACTTTGTTCCACCTTACCCAAGTCTTCTGATTTGTAACCTGCCTTCCCTGATTTATTGGCATCAGTATAGAATGTACGGGCTCCAGTTATTGGAGCATCACGGACGATTCGAGGAAGAATCCAAGAAGTTCTCTTTATGAAGTTAAGCCTCTTGCTTTTTGGATAGTTGTTATTAATGTCTCCCAAAAAATTAGCACAAGCTCTTTGCCATGGTTCATTATCTTCCCATAATTTCTTTAGTTCATCAGCAGTGAAAGGCACTATAATTTCTGCTGGGTCTATGCCTGCTAGTTGACGAAGTCTCAGCTTGCCTTTTATAATTAACTCAGAGACTTTTTCCACATAAGTTTTCAGTTTCTTAATTGGTTTATGTGGTAAAAAGATCTATTCCAAAATAATATCATCTCTCGGCATTAAAATTCCTGTAGGAGAAATTTTTGATGGTAGTATGACGAGAATACAATCGAGCTCTGGATTCACCCTGTCCACATGTGCCTGTTGTAATTTTTCCTCAATCATTGTCAGTTCCTTTTCTGCTTCAGCTGTTAATTCTCTGGGACTGTTTAAATCTTTATCACCATCCAAGGTTTTGTTCAAATGAATTATTAGATCAGGTGTTATTCCAATAGCTGGTCATAGACTAGAAATGTCTCCTAACAGTCTTTGAAAGTCATTAAGAGTCCGTAGGCGATCTCTCATAATTTGTGCTTTTTGTGTCTTAATTTTTTGCAAACCTATTTTATAACCTAAATAATTAACATAATCCCCCTTCTGAATCTTTTCAGGAGCGATTTGCAATCCCCATTTAGGTAAAAGTATCTTTATTTCTTCAAACAGCCTGTTCAAGGTATCCATGTTTGAATAGGATAACAAGATGTCGTCCATGTAATGGTATACTATAGATTTGGGAAATTTCTTGCATATTATTTGCAATGGTTGGTTCACAAAATATTGGCACAGGGAGGGGCTATTTAACATACCCTGGGGGAGGAGGGCCCAGTGGTACCTCCTCGAAGGTTGAGAATTGTTATAAGTAGGCACTGTGAAGGCAAATTTTTCTCTATCTTCTTTTTGCAAAGATATAGTGAAAAAACAATCCTTTAAATCAATAACTATGAGAGGCCATCCTTTTGGTAATAAAGAGGGCAAAGGAATTCCAGATTGCAGAGAGCCCATAGGTTGAATAACCTTGTTGATGGCCCTGAGATCTGTCACCATTCTCCATTTACCTGATTTTTTCTTAACCACAAATACAGGAGAATTCCAAGGGCTGGTAGATTCTTCTATATGTCCAGCATCTAATTGTTCTTGTACCAGCTGTTCTAAAGCCTGTAACTTTTCCTCAGCTAAAGGCCATTGCTTTGTCCATATTGGTTTCTCAGTCAACCATTTTAGAGGCAAGGCTGTTGGTATCTCTGAAGGGACATCAATTGCTTGTTCTTGTACAGCCCGAATGGCCGGTTTTCTCCATTTGTAATATCTTTTAATATTATTCTCAGAAATATAGGCTCTAGAAGTAGCAGGAACGTTAATTTGGGTATTCCATTGTTGTAATAGGTCACGACCCCATAAATTCATTGCGATATTGGCTACATATGGCTTTAATTTTCCTATTTGTCCCTCTGGCCCTATACATTCAACCCATCTCGTGCTCTGCCTTACTCGAGATAGGGTTCCAATTCCCAGGAGCTGAACATTTACATTCTAAAGAGACCAATATGGATGCCAAGGTTCTGGGGTAATGATACTTACATCATCTCCTGTGTCCAGCAGGCCAGTAATAAAAATGCCATTTACACACACTCTCAGTTTAGGTCTTTGATCATTTATATAAGTTTGCCAAAACACACGTAACTTATCTTTCTGATCATTATTGCTTGTAACAGTAGGCATGGGGCTTCCAAATTGTCCTGATGAGGCACATTCTCTGCAGAAACTGGAAATGACTGAACCATGTTTGCCATGGGGGCCTGTGAGGCCCCCCCTCTCACGTTTCCCATCTGTATCAGGTTGCTTTGTCTATCTCTTGTAGACCTGCATTCATTCATCCAATGTCTGCCTTTTCCACATCTTCTACATAAACCTGAAGGCTGAGTCCTCCTATTTCTGTTATTTCTAGAAGATGCATTATTATTATTATTATTATTATTATTATTATTTCTGAAAATCTGTTGTCTACAATTCCTTTTCATATGACCCATTTTTCCACAATTAAAACATTTGGTATTCTGGTGTCTCCTTTTACCATTGGAAATTGCTTCTTCTACCCATGCTTCAGTGCCATAATCAAATGTATCAACATTGAGTGTATGCAAGACCCATTCTTCCAAGGGCGCTGATCTGAGCTTTAAAGGCCCCCAAATCCTTTTGCATTCCACATTTGCATTTTCATAAGCCAAAGACTCAATCATTATACGTCTTGCTTCTGGGTCAGATATCCCTATTTGTACAGCCTTAGTTAATCTTTGTAAAAAGTCACTAAAGGGTTCTCTCTGACCCTGTTTAACTCTGACAAATGATTCCATTCTCTGTCCTGGGTCTTGTATCCTGTCCCAAGCCCTTAAGGCTGCTGTAGTACACATGAAGAGTGTGTTTTCATCCAAATTAGCTTGTTCCTGAGGGTCGGAAAAGAGCCCTTCACCTAGAATTTTATCTAGGGAAATGTCAATTCCCTTCGCTTTTTTCCTGCTGTTCTAAAAGTCTAGCCTCTTGCCTGAATAAGCATTTCCATTTCAATTGCGGTCCACTCTCAAGTACTGCAGAGCTCAGCTGGAGCCAGTCCGAGGGGGTTGCTCTGCTTGTCGTGGCTCAAGATCTTAGCATCTCTTTAACAAAAGAGGCTTGCATCCCAAAAGTCATGACAGCCTGTTTAATTTCCTTGAGGTCATTCATATGGACAGGCTCCCATGTATCCTCCTTGATGACCCTAGGGTTTCTGGAACCAATCACCTTCTCTTTGTTATTACTGGAAAGGCAGGTAGAGCTGTAGGTAGAGCTTTGTGGAAATTGTCCCGGAGAGATTTACCCACAGATGGAGTTAAAATTTGCTTTTCTACCCTTTGCTCTTCTTCATCAGAATTTAGAAATTTCTCAATCTTTTCAATTCTATTCACCAATGCCTTCTGCAATGTCTGAATCTCCTGTCCAGAATTATGTTCCAAAGCCTTCATTGAGGATTCTAAAGTATGAAATTTGTCCATTAGAGATAACATCTCATCTTTGGACATAATTTTTATGGCATAAACTGTGCCTTCTTGTATTGACAATCTTTCCGCCAATCTGTCATAAGCTTTAGACAAAATCCAATTGTCACATTCAGCAGTTTTGATTCTCTCAGTTAATGTTTCATTTCCTACAGAAAGGGACTGAAGCTTACAATCCAAATCAGCTGTTTCCTCTTCCATAGTAATGAATTTCTCCTTAATATCAGCCACTAATATTTCAGTTTCTTCAGAAAGGGACTGAAGCTTACAATCCAAATCAGCTGTTCCCTCTTCCATAGTAATGAATTTCTCCTTAACATCAGCCTGGAGAACTTCAAACTGATTCTTGAGAAGATTGTTGTCATTCTCAATTGTTTTTAAGCGTTCAATCTCTGCCTTAAGAATCCTGGATTCATCTCGTAAAGACTTTATCATATTTCTATTATCAAACCATTTAGTGCCAATGAAAACTACAAATCCCAGAAGGATCCATAGAAGTGGGGTGTAGACACCTCTTGTAAAATCTCCCACATGGTACAATTTAAAAAACTGTTAAATTTTTGAATACTAACGTGTTCAGACATTTTATTTATAAAAGAAAATTTTTTTACCTGCAATGATCGGTTCCTGCCAGTGGTGGTCTCTGTGTTTTTGGAGCCTGTCCTGGAACTAGCTCTTGTAGACCAGGCTGGCCTCAAACTCACAGAGATCCACCTGTCTCTGCCTCCCGAGTGCTGGGATTAAAGGCGTGCACCACCACCGCCTGGCTGGCCTCGAACTCACAGAGATCTGCCTGCCTCTGCCTCCCAAGTGCTGGGATTAAAGGCATGCACCACCACCGCCCAGCCAAGTCACTTTGTATCAGACCAAATCTGCTGCTGTGGTGGCTTTTGTTGCAAAACCGCAGGTACTTGAGTTTCTGCTCATCCAGGCAGTGGGGTTCTGCTGCAAACTTAGCCAAGGCAGGCAGGGAGGGGTTAATTGCTCTGGCGAGCAGGCAGGGCAGAATGGGCCTGTGTGGCCAAGTGTGTCTCGGACTCGGCACTGGGGCCCGAGTCAAGAACTAAAAAACAGCACCCAGGAGCGTGCTGTGTTAGTTAGTGGGCTACGCGTTTGAGTCGGGGTCAAAATAGCCCCACGTTGGGTGCCAAAATGTAACAGCGTAAACGAATGCAGACAGATTGTAAAAATATATATATATCGCTTTAATGGAGAAATAGACTTACAGAACCACCGTTCCTGCGGAGACCAGGAAAGCAGAAGCAGTGGCTGGGAGCATGCTCACCAAATTTATAGGCAAACATTAGCCTGAGGCGAACACGCCCCCTAAGGGGCAGGACTTATCCCTACATGTACTCATATGCAATAATGCATAATCTTAAAACCAGGCATGGTGCCACATTCTTATAACCCCAGCAGTAGGCAGACAGAGACAGGCAGATTTCTGGGACATAGTGGCAAGCCAGCCCAGCCTAAACATGGACTTCTAGGTACCAATGAGAGACCCTGCCTCAAAGAAACAGGAAGATAGATACCCAGTGTTGTCCTCTGATTTCCACGCGCACAAGTACACATGCACCCTCCCCTACACAGAGACTTCTCTGTCTCTGCTACACACACACACACACACACACACACACACACACACATGTGCACACACCTGCCTTAATCTCAGCCTCAGCTCTTGGGGCTGTGCTAACCCTTGGAGAGCCCAAGTCTTTTGTCATGTTTTCAGCTAGCCAGCTGCTGCTGGCAGAGCGATTGTAAGACTACAAGGCAATGAGAGGAAGCACTCAGGAGGAATGCATCCCACAAGTCAGCTCAGCTGCAGCTCTCGCCGCCGAGCGAGCGTGTAGATCTTTCTAATTGTGTTGCTATGCCCTAAGGCCTGCAGTTGGAGAGGGGGAGACGAAATCATGTGTAGGAATTCACTAATTAAGAGCTCATGCAATTTCCTGTGTGGTAATGTCTATGGATCACCACGACGCCTTTCTCACAGGAGACCCAGACAGAAGGGAAGAGCGAGGAGATTCTCAGGAGGAAAGAAAGGTTAGCTGTTTAGGGGAAGATTTCACATCCCAAACCCAGGGCTCTTCTGAGCACTGTAATGTGAGCCCCTTTAACATCAGAACTGATTTTTCTTTTGTTAGTATGATGTGTGCTATATACATGTGTGCATACACGTGTGCATTGGAAAGCCAGATGCTGACATTTGATGTCTCCTTGATCACTCTGCACCACATGTTTGAGGCAGGGTATCTCCCTGACCCTGGTGTTCACGGATTGTCTAGACTGGCTGCCCTGATGACTCCCAAGGATCTTCCTGTCTCCCCAGCACTGGCCCTACAGACGTGTGCGCTGTACCTTCATTTTGTACATGAATGTTGGGGATTTGAACTCAGGTCCTCATCCTTGTGTAATGACTCCACCCACAGAATCATTCCCCCCTGTACCCCCAGTTTCTTCCTCTATGAGGCCATCTCTGCTTTGCAAATGATCTGGTTGAGAGGATGTCATGGCTCTGTCATGTTGAGTAGATTTAAGAACAGCACTTTGGGGCTGAACGTGCAGAGAAGTTGTCTTGCTAAAATGAGGATTCTGATTTCATAGGTCTGACAAGAGTCTTGGAGACTATATTTCCAAAAAGCACATGGGGTTTCTATTGCTACTGGTCGGCCAGCAGAGCTGCATGCAGCAAGGTTTTAAATCACTTCAGAACTAATCCAGCAGGTGCAATTTTAGATTGTAAAAGATATTCTCTAAAAAAATTAAATTAAATTAAACCCACACACCAGGAAGCTAGTATGATTTTCAAAGCTAAATAGTTATGTCTTTTTGGGCCAAGTAGGAGCTCTTGCAAGCTGAGGCTTCGAGAGGAAGTTGGCAGGACCAAGCAGTGAAGACCAGAGCCAGACCAACTCTGAGGAGGCAGGAGGCTGCCCAAATTACCATGGGCAAAGTGCTATGGTAACTCCAGGTCCAATCAAAGCCATTTTGAGAATCTGAGTTAAAGACTGGCTGGTGGGGTCCAAAGCAGCCATAATCAGGCAAGAGGCAATGATCTGGTTCCAAAAGTGTTGATCTAGAGAGAAACTGGACCCATAATACCTGTGTGGGAATAGAAAAGTCCAGACTTGAAAAGATGGTGGGTCCTGGCCAAGCAAACTGCGGTTCTGGGCACGGTATCCATTACAAAGGCCTGTACCAGGGTGGAAATCCTGTCTGTGAGCATGGATGAGCCCACACATGGCGGGCAGGGAGGAAGCTCATTCAGTGAGTCCAGGGATTTGTTCAGGAGATGCCAGATGCTATGATTAGCATCTCACAGCTACTTTCATGCCCCCGACCCTCAGCTCTCTAAGAAGACTCACGGAACCTGCAAGCCAGGCGGCAAGGCATGAGTGCTTGAAGGAACTTGTCTGTGATGGAAGACGTTGTGCTTTGAATGCACATGGGCCCCATTGGCTCCTAGGGCTTGGAGAAAGTGTGACTCTGCACATTTTACTAGATGATGCACAGGAAGGAACAGAACGGGAGGGTGATGTGGCTCATTTAGCAGAGGCCTTCCCTAGCCCCTCAGTGAAACATAAACTTGGCACTTGGGAGGTGGGCATAGGAAGATCGGAACTTCAAGGTCACCATCAGCTATGTGTGTGAGGCCAGCTTGGATTACATGAGACTCTCTCTTAAAACAACAGCAAAGTTTGTTAAGAGGGGACAGGGTTTAGAGAGAGGGTTCAGTGGTCAAGAGCACTGACTGCTCTTGCAAAGGACCCACGTTCAGTTCCCAGCACCCACATGACAACTCACAACTAGTAACTATTTTCAGGGGGATCTGACGCCGTCTTCTGGCCTCCACAGTGACTGTGCGCACATGACGCACACACATGGCATGCAGACAAAATACCCATCCATAGAGAACACATTGTATGCACACATACATACTCGCAAACATGAGTAAACGGGAAACACAGAGAAAGGCAAGTCCAGACGATGCTGACTCTTTCCTGAGCTGAGTCTGACGAGCACAGCACTGTTAATGAGCACGTAGTGAACCTGGGATTTACACTGTGAATTCAGCAGCTTCCAGAGGACACCATCGTCGTCAGTGTGTCCATGGATTCAGTAAAGCCATGAGATGAGATTTTATTGTGAAGATGGCTGCTTACTTGATGCTCCTCCCATCCAATTATACACACATGCACACACTCACATTTATACCTGGGTTCCATTCGACACACACACACACACACACACACACACACACACACACACCAAAACATTTCCATCCAACTTAAAAAAAGAATTGGGTACATGTACCTTCTCAAGGCATAGTATCCAGGCAAGAAAAACGAACAATAATTTAAGGGGCAATGTGTAACCGAGCCCTCAAAAACACTCCCCTCCCCTATGCTTGCGACTCATGCCTGATGCCTGTCCTCCCTCTTTGGGAGGCAGTGCAGCACCGAGGGCTTTGGAACTCATGTTTCTCTTAGGTGTTGTTGGCCATTAAAGTAAACTAGCCGAAGTGCATTAGCTGATTAGTTTTCTGAACTGCCTGGAATGAACCAGGAGAAAATATTCCACATGTTTCTTCCTCAGCACGGGGACAATGTCATCTGTTGCTGCATGAGCCTGGGTTCTTAAGAGAAAGTTGAAAGGGGGCTCAGTCTGTGGCATCTGTATCTCTCAGTTTAGCCAGTGAGGGTTTAAGGAATCCAATTAACGTGTGATTTGGGCATTAAAGGAGGCCAGCCAATTCAATGCCTACCAAGTGACTTAATTCCCACCCCAGGGGGGGTCTCAGGTATCCCAGGGTGGCCTCAGACTCACTATGTAACCAAGGATGACTTTGAACTTCCTATTCTCCTGCCTCTACCTCCCCAGTGTCAGAATCAAATCATTCCCAAAGGTGAGCCTCCTTCATTCTGCTTTCCACTGCTGTGATAAACACCACAACCAAAACTAGTTTGGGGAGGAAGGGGCTTATTTCATCTTATGGGTTTCATACAGTCCAGCATCAAGAGGCGTCAAGACAGGAGCTCAACGGAGTTTGAAACCATAGAGGAATGCCCTCTACAGACTTGCTCAGGGGCCAACGTTCTGCCGCTTTTCTTACACAGTTCAGGCCCACTGGCCTAGGGATATACACACAGGGCTGAGCCCACCTATATCTTTAGCAATAGTTTTAAAAAATGGCCATAGACCTGCCCAAAGCCAATGTGATGCAGTCAGTTCTTAGGTTGAGCATCCTCTTCCGGGTGTCAGATTCACAGCTGAAGCTAACTATGACACAGCCCACAGTTAAAATTAACCTCTGCACAGGGGACGGTAACAGCTGGGAGGTGTCAAGTTTTGATGCTGTTGTCTTTACCTGCAACCTGCCTACACAGGGAGCCAAGCACCAGCCTGCACAGGGAGCCAAGCAGGCTGGGAAGTTTAGGCAGGATTGGCCATATTCTTAGGACTTCAGCTGATGGGGTGAGGGCCACCTAACAGAGGACCATCTGCTGTCCTTGGAACTCACTGATCTGATGAGTAGCCAGACATGCGACCTGCCCATCGAGGTTCTATTCACGTGGACGGTAGAACTTGACTCAAACAATTGGTTCCCACTCCGGTTTCTGTCTCCTCTACTCACCAATTAAGGAGTGAACTCCTGGCCATGAGATCAGCCAACAGCTCTTACCATTCTCTCACGATTAGCCATCTGCATGTTAGGATATTCCCTAGCTCAGAAGATGCCAGAGATTAAAGCAGGGATCACCTGTTTCCCAGGGTGAGGGAATCTTTAATGAGAAATGCTTACTTGATTATATAACTACCTTTAAACAAATACAATCACTTTGTTCTTTAAAAAAAAAAAGTTCAGCTTTGAAAATTAGGGGCCAGAGACAGCACAGATCTCTTAAGAATGGGACGGCAAGGGCTGGAGAGACAGCTGCTCCTCAGAAGACCCAGGTGTAATTCCAAATACTCACTGGCTGCTCACAAACATCTGTTAACTCCAGGGCCACGGGATCCAGTACCCTCTCCTGGCCCGCATGCAGTTACAAAGACAGACATGGAGCCAAAACACACAGACACATAAAACAAAAATAAATACTTATAGAAAAAATAATGGAAAATTGGAAAGATTTTTTTTTCATTGCATTTTAAAAAACCCCTAGTAACCATGACTTTGGGGGAAAATAGCCACGGGTTTCCTAGGCAGAGCTGGAAAGCCACGCAGATACTTTATGGATCAGCATCTACACCTACCTGATCATGAGGTTCCCAACTTCAGGACATGAATTTGCCTCCTGTCGACATTCCAAAGGAAGTCAAGCTGTGTAATACGTATGTTATCAAGACAGGAAGGCTTGGTCACGTGTCTTATGTGGGATCAGACCCTTGATGAGGAGAATATGTTTAAGATCATGTTAAATCAGCCTTGTAGAAAAATCATCACAAAAGCTGGAAACCCCATCCTTACTATCTGTACTTCTCATGTCAACAGAGACATGTCCGACCCTGAAGGACACGTTGTCTCTTCCATCTGTCACAGCAGGTGCCTGTAATGTGTGTCCCCTCCCTCAGCAATGACATGTCTCCCTAGTCATTCCTGGGGAAGAGCAGCATTGACACTGTCAGAAGGGGAAGCCCCAACTCCATGTGTTGTTTCTTTCTCCCTTTTTCTTGTCCCTCGATGCTGGAGGATCGGACCCATGGCCTTGGGCTTTCTAGTCAAGTGTTCTACCACTAGGCTTTGACCTCAACACTTACATCTAATTCCTTGTTAGCGATATTAGCATGGACCGAGATTTTCACAGGTTAACAATGTGTGCAGGTCTTAACACAGGATTCTCTTAAGTTCAATTTATGGCAATTCTTAAAAAAAAAACACCTTTGGTTTTTGTTACACTTACACTAATTTGAATAAGCCACCAAAGAACATATGTGGAGCTGGAGGCATGGCTCAGTGGTTAAGAGCACTGGCTGCTCTTCCAGAGGACCTATGTTCAATTCCCAGCACCCACATGGCACCTCACACCTGTGAAATTCTAGTCCTAGGAGTTCCAACATCCTTCTCCAGCCATGGAAATCTGGCACATATATGTGCACAGACAGACATGAAATCAGGAAAAAAAATCTATACACATAATTGTAAAAATGCATATATAATAAATATACTTATGGATTTGGCTTTATTCTCTCAAAGACAAGTGCATCTGAAGGTAAGTTGATCAAGAACTAATATAGTTACAAGGTCTTTTTTATGTTATTGGGCCTTGACCATGTATCTTTGTAAAGTATTTTGTACTCTGAAGGTAACTAGCCACATGCTGGAGCATCATTTGTCAGAGAGGTGAACTCATTACGGCAGAAAACAGAAGACCAGTTTTAGTAACTTTGCTCACAGCTAAATACCTCACAAAAGCAAGAAGAGAAAAGGGGACTGATTTTGACTCAGTCTGAGGAGATGTGCTCTTCATGGCAGGAAGGTTTCATGGCCAGATGGATGGCTGCGTGCAGCCCCGTGATGACAAGTCCAGGCTGTTTGTTCATAGCCTGGTAGGTCGGTAAGCAGAGACATGGGAATGCTGTCACTCAACAGGTTCCTTTCCCTTTCGAGACCCACATCCCAGCACATTAGGTCTCGCCATCCAAACTCAGGGAGGTCCGTCTCCCTTCAGATGACAGTCTGAGAAACTCTCAGACATCCCCAAGTGGATGTTTGAGATTGGCTATCACATCAATCATCTTTCTGTGCCACACTGAAAGGCAGGGACAAAACACTGTAGCCAGGGGAGATGGTTTGTTTGCTTGATTTGCTCATGTGCTGTGTTAGGGGATGGTTGGGAGCATTCTATGGCAGGCACACAGAGGTCAAAGGAAAACCTGTAGAAGTCAGTTCCTTCCTTCAACCAGGTCAGTCCTGGGACTGAATTTATGTCATCAGGCTGGGTGGCCAGGACGTTCCTTCCTGTGCCATTTCACCAGCCCAGGGTGGTTCTTAAATGCCCCCCCCCTTTTTTTTTTGGTTTTTCGAGACAGGGTTTCTCTGTGGTTTTGGAGCCTGTCCTGGAACTAGCTCTTGTAGACCAGGCTGGTCTCAAACTCACAGAGATCCGCCTGCCTCTGCCTCCCGAGTGCTGGGATTAAAGGCGTGCGCCACCACCGCCCGGCTTAAATGCCCCTTTTATTTCTTGCTCAAACATTTGGGATGGTCATGTGGTTTCAGGTGTCTGGTGCCCTCAGTCCTTACGCTTGGTGCTGCCGTGGCTCAAACACGCCCACTCCATTTACTGCAGCTACTGCCCAAACCTTGGGACATACTATAACTTCACACACGCAAGCTTGACGGTTTCACGACACGAGACAGTGTGCTTTTCCGTTGTTTTATTGACAGCAGCAAAGTGTGCATAATCACAGATCTGAAGAGCCTGCCAACAATGAAGAATTTATCTGTTGCAGAATACAACCACCTCGGGTCCTTAACACAAACATAGAGCGCTGCACTCAAGATGGCTGTGGCCCAAGGCCACCTCTGAGTGCGTAACTGTGCTTCTATAAACCCTTCACCCAGTTCATCCAGTGTCCGCATGTCACCACCTTGGCACTGCCATCCCTTTAAGTCCCTTCAAGACCTTCTGACCATGTTCCCTGAAAGGCAAGCCTTGCTCACAATGCCTCTTTCTGTCTGCTTAAGAAAGAAGCTGGGCCTTGCAGCGATGTGGCCCCTGTGCTGACGCTGAGACACTGTTGTTCAGCTGACGCTGTTCCCTCCCATAATCTCTGATGTCAAAGCTTGTGGTCCTCATTTGCTCTCCGCACCAACATCACCAGGCATGGTAGCAAAGGAGCACAAATCCCGGGCCTGTGTAACTCAGGCTTCCTGTGTGTAGCTATGGCTGCCCAGACATCTGTGGGAGCACATCTGGACACCACTGACTATTTAGACTCGGGCTCCTGACTCTGAACGCAAAGGCTAAAGAGCAGACATGACTCTCTCCTGGATAAACCGGGAAATGAAAGACCTTTCCACTCACAGTCCCCTAAACAAGGGAAACACTGTCTGGAATTATTCTGTTACCCAGCCAGGTGGCACATCAATGCTCACCCAAGAGAATGGCACAAAATGTGGATGAAGATCAAAACCCAGAGTGTCTCCCTACCTACCCTTCTGTTTGGCATTTAACACTCAAAGTACAGCATTGTCATTTCCATGTGGTTGGCACTTTATCATGAATTCTGTCCAGGGCAATCACTTCAGTTCCAATATAACCTTAAAATGTAACATCATTCTCCCAACCGACCATGATGCAGGAGTCAGTGGACAGGAAAGACAGTGTGAGGTGATGCTGCGGCGTGCTTCCAGAATCGGGCATGGCTTCAGAAAGCGGTCCAGCATGGAGACAGGAAGCACACTTCAGTGTTTGTTTTTATAGTAAATACATACCGAACACCTACCGTGTGCTGGGCTTTGAGGATACAACCATCTAGAAGGCATAGGGCCCCTAGTCCATAGCAGCATGGTGAGCAGGCAGTTCTATTACTATACAAAAGGCAGTGGGGGCAATGAGCTTGAGCCTCAGAGACCCTCCAGGTGAAACTGCGGCAGACCCTGATACCAGGGAGGGACAGTTCCTCCTTAGCTTGGACTTAAGGACCTACAAAAGCACGGAGGGAAGAAACCCAGGTGACTGCATTTTTGACTCAAAGACAAAAAACAAATCAAGACATGGCCATGCCCAGCCGTCACCCGGCTTCAGAAGGTGGAGGCAGGAGGACTGTGTTGAGTCTGAGATCAGCCTGGGCAGACATCAGGGAGTACCATGCCAGCCAGGGCTACCTAGAGAGTTCAACTCCCAACCAAAACCCAAAAAAAACTCACTGGCAACAATAACAAAAAGCCCTGCTCTGAGTGTTCCCAAGGCTACCCACGAGCCACAGGGACACCACCTGTGAAATGTCCTCAGCCATCCTTCTGCACATACAGACGTCTCATTGGTTGGGGGAACGCTACCTTCTTCTAACGAACATTTGGATCTTGTGCAGGACAAAGGGAGGCATCGATATCTTCTCAGAGAAAGCTCCAGTAGAGAAAAAGACAGTAACCAGTCGCTACCACGTTTACGGGTGATAGCTGGTACCGACAATTTCTGTGGCTCGAGGAAAAACCTCAACTTGGTAACACACAAACACTGCAACTCTAACATAGAAAACTAAACAGGCGATCACGGTTCAGGGCAGAGGTCTGTCTTCTGTGGCACACCATCGACCCACTGAGATTTTCCATCAGGGTAACACGATTGTCCAGTCACTCTCCTCCCTTCCGTACTACGACAAAAACAAAAACACATGTTTTAGTGTAAAACCAAGACTTGAACAAACCTGAGCAGTCACAACTGTCCAATTACTACACCGCAGAGGGCTTGGCTGTTAAAAGCACAGACGGACCTTCTAGAGGACCTGGGTGTCCGCACACAAACGTCTGATTCCAGTTCCATGGATCCAAGGCCCTCTCTGGCCTCCATACACTTTCAACCCCTCCAGCATACCCATACACGCGTAACTAAAAACAAAAATCAGTCTACAAAAAAAATCAGTAAATCAGGGGTGACAACACATGCTTGCAATCCCAGCCCTTGGGCGATGAAGGCAGGAGGATCTACAGGTGTTTAAGGCTAGCCTGGGCTATATGAGACCCTACCTCGATCAATAAAATAAAAATGGCCTTATTGTGAACCTGTAGCTGCCTTTTCCCATCCCATGAACCAAGAGCTCATTGTTGATACTGCTAGCTGCCCTGGGGCACGTATAGCCATGTCAGTATTCATCCAGACAGGAAAACATGCTTTGGAAGGGGAGTCTGACACTTCCAGTGATGTGAAGTCATTTGGGTCTCCTTCAGCGGCCCTCATTTGAAGGCCTTTCTCCAGGGTGACGCAACTGGAAGACAGCAGAGCTTTAGGGTGTGCGGCTTGGTCACCTGCCACCTGCCAACCTCAGAGACCAGATCAATATCGATTCTCTAAAACTGTGAGCTGGACAAGCCTTTCCTTGTAAATCCCTAGCCTCGAGTGTTTCACTACGAAGGTCACCAATGCCACATGGTTTAAGACACTTTTCCTATCTTTTCTTAGAATATGTAAATACTTAGGAACACCACAAGATTTGGTTTAAAGAAATTTATCCCAGCACTCAGGAGGCAGAGGCAGGCGGATCTCTGTGAGTTCGAGACCAGCCTGGTCTACAGAGCTAGTTCCAGGATAGGCTCCAAAGCCACAGAGAAACCCTGTCTCGAAAAACCAAAAAAAAAAAAGAAAAAAAAGAAAGAAAGAAATTTATCTCAGCTTCTCGTTCCTTTCAGCGAAGAAACATTACTGTCTGTATTCTCTACCCTAGATCCCGAGCTAAACCCCAGGTGACATAAAGAGAAGGAAAAACCTCCAGCATTAAAACAGCTGGAGGAGGGGACAAACGTGACTGATTATAAAGGAACGTCAGGGTCTTAGGTGGCTCAGGAGGTATTTAAAAGGTTCCCACAGAGGTTCAGGGCTAGCCTGGTCTACACCGTGAGACCTTGTCTCAAAAGCAAACCCAGTGATACAGAGTCCCACAAGGGATGGATGCTGAAGGACAGACATGACCCTGTAAACCAAACCGTAGGAGGTTCGGCAGAGGCAGGCAGCATCACGGGACACAGAGCATCTGGAGAACAGAGCTGACCTAAAGACTGGGCGCTGTTGTGGCTTGGTGGGCAGAAACAGAAGAGCAGGCAGCAGCGTTGCCCATGCTTACCTCAGCTTCTGTTAAAAAAAAAAACCAGGAGTGCTTTTCCTTGTTGGTTATAAATAGAAAGGGGGGGGGAGAAAACAGAATAACCTTGTATTGAACTCTCGCCTGCAGCAGGTATGTATAGTAACTTAGCACCCTGGACAGTGTGGGTTATTGGCCCCATCGGACAAGCACTTACTTAGCCTGGCACTAAAAGTCTAAACATCAAGTCAGATCCGAGGTTTCAGAAATTTCCCCCTGGGTCATACTGGCAAGAGCCTCGGTTTCTCTTTCCCTTGCTTTGCTGGTTATTACCCTTGTCTTCAAAATCTGTGGGACACTTTGTAGGGAAACATCATGTTTCCATGTAACACCCAAAGAGATCAAATCTCAAACATGATGTAACATCCTTCTTTTCTTGCTCCCTCAGTAATTGCCAAAATTGTTGTTCTTGGAAACAGGCTAGCTAGTCCCTTGGCTATCAGTACCAATTTGCCCTCTTGTAAGGGAATAATTTGGAGACTTGAGGACACAAGCAAAAAATAATTGAGGGAAAAAAAGATGTGGTTTTGATTGCGGGTGGTTGGCCCTGGTGCTTACAAACGCTGGGAAACGTACGGTGCTCTTACATGGTGAGTGGCTCTGAGGCACTTCCTGATCCCCTGTGCCTGTGCTTACAACCTCTTTGTTTCTCTGTTCTGTATGAGTTCCAAGTGAATTGTTGGGCTTTGGTGTGTTTTTAAAGGCTGGCTGTCTCGTAGCCTAGGCTGGCCTCAAACTTGCAACGTATCTGACGGCCACGAACTTCTGATCCTCCCACCTCCAACCCCCATGTGTTGAACTGTAGGCATGCACATGAAACCCGCTGGCTGTAGGTATCACAACCCGAGGTGCCATGCGTGTTAGAAAGCCCGCTGCCAGGCCAGCTACATCCCCAGCCCATGTTAGAATCAGTGCCACCGTCGCTAAAGAACATGAAAGTCAAGAGAGAAAAGGTCTGGTTTTCTCAAATGTTCTACCATTCATGTCCTTTATTATTTGTTTCTTTTTTTAGTGTGTGTGTTATGCATTTCTGTATGTATATAGATACATGTGCCTGTGGATGTACATGTGTGCACATGCATGGAAAATCCCAAGGCCGACATTCTTCTACCTTATTCTTAGAGGTAGGGTCTCTCAGTCAAATCCAGAGCTCACGGATATGGTAGTCTCACTAACCACTTAGTTATTCACTTAGTAATTCAGAAGCTGGAATTCCCAGCTGGGTTGCTGTGTCCATCCAGTATTTATATAGGATTCTGGGGACCTGAGTACAATGGACAGTGAGCATTTTAATCACCCACCCCCTATATGAATCTTTTCTAGTTCAACTTTTTTTTTTTTTAAAGACAGGACCTGAACTCCCTATGTGGAGCAGGCTGGCCTTGAAGTCAGAGATCCCCTTGCCCATACTTCCCAAGTACTGGTATTAAAGGGGTGTGCCACCTCACCAAGCTTCTTATGATTATGAGCCCCAAGGTGGGTTTGCTTGCGATATTTTCTTTACTTTTATTTTATGTATCTGAATGTTTTTGCTATATGTGCATATGTGCACCATATGCACAGAGTGCCTCAGGCATGCAGAAGAGGGCATCAGATTTCTTGGAACTAGGGCTGTGAGCCCACTTGTGGGTTCTGGAGAATGAACTCAGGTCCTCTTCAAGAGCAGTAATATTCTTAACCTCTGAGCCATCTCCTAGCTGATCCCCAACCCCAGCTGGTAAAAACGTCTACCTGGATATCGGTCAACTTTTCCAAGATGCGGCTTGCAAGCTTGGGCCCATTCTCCATTGTTGGGATGTGCAGCATCTGCAGAAGGAGGGAGAGAGCGCTCTGAGGGTGGGAAGCAGACATGGCGGTGGCAGGAAGCACACGTGGCATTCCTGTGACATGAAGGCAACTCCGCTAGGCCCAGAGAGGCACCCCAGCATACCTACCACACACGCTACCTCCTGCACCCGAGTTATCTCTGCTCAGAATTTGAAAAAAAAAAAAAGTCAGCCAGTGACAGCGTGTTCGTTTCCTACCAACTCAATCGAGCACACAAAAGGTTTGAGTGGCATTCTTCGGACGGTCTAAGGGATTCGGGAGACTAGAAGAGGTCCCTGAAACAGTAGAGGAACTCAGGATTCTAAGAATTCATAGGATGAATAATTGCCCTCTGTTGAACCCTCTGCCAACAATCCAGACCTCAAAGATATTTTGCAACAAACCAAAGCAAGTCATTTCAAAGGGATAAATTAAAGCAAGTCTCATCCCCATTCACAAAAGGGTTTCTGAACCTGCATCTAGGGCAAGGTGTACCTACCTCCAAGGGCTGTAACTCCCATGGGAAGGCAGGCTAACTTCATAGCTGAAAGAGATTTCGTGCCCGTAGTGTGTATCTGAGTCCTGCCCGTTCATGTCTTGCTGGCAGGCTGGCTTTTGATGCTTTGATTTTAGTAGATAGCTCATATTCTCAAACACTCTTCTTATTATGCCTTTTTAGTGTAATAGGATAATTACAAGCCCTTTGGGTTCTGAATGCCTCCCAGAAGCATTTAGGAGAAGCATTAAAAATAAGTTAACCTTTGTAAACTTTTATTTCTAGAGTGGAGTAACAAGTGGATTTTAGTTACCAAAATGGACCAATATCACACATAGACACTGCCAAAAAATACTCAAACTAGCTTCCTGCAATCTCTTCTTTCCCTCTTTGTTTTTCTAGATCCCTCTCTGGCATGCATGCCTCCCTCCCACCTCTCTGCCACACGGATATAAAACCAGGTAGTTCTTCCACAGTGAAATAATCTTTACATGAAACTGTATCAGCAACCACCCCTGGAAAGCAAACACTGAAATGTCAAGCAAAACATCATCATCATCATTGTAAACCCAATCAGCTGAGGTTGTAATGTTGAACGCAAAAGTCAGGGGAATTTACATTTAACAAGTCATTTGAAGCAGTTAGTCTTATAGGAATAACAAGCACACAACTACAGAATAATGCCTACAGTTACAGACTGCCCATACAAATATAGAGTAACATTTACACATTTATAGAATGCCTGTAAAAATAATTCCTATCTTTACACTCTAAAAGTAGAGGCTGATCTGGGCAGTGGTGGCACACGCCTTTAATCCTAGCACTTGAGAGGCACAGGCAGGCAGATTTCTGTGAGTTCAAGGCCAGCCTAGTCTACAAAGTTAGTTCTCGGGTGGCCAGAGCTGTTACACAGAAATTCTATCTCAAAAAAAGACGGGCTGAATGAGATGCACGAGGACTGGCTTTGCTATAATGGAGAAAGGCCTTCTCCTGGCAAGATAACGCATACATGGCACAGGTAAGATGGGTAAGTGGGGGCTGGAGAGAGGGCTGCGTGGTTGAGAGCACAGGCTGCTCTTCCGGAAGACCCCAATTTGATTCCCAGCACCCACAGAGTGACTTACAACCACCTGTGGCGGCAGTTTCAGGGGCTCCAGCACCCTCTTCTGGCATCCGTGGCATTGTGTGTACACAGTGCCCAGACAGACATGCATACAAAACAGCTGTACACGTGAAATAAAATAAATCTGTTCTTTATAAAAGGGACAAGTGTAGGAAAGAGGTAATCCTCGAATGATGGCGGCAGAGGAAAGAGCGGGCAGTTCTCATGTGCTTTTCGTGCCTGTTGTCGCTCCGCTCCTAAGGCAGCAACTTGACTTTCCCTCCGGAACACTGAGCTTCCTGCTGTGCAGCCTGCCTCCAAGGACACGGCTGACTCGCTATTCACGTCTGAGCCCTCACTAAACCGCCGGGAAGATGGAAGATCTGTGCCAACACAGGCCCAACCTGCTCAAATTTCCCTCACACATTTTATGACTTCATTACGTGACAGGTAAGTGTTTATGTATTTCATAATCCCATTCATTTATTTGCTTACTGACTGAGAGCATCGGCAGAGTGCGGTGCTGTCAAACACATGAGAAGCTTCAAGAGTTGGCTTCTTTCCTTCCGTTATGTGGATCCCAGGGACCGAAACTCAAGTTTTCAGCCTGGATGACAGGTGTCTCCACCACTGTGCCGTCTCGCCAACCCCAGGGCAAAAGCTGACTTTAGAAATGACTAACATATAGAACCTTTTGTCTTACCTGGCCTTTGTACAGAACTCCTGAGACTGGACAGACAATGCCGGCCGTCCCTGAGCCAAACATCTCCTTCACTCTGTTCCCCTCTAGGGCGGTGATCAGGTCATCCATGGTGAGGTACCTCTCGCACACCTTAAACTCACCCTGTGTGGAACAGCAAAAGATAGACAAAGAAGAGAAAGAGAAAAGTCAGTGCTTACCTTTGGGTCTGGCTGAACTTCCAAATGAAGTCAGCAAGATGCCCCCGGCGCATTCGTGGCGTGTTCTCACACATGCCTGGCTCAAGACCCACACGCTGTCATGGATTAGGTCTCCCACTTAATACATTCTCCACGTCTTTGATAATAAAGGAGAAAAATTGGTGGCATCACACGTCAGTACCGGGGGAGCTGCCAGGCTCTGAAGGCGTCGTCACCTCCTCTACGTCAGAGGGAGGACACTTGGCTTCCAGAAGGTTGAGGGGCTTCCTTAAGACCAAACAGCTAGGTTGGGCGGTGGTGATACACGCCCTTAATCCCAACACTCGGGAGGCAGAGGCAGGCGGATCTCTATAAGTTCGAGGCCAGCCTGGTCTACAAGAGCTAGTTCCAGGACAGGCTCCAAAGCTACAGAGAAACCCTGTCTCGAAAAACCAAAAAAGAGAAAACAGCTAGTAAACAGAGGACTAGATCTGAACTAAGCCTGATCTGATTGCTTTTGAAACTGGTAAGAATCATAACTAAGCTGATATAACTGAAACAGTCACTGTTAGGAGCCAATATTTTGATTTTATGAGAATTAAACCTAGCAGTGTTGTGATTTTGTACAAAATTAAATTGCTAAACAATTTGTGTTCCAGAAATCAGCAAACATTACTGACAACAATTAAGGTCTGTGTTCTGGAGAGAAAAAAAAAACAAACAGAAAACAAAATAACCCATCTTGCAAGTCAACAGAATCGTTTATCTCTGGACTAGCTCCCTGGCAAGTCGCGGTGACCCCGAGAGCCTCTTGGCACTCTGTCTGTTTCAAGCAAGCTTTAAAATAAACTGCAGCTAAGAAGTCAAGAAAGACCCCTCCATAATAACCTGTTTTCCAAGCTTGGGAACGGGATGTGTGGGACACACGCAGGCTCACACCCTGTCATCAGGTCTTACGTACTTGGTCGATTTGTTCTCCTAATAAAACAAATTACTGTGCTTCGAAAAGCCATCTCTCCAAGTGCAGACACATTTGGGACAGGGCAAGCTGTTGGAAATTAAACCAACGGTTTGCAAATGCCATGTCCGATGTGGCAGCCGACAGGCGGCAGTTGGTTCTGTCCACTCTGGACAGGGTAGGATTGTTTAGCCATTTCCTTTCCTTTCAGTCTTTTCCAGAGAAACCGCTGGTCCGCTCTGAGATAATGTGTGTGTCTAAACATTTGTCTGCGAGGACTGTCTGGCCACAGTGTGCTCAAAGCCTTCCCGTGGTCTCTGGGGACCTTTAGAACATGTGGGTCACAAGCACCAGCCAAGACCCAGGCCAGCCTGCCTGCCCACTCCGCATCCACCTCACAAATGCTGCGTCACCTCAAATACCACACGCTTCAATACTCCTGCCTCTTTTGCATGGATTGGAAAGTTTGTTGAAAACAACTTTATATTTACTTTAAGTGTTTTTAATTTCAAAATAAGCATATGTAAGATAACGGGGGGATAGTAGAAGGAGAAAAACAGACAAATCAACATTTTGCTGATATAAATACATCAATGAAAACCTGTAGCTCCTATAATGGTCAGGGACATACATATGTCACGAGTGCAATGAGGAACACCTCACAGTTGAAGTTAAGGGCTGCGTGGAAACACCCGGCGTGGCGCAGGTAAGTTAGTAGCAGAAGTTGCCCTGTATGCACTGAGCCAAAACAGCCTGCTCAGCTGGCTCTCTGTGTGCCCTACTAGAGAATACTTACTGGCTGTTTTTGCCAACACAGACCTAGAGAGATCTTTGGCTCGAGGGAAGATTTGAAGATTAGATATTATTGGTGGGAACCACAGGATATGATATCACTTTTGATGAGTCTCTGCTGGACTTGGAAGTTGGGACCAAGGGCACTCACCCACTGCTGCGCCAGCTGGATGATGCTCTGCCTCGTCACACCCGGGAGAATGATGCCATCTAGCGGAGGCGTCGCCAGCTCTTCTTCTGTTAATTAGAAAACAGGAGTGTTTGCAAAATCTCATTAGACATGTCGCCGCGATGGCCATTGTTAGGAACATTTCCCACGATCAGACCAATAATCAACATGCAGGTAGTTAATTCCACTCTCCTGCATCATTGGGCTCTCAAAGCTCTACTCGGTTTTCGGCCATGTACTAATTTTAATACAAGAACAAGAGAGACAGCTCAGTGGGTAAGAGCAGGTATTGCTCTTGCAAGGACAAGAGTTCTGCTCCCCCCAGTACCCACACAAGAGCCTCACAACTGCCTGTAACTCAGTCCCAAGGGAACTCGTCCTCTCTCCCGGAACCCATGGGCACTGCACTTGTGGGCACGTTTCTTCACGCAGATGCACACACATACACATAATTAAGAATAACCTGAATTTTCTTAAATGAGCAAAACCAAAAAGGGACCAGCAAGATGGCTCAGTGGATAAAGGTATTGGGTTCCGAGTCTGGCGCCCTGAGTTCAACCTCCCAGAAACCCCGTGGTAGAAAGAGAGAACTGATTCCCACAGGGTGTCCCCTGACCACCACACATGTGCACAGTATACATGCTGTTTGTTTTACGCAACGTAAAAGAATGCAATACAACTTTTGTAAAAGGAAGATTTTTTTTTTTTTACCTAGAAAGGTAGCTCCTTATCTAATCATCTTCCATGCCATGCATCGTTCAGCTGTGGAACAATGAACTGCTTCGAGGGTAAGAGATTCAGGCTGGTGACTGCTCAGCCCTTAGGAGCACTGGCTGCTCTTGCAGAGGACCCAACTAGGGCACCTAATTACTCTCTGTGACTCTAGTTCCGAGGATCCCAACACCCTCTTCTGGCTGCCAAGGGCTCCGGCACACATGTAAAACACACGCGGTTTCTAAGGAATGCACACAAGCGCGCACACACACACACACAAATAATAATAATAAATAAAGTCTATTCTCGGAAGTGAGAATTAAAGAATGCTCTTCACAATAAACATCTAGATCAGAATGATTACTTAGTGAATAAAAACTGGTAGGCACTTAGAGCGGCAAACATAAAATCGTGCATAGGACCCACGCCAGTGCCATAGCCAGCAACCCTGTGCCTCAGAACCGGGTAGTCTGGGCAGGGAAGCCCGAGTCAGGGTCTGAGTTCAGATCCCAGCACCCATGTAAAAGCTGAAAGGGGTGGCTCATATTGGTGCTGCAGAGGCAAGGATGGGCTGTCAAATCAGTAGCCTTAGGCTCACCTTGTATCTTAAAACATAAGGTGGAAAACACCCTACTTCAATCCTGACCACTTAAGTCCTGGGAACTGTGGACGGGCAGCACTCTGAGCCCCTGGGGCATGCCCCAAGCCCCTATAATAAGCATTTATTTTTTAATTTTACAAAATGAATGAATGAATCGTCTTTGCTAGACTGCCGCAGTTTGATTTGTAGAGATTATTTCTGAAAATTGCGTTTTAGAAAGAAGAAATTGGCTCTGGCAACGTTCCGGAGGCTACTTGTCATTTTAGAAGTGTTAATGATCTCAAAATAAACGCGTTTTGCGATAGCTCGTTAGCTAGACACAGAAGTGTGTGCGTCTGTATGTGTGTGTGTGTGTGTGCAGTTTTCACACACACACAGACCCTTCCTACAGTTAGCTCAACTCTAAGACAACACCGAGTTAAACACAAACAGCAGCCTCCAAGTGTACAAAGACTGTTGTGGGAAACGGATTTAGCATCCAACTGTAACCACCAGCCTGAGGTCACGGAACAGAACATCTGTTCCACTGGTCCCCAGACAGAGCCGATGACATGCCGACATTTGGGTGAGAAGCAGTCGTTTTCCCCTGCCACCCAAACACTCGCCGGAGCCAGCGCCGGGGGAAACAGAACCCTACAGATGCAGCCTGTTACTCAGAGAATGCCGGGGGCTGGTTACCGCCCTGAGTTCTGTGAGCCACTGTTTTCTCTCCTCCTCCCCCTCCCAGGAGAGACACGCGAGGATGTGTTAGAGAGTGTCGGATCACAGCTGAGATAGAGAAAGGTCTAAAAATGTGCTCCTAAATTACACATACCAATCAAAATCCTAATGGTCAATTGCAGATCTAATTTGTTCCTTGCCCTGGGTCATTTAACTCAACATCATATTGTAGAAGATGATGCTCTTCTACACTGTAAAGATTTGTCACTTGTATTGGTTTAATAAAACACTGATTGGTTTATTGGAAGTATGGGTGGGGCAACCAGAATAGGAGAATTCTTGGAAGAGAAAAGATACCAGGCCGTGTGGCTAAATATAGATAAGAATTATGAGTTAATTTAAGTTGTAAGAGCTAGTTAGTAATTAGCCTGAGCAATGGGTCAGTTTATAATTAATACAGTTTATAATTAATATAAACTCCATGTGTTTATTTGGATAGTTTATAATTAATACAGTTTATAATTAATATAAGCCTCCATGTGTTTTTTTGGCACTGAAGGGCTGTGGGACTGGGTGGGATAGAAACTTCCTTCTCCACCACATAAAATGTCACCATTTCACTGAACCCGTATCAACGGCAGACACTGAGCATTCAGGATGCTGGAGACAGCCCTGAATTTTAAGCCCCATATAGGGGATCTTGCTTATAATTACAGCATTCTACAGCCTAAGACAGGAGGAATCCTGTAAGTTTGGGGTTGGCACAGACTACAGAATGGGACCCTACCTCAAAAACAAAACAAAACAAAAAAAAAACCCCACAAAACCTCAAGCCAGGTATGCTATAATTCCACACACATAGGAAGTAGAGAATGAAGGATCAGCCATGACTGTATAGTGAGTTCAAGATCATAAAAAATAAAAGAACAGAATCTCTGTGATTGACATACAGCGGCCAGCAGGAGTCAATGAACATGTATGGCAAGGTCGGGATATACACTGTGCATTTTGCATGGGAATGTGCAGATACACATGTGCCAGGGCATCCAGGTGGATGTACCAGGACAACTATGGGGGTCGGTTCTCTTTTTCCACCTTATGGGTATCAAGTGTTGAACTCAGTCTTGGTGGCAAGCATTCCCAACCACTGAGCCTCCTTGTAGCCCTAAGAGTGTAGTTAATCAAATGGGAAAAAAAGAAAGTCTATAGAACTTCTGAGATGTTATCAAAATGTGTAGCAACGACACCAATTCTGAAGAGAACTCGAGTGAAAGAGAGGTATGGGGCAGAAGTGGAGCCCTGACAACGGGCAGAAGGGTCCTGACTTAAGCCTTCAGCATCACAAAGTCAAACAAAAGTCAAAGGGGCATCCCAGCCAAGCCTAGTGAAGCATGACTGTATCCTCACAAAGTTGGAAGCTCAGGTAAGATAGCAAGTTCAAGGCCACTGTGAGGTGCACAGTGAGTTCAAGCCACTCCAGGCAACTACAGAGAGCCTCTCAAAATAAACAGTAAAACGGGGGCCACAAGTGTAGCTCTAAAAGCAGGTTGCCTAGCATGTAGCATTGTACTACCCCCCCCATAGCCAATTGATGGTTACTAGCACATACCACTTGGTACAGATTGAACAACCACTGAGCTAACCAAGACTCAGCACTAGCGAGTGTTGTGACACTATATGTATTTTGTCTGTATGTCTGTGTGTTGCATGTGTGCAGCGCCGATGGAAGCAGGAAGAGTGCACTGGATTCCCTGACACTGCGTAATTAACAGTTGTGACCACCACGTGGTTGCTCAGAACAGAACAGAGGTCCCCTAGTGTGCCGAGCCATCTCTCCATCAGCTGAGGTTTAAGCCACAGGCTCAACCCAAACAACAGAAACAAGAATATAAAACCAAGTCGGGTGGCAGCTCCATAGCAGCCTCTGGACCCTTGTCGTTGTCAGCAGTCAGTCATTTCACCAGAAAAGCAATTACCTCCATCTTCATTTATCCAGTAGAGGAACAGATTCATGGTGCCCACTTCGGTTATCTGGTCGTCCTTGCCATACAGCCAGAGGACCTGCTGACAACCATTCTCCGCTGCTTCACACTGCGCCAGAAGGGATGCACCGTAATTGCTGGTGGGGAGAAGAAAACCTGCTGGTTACGAACATGTGTCACCCACTCTACAGTCTCAAGATCCCATTCATGAGAGAGAGAGAGAGAGAGAGAGAGAGAGAGAGAGAGAGAGAGAGAGAGAGAGAGCAACATGCTTCCAGGGTACACGTATGGAGGTCAGACGACAAATCATGGGAGTTGGTTCACTCTTACCACCCTCCCCCGTGGCGCCCCCTGCTGTGAGATCTGATAATGCCTGCTAAGGCAATGAGTCACTGTGCCCACCCTTAATCACAAAGACACACACAAAGACAGACAGACAGACAGGAACACATGCAAACACAAGCATGCGTACACGAGATATCACTTTAATACATTACTCTATCTTTAGAACATTAAAGAAAGCGCACTAGAGACTCTAACACCAAAGAAATCTATGTCCACAGGCCCATCAGGACCATCACAACTGAATATTCTGCATGTTCCCACTGTATCGAGACTGGACAACAGCTAGCTCTCCCAGAACTCGATCATCATCTTCACTTTCTCAGGATCCCCTAAAGATGCTGTTGTCCTGAGACAACAGGAAGTAGTTTTAAGAACATGACGCCCACATTCCCGAGAAGTGGGGTGGGTAGTTTTGGTCATCTGGTAGTTATGGATGTTTATCATCGTTTAGTGGGGTTGGTGCAAGTTGTTATTGGTCATGGTCAAGGAAAACACTAAGCAAAGGAGGTTAGATTCTGGGATCTCTTTCTGAAAAGAAAAAAAAAAGAAAGGGAGGTGGACATAGGAATGATAGGATAAAATGAAACACTTTTAAACTAAAAAGAAATAGCTATTAATCCCAAATATTTTACATTGGTATGGATTTTTGTATATTTAAGGTTATTTGTTAGAACATACTGTATGTATATGTATATACGTTCTACTCTTGTTTAATGTATTGTGCCTTTACAGCTCATTTAAAATGTAAAGTTTAGTTTCAAATAGTTTGAAAGTTATTATTATAAACTATTTAGGGTAATTAAGAAATGCAGGTTAATAGTCATCTATAACATGCAAACTTGGGGTGTTAGGTGTGTTTTCAAAGTCAAATAGATGTTTTAGATAGATGATCTTCAAACACTTCAGAGATAGAATATACTATTTAAAACATTTTAATAACATAAGGCTTTAAATAACAATGAAACATGTCTGCTCCTGGCAGCACCAATCTACTTCAGAGAAGATAATGGGCGTCAAAGAACCTCCATATGGAGTTTGCTTTCATTTGTGGCAAATTTAGCCACTGGGAGAGAAACTGCCCTTGTCTCAACTGCTGGCAATAAGCTGTCTGTACTGGACAAGCAAGGCACAAAAGGTGATTGTTGAACTTGGCTAAGACAAGGGAGGAGAGTCCTTCAAAATTCCAACTTCACAGAAGAGTCTGTCAGATATCCTAGGCCTACGGCCAAAGATGGATACCCCAACAATGCAGAGGAACTTTGGCTGACTGTCCAGATGTCTCTGTCATTTCTAAAGTTTTGGAAGTTGTTTGGTCTGCACTTCCTGTTTACTCAGGTAGTATTCTATTCTCTCTGGTCTCTGGTGGAATTGAAGACTAGATAGTTATATCATTTTTTTTCTTACCAAGTTCAGAAGAGAAACTTACAAAAGAGATATAAAGTTTATAAGGTTGAGAAACTACGTTTATCTAGGAAAATGTTTTAAGGTCTAAAAAGATATTTTTAGGATGGTAATACAAGGTATGATAGAAAATGGTCTAGGTATAAAAATTTGGACTCATCAAGATAGACAGATAAGAGTATTTTCTCCGAAATTGCCAAATAGAAATGGACTGGACATTATGAATGTAATTCTTACTATATATAGTTTTACTGTGTTAGAGCTAAAACATTTCCTTTTTGTTTAGATAAACAGGGGGAAATGTTGCAGGATATTTGATCATACGGTTACATTCCAGAGCCAGTGACCAACTGACCAGAATTAGCCATGAAGATTTTGGAGGACCCAGGATTCGATACAATAGAGAGGCACAGGAAAGAGTAGAGAGGGGCTTAGAAAGATTCGGGGGCCCTTTTGAGGAGAGACAAGGTTAGCTGGACATTCCTCTGCTGCTTTCTTGATCTATCAGGTTTTTATTAATAATAGAACAATTTAGGTAAATGCTGCAGGGCCCCTGTGGGAATGAGAAGAAGGAGGTGGATCCTCTGGAACTGGAGTGACAGGTGATGTGAGCCACCATGTGAGTGCTGGAAATCAAACCCCGGTCTTCTGCAGAAGCAGCCAGTGCCCTTAACCACTGAGTCACCTCTCCATCCCCATTTATTAATTTTCTTAAGAAAGAAAAAACAATGATCTAGACCAGTGGGAACCCACATGTCAGCGTGTACAAGGCACAACTCTCTCTCTGTCTCTCTCTCTCTCTGTCTCTCTCTGTCTCTCTGTCTCTCTCTCTGTCTCTCTCTCTCTGTCTCTCTCTGTCTCTCTCTCTCTCTCTCTCTCTCTCTCTCTCTCTCTCTCTCTCTCTGTCTCTCTCTCTCTCTCAGGACAGAGAGCACATGTCAGACCCAAGTCTGTCTTTCTCCCCCAGCATCACTAATCACTATAACCCACTTATAATTTTGAAGAATTAGTGCTCTCTAAAACCAAACCTGGTTAACGTAGACTTGGCACTGTCTCAGCTGAGAAAACCACAGACCATTCTCTGCATTAAGAACCCCAATAAACTGACCTAGTTTCTTCAAGCATTTTCCTTAACATCCTGCCCTGGGCCAGCAAATGCATCAGCAGGTAAAGGCACTCGCTGCCAAGCCTGAGTCTGATCCCCCAGGACCCACACAGGGGAAGAAGAGGGCCAGCTCCCATGAGTTGGCTTCTGGCCTGCCTTGCATGCCATGGCATATACACTGGAACATAGACACAAATAGATAAAGTAACTATAGGATAGATAAATATCAAAAAAAATTTAAACAGATGCTGCCCTGACAGGGGAAGGAGGGGAAACAGGATTTGAGAACTAACTTGAAACTCAGGCCTGGATAAGAGGCCTATGGGAAACAGCTTCTCAACCAATACATCTCCATTATCTCAGAATGCCTCAGGCTCTAAGGGCTTGGAAAGTCAAGTCCCCAAGCTTCTTTAATGTTTAAATAGCCTACATTTTTTTTTCCTCTCTCTTTAGTGACTTCAAAGGGAAGCCCGAAGTGTCCCAGCTTTATTACTCCCTGATAGATAAAGATTATGCCAGCACATAATATTAACACAGGAGATGGTCAGATAATACACTCACGCTTTTAGCTTTGCCACACAATTCAATGCAGTGATACCCACGCCCTAAACCTCAGAACCGATGACTATGTCAACTCACTTATGTCAAGGCGCCCTGCAGGTGGGCTAATGTCTTTATACAAAGCCACGATGATGGCCCAGGGACAACCATAGGCTGGGAGAGGTACACATTTCCCCACCAAAAGATTGGGAGCAGCTTGCAGGTGGAAAAAGGCTGACTGACTTTAAAATTGATCCCAGTGACACAAAACCTGAGGTCAGCAGCATGGACAGATGAGACCCTAAAAGGGACAAGACGTAACCAATTGTACCAATAATAGTGGCAGGAGGGACAAAGAGGGGCTCCTTAACATTCTGCCCTATAAGGAGACATTTATACTCCACGTTGGGAATGTAGACACATATATGAGACACAAGGAGGCTGAAGAGATGGCTCAGTGTGATGGAGGAAGGTCATTGGTTAAATAAAAAGAAACTGCTTGGCTCTCATTGGTTAGGAGATAGGTGGGAGGAGTAAACAGAACAGAACGCTGGGAGGAAGAGGAAGTGAGGTCAGACCCGACAGCTCTCCTCTTGGGAGCAGACGCCTCAGGAGAGACGCCATGCTCCCGGCTCCCGGGCAGACACACGCGATGAAGCTCTGAACTAGAATCTTCCCGGTCAGACCGGTGCTCACAGATTGTTAGAGATGGGTTGATTGGGATATCAGAATTAGCCAGTAAGGGCTAGAGCTAAGAGCCAAGCAGTGATTAAAAGAATACAGTGTCTGTGTAATTATTTCGGGGCAAAAGCTAGCCAAGCAGGCGGCTGGGGTGTTGGGGACGCAGCCATGCCGCCGCTCCATATTACTACATCAGTGGTAAGAACAACGGTTTCTCTTGCAAAGGACTGGGTTCCGTTTCCAGCACTCACATGGCCGCTCACGACCACCTAGAAGTACAGATTCAGGGGATCCAAGGCCACCTTCTGTCCTCCAAGGACACTAGGCAAGAACATGGGTCACAGACTTGCAGTCAGGCAAAACTCTCTCACACATATATAATAAATTGTAAAACAGGAGAGGTAAGAACACCAGGGGTCTCAGAAAATTGCCTGACACCTGGCAGAGCTCCAACGATGGGCTGCTTTGTGCCTAACTCTACCTCCCCCAGGACTGCTGGATGCAGATGAGACAAGATGCTAAGATGCTATTCTACCTTGTTCTCAGATGACAGACTCTGCGAATAGAGCGCACCTTCAATTGTCGGTCCCTGCCTCTGCTCACTGGCATTTATGGTGGTGAGCGCTGACATTCCAGTAACACAAATACATACTCTCCACAGAGCGTGTCTGTGTGTGTTTGCCATATGTCACGTGCAGCTGCCTACAAAGGCCAAAAGAAAGCATCAGATCCCAGGGAGCTGGATTTCCAAGTTGTCGGGAGCCTCCTGACATGCAGCGAATTTAACTCCAGCTTTCTAGAGGAGCAGCAAGTGCTCTTAACCACTGAGCTGTCTCTCCAGCCCCCATCTGCTCTTTTAAAGAGAGATTAGAATTCTGTTTTTTTGTTCCTCTGTAGCAGATACTGTTCAAGTTAAATGTAACAATGTTACAAATACAAAAGACTGAAGGAATAGACCTGAAGCAAGGAATCTATAGCTGTTGTGGAATAGAACATTTAAGTGTGCATAGATGTTACATTTATTTATGCTGCATGTGTTTAGTATATAAAGATGTGATGCATTTGTTTCACCTTGCCTACCTAAGGCACCTGATTGGACTAACAAAAAGCTGAATGGTCAATAGCTAGGGAATAGAGGGATAGATGGGGCAGGCAGAGAGAGTAAATAGGAGAAATCTAGCCTCGAGAGAACAAGGGAGAAAGAGAGCGAGACACCTAGGACCAGCCAGCCAGGCAGCGCCCAGCCAGGCAGACAGGGAGGACACAGCAAGGTAGGACATACAGAAGGAAAGGGCGGTGAAAAGCCCTGAGGCAAAACATACGTGAAGAGAAACAGGTTACATTATAAGAGCTAGCTAGAAATGATTATAAGCCAAGGTCAAGCATTCATAACTAATAAAAAATCTCCGTGTCACAATTTGGGGACTGGCAGTCCAAAAAAAAGCCTGCTACACATATTTCTCTAGAGAAGCCCATCTCTAGAAATGGTGAGAAAGAAAAGGTTTGTCACTGGGGGTGGGGCACCTTTCACATCCAGATGTCATCATCCCCCACATCTCAGAGGCCGGTCACTGGGCTCTGACTATCCTAAACCTCCCAGGACATCATGGAAAGTCACTTTCCAGGAGCGTCTGCCCTGGCTGTAACATGTATGTCACAGCTGATTCAGACCTGGGAAGAGCCCCAGAGAACTTAATCCTTCCAGTCTACCCATCAAGGGGCATTCTGAATTCAGGGCCAAGTACATCCTGAAACAGGCCAGCCCATCTCAAATGAGCTTTCATTTCCTGCCAACTACATACTGATGTGAGACTGGCCAGGCAATACCAAAGCGGGGCTTTCCTCTGTCCCTTCACAGCAGGTGTGCCTGCCATCCATGGCAGAGCAGACAGTGTTTCAGGGAAGCAGGCACCTTCCCAGACAGCTCCCTGGAGCCAACTGACGGCATCAATTCCAGAACCAGCCTGCAGCTGGAGAGGAGCAGAGCTCAGGGATACGGGTTCAAAGCACAGTCCCACGTTCATGTCATGGCTGTCATTGCTACCTAAGAAGGGGCCACAAGAGACACCAGCAACTAGCACATGGACAAAGCTAATTTTAAAAAAAAAAAATTATAAACTGTTTGGCCTACTTTTCAGGCTTATTAACTAGCTCTTACATTTTAAGTTAACCCATAATTCTTATCCATGTTTAGCCACGTGGCTTGGTACCTTTTCTCAGTGAGGCATTCTCATCTTGCTTCCTCTGCATCTGGCTTGTGACTGTGTCTCTGCCATTCCTCTTCCCAGAATTCGCCTAGCTAAATCTTAAAGCACAAAGAGCTATTTATTCACTCCTGAACACTCTGCCCACATGGCTGGAGGCACACAACCACCACTGAACAGCCAGGAAAGGACGCCCAGACTGACTTACCCGCCCATCTTGCAGTCCCCAGTTCCACCTTTCCAGGCTCTGACATATTTTGGATTGGCCCACAGTGACACTGGATTGAATGTTCCACCGGAAAAATAAGATCCCACAGGGCTCAGGATCACAAAGAGCTGGGCTTTGGATGGCTTCTTGACTCCAAGAGATGGCTGTAATAAAGACAAAAGATACCTCTGTAACAGACAGTGAGACATCCTTTGTAAGCCTAGAATAGACTGTGTCCCCCTCCCAGAAGGGGGACCCAACCAAAGCCTTTTAAAGAAAACACTGACTATGAGTATTTAGGTTAGGGGGTGAGAAGGACAGGACAGGATGGGACACGGGATGGCGTAAAGCGCTTGCTGCCAAGCCTGAAAACTCAACTAACTGAAATCTGATCCCTAAACATCACAGGGTAGAAAGAAGAGAACTGACCTCCATAAGCTGTCCCCTGACCTCCACATACATGGTATGGCATGCACATTCCTCCAGCCCCACCCTGCACACACACAAAATAAATTAATGTGACTTTAAAAAAACTTTAAGCTTCATTTTTGTTTTTTTCCTGAGTTATGACTCTTTTCCCAACCTGCTGGGCATCCAGAACATGTGAGGGCAGTGAGCAGGGAGTAGACATGGAGAAGGAGGCTGTGGCCATGCCTACCTGTAAGGCAATAAAAGGTGGCAGATGGGGTAGCTTTTCTAGACAGAGATGACAGACAGGAGAAATAACATCAAAAGGACAGGAGACCTTGCATCATGAACCGGGAGCTGGAGAGGTGGTCCAGCAGCTAACAGCACTGGCTGCTCTTGTAGGGGACCCAGATTCAGTTCCCATCACCCACATGGAGGCTCACAGCTCTTCATAATGCCACTGCCAGTGCATTATGTTCATAGTGCCCTCTTCTGGCTTCCTCGGGTACTGCACACACAGCATACATACACACATGCAGAAAAACAACCTTGCACATAAAATAAAAATAGTCTTTAAACAAGAAATGAATGAAAGACAGAGGACAGACAGCCTTTTCTATGAGTACTAGAGACCTACAGACTCCTCCAGCACAAGGGAGGATGTTAACTCGGGTCTGTGGATTATTAGAGACTCAAAGTCCCCGAGGCAGTGTGTCCTAAAGGGAGAATGGTCTGTTTCCAGTGAGCTATGCAGTGCAAGAACTCAGGAACAGACAACCAACCAGGACTGCCTGCGATGGGCGCTAACTACAGCCTGATCTACTGGCGATGGCAGCCATGAGAAGCAACAGTGATGGGGGCGGGGGTTGATTGACAAGCTGATGCTGGCCTATCAAGCCACCATTTGCTTGCATTCCATTGCACCTGCTCTACTGCACACTGTCTGTCTGTCTGTCCGGGCCCCCTCATTAAGAACCAGATGGTGGCTGGGTGACAGTTGTTAGGATTCAGACATTATGCTGGCCCCTGTCACCTGGCAAGATAAAAACAGGCAGTACCCTGGCCAATTTAGGTTGCTATGTCACTACCTAGGTATGCGGGTGCAAAAGGTCCCTTTAAGAGACAATCTCTGCCCACTCATCCCCCCTTACCCTGCTCAGGAGGCAGGCTGCTCCTAGCTTCTTCCTCTTTGAATATTTCTCCTCTCTTCCCTCCCTTCACCCTTCTCTCAATAAACCCCTCACTTAAGCTCTGCCTGCATGATGTACTTGCCTCTCACCTGCCCCTGGCCCCAAGGTCATCTCTCACAACAGCACTTTTGCCTTTAACCCCAGCACTTGGGGCAGAGGAAAGGCGGAACACTGAGTTCAAAGCCAGCCTGGGCTACAAAGAGAGTTCCAGGACAGACAGGCAGGAAATCCCTGTCTTGGGGGGAAAAAAAAGAATCAGATAGATGGTAAATATCTGTAAGCCTTAGGAAGTGTCTGTGGGCTGGTGGTGAGGTGGCTTATTTGCCGTATAAGCCTGACTACCCGAGGCCAATCCCCAGGACCAATATTAAAAAGCCAGATAAGGTAGGATGTGTCTCTTGTCCCTGCACTCCTACAGTGAGGAGACAAGAGTAAGCCGGCTAGCCTGAAGCACAACACAGCAGCCAGATCCCGCCTCAAAGAGGTGAAATGAGAAGGAACTTCAGAAAACTGGCTAGTTTGTTGGCTTACCTGTACTACTGGGCCATGATGAATGCACACACGTGTGCATGCTTGTGCGCGCTCACTCACACACGTTACACGAGTTCGAATTGGTCTTATTAATAATAAAAACCTGGAGCCAGATATCGGAGTAAATGCTGAAAGATCAGAGAAACACAGGAGCAGCTGTGGCCCCTTAGGAACCTTTGGGATGGTCTGGGTTTTGCTGCTGTTGGTTTGGTTTGGTTTTGGAGGTGGAAGTGGAAGAAGCAGTCTCTCTACACAGCCGATTACAACCTCACTGACTTTCTATGTTAGTGGTTGAAGAAGTGATCTCTGGCTTCCTGCTAGCGCCCCCTGCCATTAAGGACTCTCTCTGTCCGGAATCACGGGCCCAAATAAACTTCCTTCTCTAGGTTGCCTTGCTCACCGTATTTTATCACAGCAAAAGAGCAACCAATACAATGATAAGGACTCTGAGTAAACTGAAGATACAGTACGGTACCTGCTCCCTGACGACCACATCTAGCTTTTAAATTCTGAACGAACTGTATTTCTGATGTATAACCTAATAGGTCTTTGTCATCTACCACATGAGTTCTGGGACTCCTCAATGACTTTACACGCATCAGTGCAATTTGCACAATATTTAAAAAGTAACAGTCACCTAATAGGATAAATTTCTTTCTGTACTGAATTTACCTAGTTTATGCTGAGGAGGTAGACTTGTAGCAGGGCACACGAAGCCCTCTAGATTTCAAGAGCAGCACAAAAACAGAAGCAAATTTCACTTTCCAAGTCCGTTTGCCTGTATTCCACCAGGTGGCGGCAGAGAGCACAGACAGAAGGAAAAAGGCAGATTCATTCAGCAACTCTAGAAAAGGCATCCTGATGAATCATTTCATTCATATCTGTATCCTTAGCAACAGCTGAGTTATACATTTGCAGTTTTCGATGCTGGCCAAAGCTGTGTGTGAGAATGTAACTTCGTACCTTCTAAAACTGAAGCCAGGTCCACGACACCCGAGTGTTCCTCTGTGGATCACAGCTTAGGAAACTTCTGTCATTTACATTCATTGCCTTTCCATGAAAAGAACTCGTTGGGGGAGGGGGAGGGATCTGGCTCTTTTAGAGGACCCAAGTTCGGTTCCCAGCCCCACAAAGAGGCTCCCAACTGACTGTAATTGCAGTTCTAGGAGATTCAATGTCCTCTTCTGTCCTCAGATGGGCACAGTACCCACGAGCTCAGATAAACACACAGACAAAATGCTCATAGACCAAAAAATGATTATATCTTTCAAGAACTCACTGACTCTGCTGGGGAGAAAGTCTCAATTCCACTTCAATACTGAGCATGCGTCAAATGCCATTCTGGCTCTGTGAAGGAGCTAGGTGACAGACAGGCACTTCCCCCTCAAGGTCCCTAACACCTTGGCTTCACTTGGCACTTCTGCAGTGAAAAGCAATTTGAGCCCATGCTCCTTGTCAGATAGTGCTGTCAATCAACGACAGTGACAGAATCCTGGGAAGGTAAAACTGGGTGTCTGATTAACAAAAACAAAAGCCAGCAGCTGAGGCGCTGCAAATGACAGTCTGATTCTCTTGGGGACATTTTTGTTTTGACTTTGATTCAGCCAAGGCTGGCCCCAAACTCATAGCGGTCCTCCTGCTTCAGCCTCCCAAGGACTGTGATTATAGCACCACACCTAGCTCCTCCTTGGGGTGGGGGTGTTTCTGGGGAGATGCTGGGAGTTTCACACTAGGTAAGTATGGTACCACTGAGCTACACCCCAGGCTGCTCAGAACAACAGCAGACTCTGTATCCTCAGATAATCTGAATACAGAATGGGGAAGGCTGTAGCATTTCGCGTGCTTCAAGAGACCTCACTGAGGCTGAAACACCAATGTCTTTATATGTTTATATATGTAAGTGTACACAGAGAGGGGAAGAGAGAAGGGGAGAGATCTTTTATTTCACAAGCAAAGGCTCCACAACACGGAAGCCCCTCTGCGTTCTGCAGAGAGGAACGGCACGGAGGTGTGATGCCAAACAAAGCCTGCTTCTTTCTGGGTCACCCAGAATTGCTTCACGGAAAGGCGGGATGTCACTGGTTATTTGAAGGATGGCAGAAAAGAGCCAGTGAGCTGAGAAATTCCATTAGGAACAGTGCGGCCTCAGAGGCAGAGAGCTTAGCGGCCTGGGGAGCAGGGGACTGCGGGACAGAAAGTACCAATCAACACTGCGGCCTCAGAGGCAGAGAATACAGCAGCACAGTGTATGTGTGTGTGCATGTGTGTGTGTGTGTGTGTGTGTGTGTGTGCACGCGCGTGTGCGTGCGTGTGTGTGTGTGCGAGTGTGCGTGCCTGTGTGTGTGTGCGTGTGTGTGCGTGTGCGTGCGTGTGTGTGTGTGTGTGTGTGTGTGTGTGTGTGTGCGCGCGCACATGCGCGTGCGTGTGCGTGCGTGTGTTGTGGGGAGGAGGATGCAGAACAGACAGTTCTAACCAGAAAAGCAAACCAAAGCAAAGGTTAAAGCCTGGGACCAGAAGGGGCTGAAGCCTGTCAGAGAGACCAGCTTGCCTTCTCTTTCAACCAGAGACTGCTTTTCTTTTTTCCTTTGAGAGAGGGTTTCTCTGTAGCCTTGGAGTCTATCCTGGCACTAGCTCTTGTAGAACAGGCTGGCCTTGAACTCACAGAGATCTGCCTGCCTCTGCCTCCCAAGTGCTGGGATTAAAGGTGTGCACCACCACTGTCCGGCTAAGAGACTTCTTTTTAAAAACAGTTTTGAAGTTAAAGGAGAAAATGGAGCTGGGTACTATGGCATGTATCTGTCATCCAAACACTTGGGAGGCTGAGGCAGGAGGATCAAGAGGTCAGGGCCAGCTCAGCTGCAGAAGAGTCTGGGCCTACATAGACCTTTGAAAAAAGAAAGAACTTAGGGCTGGAAAGATGGCCAGGGAGAGGGACAGATGCAGATACTCTGTTCAGTTTCCCTTTGACTTAGGTAGGAACCCAGGATTGTCCACACCCTGGGGTGGCTCTCCCTTGAAGGTACACCCTCACAGACACACAAGCCCGGAAATGTGTCTCCTAGGTGACAAATCCAGTCAGGCTGACAGTGAAGAGGTGACTGTCCCAGGACACAGGGCCTCTAAGGCCGGGCATCACACCATGTGAGGTCACAGAGTAAATCCCCCCATCTGGATGAGGGTCTTTGTAAAGAGGAAAAGACACTAAAATTCTCTCCCTAACTGGCAGACCAAGGGAGGCCTCACCAGAGGCCGGCCATGAAGACATGGAAAGCTCAGGGCTAGCAATCAGTCTTGATCAAGAGAAGGCAAATATCACCGTGCCTTTCACTTCAGTTAGTCCTGGGCGAACTACTACAGTAACCAATTTGATGGTGGCAAACTGTCACCCGCAAACCTAAAATACCTATTGTCTCATCTTTCACAGGAAAGATGGCCTCGACAATAGGGAGGATGTGTGGAGCCATGAATGTTGGGACTGGAGTGGGGAGCGGGGGTAGGCTGGGGAAGGGATGGGGTGGGGTGTCATTCAAACCACATTCTGAAAGCCTCGCTCAAGAAAGAAGCAGGCTGGAGGCTAAGCTGAGCAACAGTGCCCAGCCAATGACATTTGGGGACACACAAGAAGGCCCAGTGAGGAGGAAGGCAATTGCTGCCAAACCTAACTGCCCGTATGACATCCCCAGAACCCACACAGTAAAAGGAAAGAACCTGAAGGGACCCTAGGCAGCCAGGGCCTGACAATCATGGCCCTGGAAGATCTTGTCCCCTCTCCCCCAATCCCCTTAGCCCTGCTAAACTGCAAGCCACCAAGGCCTATTCCCTCACTTGGCCACCTCCTCTTCCTAAGGCTGGCTAAACAAAAGCCCCCTTTTGGCTGCCTTAATTAACATGCCCTATCAAAATTAAGCACTTCATCCTAACTCAGGTTTCCCCTTTTACCTGTATAAACCGCCATTTGCCTATGGGCCACATTTGTCTCCTCCCGATTCAGAGGCGTCCTTTGTGCCCCTGTACCACCCACCCCCTGGACAAACATCCCTGCCCCTTCTCCCTTGTTCTTTTCCCCTTCTTCCATCCCCTCCATCTCCTGTCTTTGTCTCTCATCCCTGACCTCTGTCCCTCTGGGATAAATAAATCTCCTTTGTGCTAAGAACTTGGTTTGGGGAGCCTTGTGCTCCCAAGGGTTCCTTCAGAACCAACTCCCAAGATGTTCTCTCTCTCCACACGCACTGTGGCACACACACGCCCACTCACGTACAAACAAAAAATAAATGCACAGCTTTTAAAAGACTTTTGAAATCACAAAAGAGTCAGGTTTACCTCGGTTCCGATAAACGTGGGGCGGACGTAGAGACTGGCAGAGGTGGAATAGGGGACCCACTCTTGGTCTATCTGTATGAGCTGCAGAATGCATTCTAGAAGCTCCTCCTCGTCAAACACCTGAGCAGACAGAATCTCCAGTGAATGCCAGCAGAGCACACAAGGCGGGCTTTCCGGTAGAGAACAGACAGAAAACTCAGTTTCCAAGGCCAATCCGTATTAGAGTCCCAACTGGCTCCTTGAACAGACATTTTTTATTCGTTCATTCTCCCCCAACATGAAACATCATGAAAGGAATCCGTAATAAATGCAAAGAGGAAAAAAAAAAAGAGAACTTGAATCCCTTTGGCAAAATAAAAAATTAAGTATGAATTATTCATAAGGAAAAGATAAAAAGTTAAATCCCCTGAGGCTCTAGACAGCGCAGCATGTAAAGCCATGTTTCCCCAAACCTGATGGCCCAAGTTGATCCCCAGAACCCACATGGTAGAGAGAAAGCTAAGTTGTCTTATGATCGCAACACTTGCCCCCCCCACCCAAAGAAACAAACAAACAAATGAAATTTTTATTTAAAAAAGATCAGATCCCACTTAGCACACTCACACAGCAGTTATAATTAGGTTTTACACTCAACTGTAACAAATAAAGACTTTTATTTTAAAATGGGTATCTGTGACCTCTTATCTTAAAATCCAATTAGAATTGGATTTTATACTCAAATCTAACAAAACACTATGGCTTCTATTTAAAAATTGCCATCTGTGACCTCACATTCTTAATTATAACTAAATATTATGAACAAGTAGAACAAAACATTTAGATGATATCAGCAACTTTAATGTTCAAAACAACTTCTTCCCCAGGAAACATAAAACACAAACCACAAAGAAAAATAAAGATAAAATTTGCCTATTTGAAACTTAAGGACTCCTGGTTTTTTGAGACCGGAAGTCGCTAGTGAGACACCCGTAAGGAAGGGCGCCAGGGCAGGTCACGTCATCCTGAACACAGGTCGGACAGATAAGGGGCAGATTCCTCAGGGGACGGGGACGTCTCCATACCCCACAGGGGACAGACAGGCTTGGTAAAAGGCTCAAGCGGTTTCCAGGCAGCTGCAGGCCAGAGAGGGACACACAGAGACCTGATGAGTGACATTGGGTCGAACAGCACTGCGGGCTAGCGGAAAGGTGACCTCTACACGTGACCGCAGGGCAGGGGTGACCAGCCACACTGGTAAACCAGGGTCAACAAGTCAGGTCGTGGGTGCAGCCGGTCAGAGATGAAGTTTAATCAATCCCATGAATACCTAGGCTAGGAAATCAAAGAAACGTAAGCCCACTTTCTTGCCCTCCTGAGCCACCTTGGCTAAGTGGTTTGTTCTCCCCAGGGTCATCTTAATTTTCTTCTCTATACAAAGGCACTAAAATTTACAATAAATGCCTTAAGACGGCTCAGCAACCGATGTGGCTGAGAGAACTGGCCCTTGTAAGGAGTCCTCTAAACTTACCGGAAGTACCCTGCCTATATAATAAAGTCAGCCTTCATACAATCTGTTGAAAACCTGATGCAATTATTCAAGAAGGATTCCTGTCTTGTTTTGTTTGATACAAGACCAGAACAAATCATGAAATGGAAGGTACCAATAGATGCACATACAGGCAAAGTGGTCCTCACAGCGGATCGGTACATTCTCTTCATGTTGAGGTCTGGTCGAAACAATCGGATCTTGTTATCAACTCCCCGAAAAGCCTTCAAGCCTTCAAAGAGCTGCGGGAAAAATAAGGGTGTCAGCAGGTGACTGAAGACAGTCTGAGTGGATGTTGACAAAGCGTGCTAGAATGGCTGGAATGGAGAGGGGAGGGGAAGGGGGAGCAGTGGGGAAAGAAAGGGAGGAAAGGGGCCCTCTCAGTACTGGACCTGATAGCAATCAGGAAGGAAGATCCAAACATACTGATACTACCTCACCTGCTCCTGGCCTGGAGCTGAGTATGTACCTTTTGCAGGTTAAGGAAGAGAGGGAGGAAGGGAGGGGAGAGGAGAAAGAGAAGGAGAGGAAGGGGAAGAAAGGAGGGGAAAAGCCAACTGCTAGTCTAGGTTTTTGAAGGCAGCCTTTTCTCAAGGTCCTGCTCAGGAAAGACTGTTCTGACCATCTTAGCACCTGATGGGGACTTAAGTCACACACACCAGAATTTCTTCCCAACGATGGATACCAAGCTTCACAGAAGATGAACAGCTGCAGGGATGACCACTGCCCTCCAGGGTGATCACAAGGTGACCACTGCCCCCCACTGCCCTCCAGGGTGATCACAGGGTGACCACTGCCCCCCACTGCCCTCCAGGGTGATCACAAGGTGACCACTGCCCCCCACTGCCCTCCAGGGTGATCACAGGGTGACCACTGCCCCCCACTGCCCTCCAGGGTGATCACAAGGTGACCACTGCCCCCCACTGCCCTCCAGGGTGATCACAAGGTGACCACTTCCCCCCACTGCCCTCCAGGGTGATCACAGGGTGACCACTGCCCCCCATTGCCCTCCAGGCAGTTGGACACCCTGGAAGTCCCTTCTCACCAGAAGAAAATGAAGAAAGAAGTTGAGGGACTTGTTCAGGCTAATCTGGCATCTCAAGAAACGCTCAGAGAGACCTCACCCCTAGAATATCTTTATTCAGTTATCCATCTGTAATGTTCAGTGATTGACAGAGCTAGGTGGGCCCGCCAAGGCTGACATAAACAGCCTGCTAAGAGCTCATAAAGTGGTCAAGCCAACAGAAAATTCTAGTTCGTTTCTTTCTTTTCCTTCCTTTCCCCCCCTTTTATCAATTTGTTTGATGTATATGAGTGTCTGCCCACATGTCTGAATGCACACTGTGTGCACGCATGCCTAGTGAGTTAGAGGTCAGAAGAGGGTGTCTGATCCCCTGGAACAAACTATAGGCACTTGTGAGCCATCATAAACCTGGGTCCTCTCCATAAACAGGAAGCACTTTTTTTACCCATTGGCCATCTCTCTGGCTCCTCTTTCTCTCAGTACCAAGTATTGATCCCAGGGCGGTGTGCATCTAAGTATCAACTCTCCCAACTGGCTACATCCTTGGTCCTCAAAATTCCAACAATCCCTTCAGCAAGAAGGTAACCACTGGTAACAAACATTCCCTTCAGCAAGAATGTAAACACTGATAACAAAAGCTCCCCCATCATTTTACTTGAGACAGCAGAGCCCTTTCATCTCTTCTTCAAGGGAACATCTGCTAAACGCCCAAATCAGAGCAATCATATCATTGTCCTTTCAAGAGAAAACAGGGTGGCTGAAAACCATGACATGTTTGGCTCACAAGTTCCTGGCTAAGGTGAGATTGCTGTCCCCTACAGCCCACAAAACTAGCAGGGGATAGCTGCCTCATCACACAAAATATTAAAATGATGTTTACTGGAGAGATGGTGAGCTGACAAGATGGTTCAACAGATAAAGAGGATTGCCTCCAAGCCCTGAGTTCAACTCCGGGACCTACATGAGGAGAAAACTACTCCTGTGGGTTAACCTCTGGCCTGGCAGGTGCATCATGGCAATCTCACCCCCCCCCCCGCCCCACACACAGATGCACACAATGCTCACATAGATACACATGAGCATGAGGGTGTGAGTTCAAGTCCCAGAATCCATATAAAGCAAAGCGAGGCTTGAGGGACAGACAGATCCCCAGGGCTGGCAAGAGGGCAGGCCTCTTACTTACTACTTAGTCCCAAGTCAGCGAGTATTAGAGGAGCAAGGTGGACACTGCCTACAGAATGGTAGACGGTCACACATTCTCTCTCTCTCTCTCTCTCTCTCTCTCTCTCTCTCTCTCTCTCACACACACACACACACACACACACACACACAGCGGGAGGGGGAGATTTGTGAACTGGAGTTCTCTGAAAAGGTGGCATAAGTCTGAAGATCCCTCGGAACATTCCCTAACTGTGGAGAGTCAGAATGCTGTGGATCCAGAGCCCAAATCCTCCCGAGTTATCCTTCACCTCCACAGCCGCCAATCCTCCACTTCTGTTTCTAACTTCACAATCTCTGGACTTTCAAGTAGATCATCATGGAAGCTAAAAGCACATCATCAGATAGCAGGACTTCTTGCTTGGCTTAACCAGCTCCCTCCTGTCCTAATCCGAACATCTCCTAAGAGTGTTGACTGATGTCCCCAGCGTGTTGACCGATGACTTGTTCTGTGACTATAAAAGGTTCATGTAACCACTTCCACAGTGGCCATGTCATTCGGGGCAACCTGATCCCATGTGCCCAGGCCACAACCACTGATTGATTCAGAATAACCCATCTCTTACCGCCTTTGGACCAGAGCAGGGTTTCACACATCATACACCTGCCCCCATGCACAAGAACATTCCCAGGAGAGAAAAAGGCTCACCCAAAAGAAAGCCTGGACAAGGACACGTAACGGAAAACTACTGCTTCAGGGACTTGTAAATGACCCGAGCTGCCCTCAGACCCCAGCAACCACATTCTGCAGCTATGACCTCCCTGGGCAAGGAGGCTAAAGGCCTAGGGCCATGCACCCCTGAACCACAAGCTTTCTTTCTAGATTGAATTCCAAACATGCACTTCCCCAGCAGTCCCTGCCCAAGTGGCCCTGAGCCACAGTCTGCTTCAGAGGGCCCCCGGTGATGTCTCCATCAAGGCTGGTCGGGTCACCTGCACGCAGATGGCATGGGTGTTTACCCACACGCGTGTGCTGGTCAAGCCCAGAACACCTGCATGACGGAGGGGCATCCTTCGGGCTGGCCTACATCCCCACCCCCAATATTTTTTCTTTTATTGAAAATAATTTTTTTCTCACATAATATATCCTGATTTATGGTGTCTTCTCCTTCTACTCCCCCAGCTCCCCATCACCTCACCTCCTTTTCTGTCTCTCATTAGAAAGCATGCTTCAAGTGATAACAATAAAATATAACAAGATAAAACAAAAACAACACATCGGTACTGGACAGAATTGACAGAAGAAAAAAGTCCACCTGAAGGTACAAGAATCAGAGACCCAGCCGTTCACATGCTTATTGTAAGGAATCAATTGTTCATCCTGGCCACCCAGAACCGTGTTACTTTCATTGGTTAATAAAGAACTGCTTTGAGGCTATGGCAGGGAAAAGCAAAGCTAGGCAGGAAAGGCTAGGCTGTGTGCTGGGGAAAAAAAGGGCGGAGTCAGGACACAATGGATCCGCTGCTGGAGACAGACATGCTAGAATTTTGCTGGTAGGCCATGACCTCATGGTGATGCACAGATTAATAGAAATGGGTTAAATTAAGGTATAGGAGTTAGCCAATAAGAAGCTAGAGCTAATGGGCCAAGCAGTGATTTAATAAATTCAGTTTCTGTGTGATTATTTCAGTTCTGGATGGCCGGGACAAACGAGCGATTCCTTTCAACACACACTCAAGGAATTTCATAAAAACACTAAACGGGAAGCCAAAACATAAACACAGAGGACCTGGTGAGGACACATGTAAGCCCTGTGCATGCTGCTGAATCTCTAAGTTCACATGAGCTTTGTTCAATTGATTCCGAGGGCCTTGTTCTCCTGTCCCTCCATCCCCTTGTCTTCCTGGCCCCTCCACCCCTCTTACACTCTTTCTGCCTCCTTTTCAGTGAGCAGTGGCAGAAGAGTGGTTGTTTGTTCCCTGAGCTCTGAGTGGATTTGATGGAGACATTTGATGTAGGGCTCAGTGTTCCGAGGTCTCTCGCTCTCTGCGTCCTGTCTGGCTGAGGGTCTCTGAATTTGTTCCCATCTGCTACAGGAAGAAGCTTCCTGAAGGAAGAGTAACTTTATTGCTACATTTTTTAAGAACAGCAGTATTTGGTTTCACCCTAGGTCCCTGGGCTATCTGGTCTTCGGTTCTCAGAGAAGTGCTGTATTTTTATTAGGTCCTAATAACACAGAGAGGACTGCGGGTTTTACTCCATCACAGAATAACTGTAATTTGAGGGCTATTTTTGGTTCTGCTTGTGTTTTCAGGCCAGAAGTGGAACACAAGGCTTTATTCATGTGAGGGAAAGTTCTTGAGCACTGAGCTACATCCCCAGACCTGTTATTTTTTAACTATAATCCCAGTATTTGGGAGGCTGAGGCAAGAGGATTGCTATAAGTTTAAAGCCAGCTTGCCACCACTAATAATAATATGAAAAAGTCAAACTGGAATTTCAATCAATCTACTCCAAAACCCCAAGTCTTTAAGCCTCAAAAAGGACCTTAATTCCTTGTAATTCACTTCCTACAGACAGGCAGTTCTCTGGCTGTGGTGCCTACTCATCTGGGTTACACAGCTTCAAAAATGAAGGAAACCAGAAACCCACGGGAATTCTGAGCGTTAAGTCTGAGAATCAGGATCCCAAAGACCACCAGCTTACCAACAGCCTTCTCTGAAGGGGGATGGTTGATTCACCCACCATTTGCTGCACAGGGCTTGGCATGAAGAACATAAGAACTCAGCCCAGAGTGTCCACTGGGAGTCAGCTGGGAAAGAAACTAAGAACCCTAAACTCGGCCTGGGCAATGGTGCGCACCTGCAGTCCTGGCGCCTGGGATGTGGAGGCATAGCTGTGCCGTAAGCTGGAAGCCAGCCTGGGCTATCGGAGACCCTGTCTTTAGAAGACAAAACAAAAGGTTCTACAGGTTGATCTTGATTGTCTTCTAGAATAGCAGGCACTGCTGGGTCAGGGTACACCGATGCACACTGTTGGCGAGGGGTGCTGTCTGAGCTCACAAAGTAGCTCACTTTCCAGGCAAGGCCGGCCCCTCCCACTTCAGACCCAAGTGTGTTTACCCAAGTGTCCTCCAAACCTGGAGCAGGCCAACACCCTGACACCCTCAACCCATGAGGGAGAGAAAAGCTAACAGCCAAAACACTGTGTCCTTGAGAAGAGCTGGGAAATCAGACTGCTTATCCCATGTTTAAAATCCTGTGTGGGAATCTGAGGCCAGAAGTTGGTTCAAGGGCAGACCAGCCTGCTCTCAGCTGGGAAGGTCTGCCTATCAGTTTGCTCCTAAGCAGGCCCAACTCCACTGAGCCCCCCATTATCAGATAAGATCTGGAGCACCCAGGGTGGCCTGAGCACAGACACCCCCAGTCCCTTTCTACATGGGGTTGTGAGCACGGATTTAATGACATGACTTCTGTTTGTCCCCTCAATGGGGCTACCCAGGCTGTCTCTCCCGGACGCTGTAAGCCCCCCAACCTGAGCATGCTTTGCTGTCTGCTGAGCCTTTGTAGTTGATACTTGCTGTTCCTTCCGTTACTTGGTGCTCGCTGTAAGCTTAAGTTACTCGTTCTAAAGAGAGTGCACGCGCCGTTCTTTGGACTGTGTAGACTAGGTCATCACACACGTTCTCCGGGCACCAGGCATGGCTCTCCAGCAGTGGTTCCCCACCTGTGGGTAGAGACCTCTCCGGGGGCTGAATGACCCTTTCACAGGGGTCGAATATCAGCTATCTGTATATCAGATATTTACATTAGGATTCATAACAGTAGCAAAATTAGTTATGAAACAGCAACAAAATAATTAAGGTCAGGAGGGTACCAATGAGGAAGGGCCGCAGCTTTAGGAAGAGCGAGGGGCACTGCTCTACAGCCTCAAATGGACACAGATCCACTACGGGGTGGGCAAGATGGATCATCAAGTGAAGGGCTTGCTGCTAAGTCTGACGACCTGAGTTCAAACCCAGACACCCACTTAGACAAAGGATAGCCAGTTCCCGCAAATCATCCTCTGATGCCCACGTGTAGGCACAGCATGCCCCCACACACAAATGAATAAATATAATAAAAAATGTAAAGGTAGTATCAGTCAGTATCCATCTTTAACAAAAGTATTAAATCGTAAGTGTTTGTACTTCCCTGGTAAGGGAGGTCCTTCTATATATGTGGTGCTTTTATTGGTTAATGAATAAAGAATCTGCCTTGCCTGTGATAGGGCAGAGTAGAGCTAGGTGGGGAAAACTAAACTGAATGCTGGGAGAAAGAAGGTGGAGTCAGGAGAAGCCATGTAGCCCCACCAGAGACAGACGCCAGAACTTTACCTGGTAAACCACAGCCTCTTGGTGATACACAGATTAATAGAGATGGGTTAATTTAAGATATGAGTTAGCCAGAAATATGCTTGAGCTATTGGCCAAAGAGTATTGCAAATAATATGGTTCTCTGTGATTATTTCGGGGCTGAGCAACCAGGAACAAACAAGCCGCCTACAATACTCGCCAAGTTCCATAAACCTTCAGAAGCACCTGAAATAGAACTGAAGCCCTATCCCTGTCTGCCTCTAGACCCTGAATTTTTTTAATTTGAAAATCAGCTCTTTTGAAGATTCTTTTCTTTGTATACATATATACATGTCTGCTCATGTGCATGTGTTTGCCCAGAGGCATGAAGGAGCATCTGATCTCCTAAAAGCTTGAGCAGGGCTGTCTGGGATGGGTGCAGAGGACTGAACTGAGGTCCTCCGCAAGAGCAGCAAGTGCCCTAACCACGGAGCCCTGAATGCTGATGCCCACACTTCTCACTTCAGTTCATTAAAAGAGTGACACCAAGGTAAGGTGGGAAATCTGAACTCTAAACACAAATAATTAAATGAGAATGATCTACAGAAAGTACAAGATCTCAGGCTGGAGAGATGGCTCAGAGGTTAAGAGCATTGCCTGCTCTTCCAAAGGTCCTGAGTTCAATTCCCAGCATCCACATGGTGGCTCACAACCATCTGTAATGAGGTCTGGTGCCCTCTTCTGGCTTGCAGGCAAAATGCAGACAGAATATTGTATACATAATAAATAAATATTAATAAAAAAGAAAGTACAAGATCTCTACAAAGCACAGCACTGGAATTCAATACTCAGAAATGGTTATTTTTATCATTGCTATTGATATTGTTTTTTCCTATGGTCATTTTTCAAGCCCTTGGTAGCGTTTATCTCTAGCACCTTCAATATTCTGGAAAAAGCTATCACATAAAATAAAGTGTAGGACCACCAAGGCAATGGCAGAGCTGGTTAACCATGTGTCTGCAGAGGACCAGGAAATGGATCCTCAAACATGAAAGAGCACATTCAACACCATCCCTTAATAAACAAACCTCAGGCTGGTTACAAGACAGCAGTTAGCACAGGCATCTGAGTAAAGAGGGAACTTAATAAATAAAATAGCAACGTTCACGGCTTTGGGGCTCTGTGAGGTGCCATTCCATGGCCTGCCTGGGTTGCCCTGAAATGAACTGTATAGTCGAGGCTAGTCTTGGACCTTCTGCCCACCACTGCTTAGCTTGCCAAGAGCTGAGGTAACAGTCATGAGCACCAAACCTGGCTTCCTGTGGACTCTTTAGGTTTCTAATTTTCCTCACTATCCTGTGTGTGTGTGTGTGTGTGTGTGTACACATATACATATAGACACACACAGACAGATACATTTAGTTACGTATATACTGGTACTTTTTTAAACTAGCATCACAGAGAAACCAAGACAATCTGCAAAGCCAGTTCTTAGATGTGTCCTCAGTCCTTTTGGCTGCAGGAAAAATTGGAAGACAAGCATGGCAACCTTTAGTAATGACAGCTGAGCCTGCCTAGCCCAGAGAAGCTCGTAAGGAGGAGAGTAATGGCCCCAGCAGCTCCCAAGCACTTACTTCCACACCGTAGTGCAAAGCTGAGGCAGCAGGATGTAGAGACAAGTTCTCAAAGGGCTTAATGTGAGGTTTCTCCCATCCTGACGCCGAGGACCACTCCACCGTCAGCATGTGATCGGTAAACACAGTTCCAAACACCAGCGAGTCGGGGTCTGGCTTTTCCTTTAACACGGTGGCTGGTGTGATGATGAGGTCTTTGGCCTGTAGACGAGAAATGAGCACCGTGAGGGGAAGCAATCAGAACCGCGCCAGCTAAATGGTCCAAGGGTCCACAAGTGAATGGCGTCCCTTAATGTCTACAACGAGCACATAATTTAACACTAGAGGGTCTGAGGACATGTGTCAGTTGGAGGAGTGCACACTGGGTGTGCAAGAAGCCCTGGGTTTAACCTCCCGCACCACTGAAAGACATGGAGGCAAGAGGTTCAGAAGTTCACCAACCTTATCTAAAAAACAAAACAAGTCTCAGACAGCAACCTAAGCATAGCACCATAACACCAAGAAGAAGCAAATAGACCAAACCTGTGCTTGGAGTTCACACACACAGACACACACACAGACGCGTACATGTATTCTCATCCTCCCTCCCCACCCTCTCTCTCACACACACACACACACACACACACACACACGCATTCTCATCCTCCCTCCCCCCCCACACACATATTCTCATCCTCCCTCCTCCCTCCCCCCCCACGTATTCTCATCCTCCCCACCCTCACACACACACACACACACACGTATTTTCATCCTCCCTCCCCACCCTCACACAACACACACACACACACACACATGCATACACACACACAAGAAATTACTGCAATTAAAAACATTTAAAACAAAACTATAATCATAGAGCTGGAGAGATGGCTCAGTGGAAAAGAGCTCTTGTTCTGGCAGAGGATCCAAGCTCAATTCCCAGAACCCACAGGCTGGCGTTCACAACCATTCATATATCCAAAGTTCCTGGGGATCAGATGCTATCTTCTGACCTCTGTGTGTACCAAGCATGTACACAGTTCATGTACACACATACGTGAATATGTACACACATATAAAACAAAATGAATACATCTAAAAATATACATAATAAATAAATAAATAAATATTAAAAAAATCAGTAATCCCTACAACAGGGGTGGCACTGGACACCTGTTATGCCCCACACTCAGGAGGCTGAAGGAAGAAGAGAGTCACAAATGTGAGGGCAGCCTAGGCTACATAGCGAGTACCAGGCCAGCCAAGGTTACATAACAAGGCTAACTCACAAACAAATCTCTGCAGTGACTTTGGTTGTAAAGTCATGGGAAGCACACCTCAGGGATGTACCCACATGGTAGGTGTGGGGAAAGCGCAGGAAGGGGAGGGACTGCTCCCCACTCCCACCAGACTCGAATGGGTCCTTTCAGAAAGGAGGGGCATCGTCCAGGGAACAGTGCTGCTCACTGTGGCAGGAGGACCCTTGAGGACAGAGTCACTGCTCCCATGGCTGCGTCCATCCATCTCCCCAGAGCATTGTGGGCACAAGCCTCCCATGCCTCCAGATGCACAGGGCAGGGATGAGAGCATCAAAGCGCTCTCCTCTTTGAAGATGGACCAGCAGAGAATGGAGCCTCAGATACAAGCCCTCTGTTCTAGGAGGACGAGACGATGAACAAAGCCCTCTATTCGGGGACACAGAAGCAAGGGCAACAAGGGCCACAGGAAACAACTGCCCTAGGCACGCCCCACAAAGCGGGCTGGACCATCACGAATGGCCAAAGTCACCACGATGCTGATCCCTAACTTGTGAACAGTTAGAGAACAGTAAAAAAACAAAAACAAACAAATAAACAAAAACCCTAGGTAGAGAGGAGAAAGCATTTGATGGTGGGGGGGGGGTGTCCTGGCAGACTCCTGTCACTCAGGCTGCCTTTGCACCATCACCCCAGGTCTGAGTGGGGTACACAGAGCAAGAACCCTACCAAAGGGGCTACATGACCAGCCCCACCCATGGCCGCTGACAAGGAAGACAGAACAGGGCAGGCTGAAGATGGACAGTGTGGCTGAAGGGTGAGACTGAATTCCAGACCTGCCTTCTCTTTAAAAATAATGTCCATTATGTGTTTATCATGTAAACAGTGCTCTGCCTGTATGCCTGCCTACAGGCCAGAAGAGGGCACCAGATCTCATCAGAGATGGCTGGGAGCCACCGTGTGGTTGCTGAGAATTGAACTCAGGACCTCTAGAAGAGCAGCCAGTGTTCTTAACAATTGAGCCATCTTTCTGGTCCTCCAGACATACCTTAAACACTGCACAGCCAATGCACACTGGCGGTTTAGAATTGTATTTATTATTGTGTGTATATACACATGATAAGTCTGTGGGCACACCAGAACATCTGTGGGGGTCAGAGGACAACTTTTGGGAGGTGGCTCTCTCCTTCCACCATGCGGTCCAGGGATCAGACACGGAGTCAGATTTATACAGCAATCTTTTCCCACTGAGCCATCCATGGCCCTGACTTCTGGTTTAAGTGACGTAATCAAGAATGCCCATGGTTCTTCAACAAGGCTTTCTTTCCTCCCCTTATCAACCCACCTCCTCCAGGCAGCTATCAAGATTTACAGCTTGTTCACCCTGCTATTTTTCTCTTGAACTTTAATAAAGTTGTCCTCAAGCATAAAAAAAATACTTTCACTTTTCAATGGCCTTCTGAATTAAAAGTGACAGGCAGGGAAGGGAACGTTAGTCTTGGCTTTCTACAATCCTGTGGGTGCAGCTGAGCAGCCTTGAGCACAGAGAGTGGGCCGGAGGGACATCTATATACCCAGGATTGACATCTATCTTAGGATTGACGTACTTTGGGCAGATGAGCCAAGCAGGTCATAGCAAAGGCCCCACAGTAGGAATACAGGAAGGAATGAGAGAAGGAACAGGGAAAGGGTCAGAGGTCCTATGGCTGTCACAGCTGGGAAAACCATGCAAGGGGTGGACCAAATTAGGAGGCTATGTCCCCATATGCCAATCATATTCCAGTCCTCAGAGGCCTAGACTGTAGCTCTGGTTACCTCCTTCCCTAGGAATGTAGTTTCCAAAACCTCAGCAGGTACAGGAAGCCACACTACTGCAGGCCAGCCCATGGGAGGGGCCACCACTAGGGATGCCTGCAAGGGGATGTCTGTCCTGTATTTCCTGGTGGCTTATCATTGTTTGAGCAAGCCAGCTAGGCTAGGAAGCACTTAAGGAGATTTAGGTAAAAGAATCTGAGCAAGTTGAGTATTGTCCTGCAATCCTTCTCCAGATTTCCCTACCTCCAGACCCAGGCTCTCCAGCCTGGGAGACCAGTGGGAGAGTTGGTAGCTCTCACTGTGTCTGCCCAGCTAAATATCACCTTTGAAACTTGGAACAAAATAAGTTTAAACCCCCAGCCCTTGAAGGTTCTAGGTCCATTTTTCTGCAATGCAATCTAGCTGATAGTTTTTTTCCCCCACAGTTGGTCAAGGCAGATAGCTCAGTGTGGAAAAAAACCACTTGCTGTAAAAGAAGAAGACCCAAGTTCAAATCCCCAGGACACGATTTAGTTTCTATAATTCTATATTCTGAATCCTTTGCCTAAAATGCTTCCAGAGTTGGGCCTGTAGCTCAGGGTAGAGAACTTTGCCTACTGTGTAAAATACTGGGCAACATTACAAAAAGTGGAAAAACGCCCAGTCTTCCCAGGCTAGACCAAAGCACTAGGGCTGCTTCACGGCCGAGCTGAGACACAAAGGATATTTATGCTCATTTAGTGTTTCTTCTAGGTCAAAGAGATGGCTCGGAGGTCAGAGCACCAGCTACTGTTACAGAGTTCAGTTCCCAGCACAGTCTCGCAGCTCACAGACAAGCTTAGCCTCAGCTCCAGCACTTTCTGCCATCTCCTCTGGCCTCCGAAGACACCGCACACACAGCAACATCCATACAAACACACAATTAACCAAAAAGAAATTTCAAACACTATGGAAACTCTAAATGAGAAAATCTCCCAGTGTTCCTTCTGCTTGTGTGAACCGCAGCGTCTTCCCTGACTACTTCCCCTCTCATACAGACTTGAACATAAAGAATGCCCTGGATCCAGTTTTTTCTCAGCAACACAAAATTTTGTGGCCATCATAATTTCACCAAGAACTCCGAATTCCTCTATTTGAAGGAATCTCTGCAATTCTCACTGTATAGTCCTAGCTGGCCTGGAGCTCAGAGATACACCAGTCTCTATGTCCTGGGTGCTGGTATTAAAGGCAATGGCTGGGGGCGCAGGGAGGTGAGACCTGAAGAGGGCTCAGCAGTTAAGACCACGGCTGTTCTTTCAGAGGGCCTGGTTCAATTCCGGCACCCACATGACAGCTTAAACTGATCCATAATGAGGGTCCTAGAAATCTGACGTCCTGGTCGGGTCTATGTGGACACCAGACATGCATATGGTACACACACACACACACACACACACACACACACGGAGAGGGAAGCACTCATACACACAAAGTATAAATAAATCTTTAAAAAACAAATGTCAGATGGCTGGTATACACCTCTAATCCCAGAATTTGAAAGGCTAAGGCAAGTGGATTTCTAGGAGTTCAAGGCCAGTCTAGGCTAAAATGGTGAGACCCTGTTTCAGAAAGAAAAAAAAGGGGGAGGGGACCAACCAATCAGTATTTGTACAGGGATGTTTTATATAATGGACACATGGAAGATTACAGGAAAGCATGGTAACTAGAAAATAATAAGATATATGGATAAACACCCAACATTTTAAAAACAAGTTTCTGGGCCAGCTATATGGTTAGGTGGGTAAAGGTGCTTTGCCTGGTGACCTAAGTTTAAAACCTGGAACCCACATGGTAGGACGGGAGAGTCACGGTCTACAAGTTGTTCACTGATTTGCACAGACACGGACCCATCCACGTATACAAAATAAGTAAACAAACACGCCCTGATCTGCTCAGTGCTTCTGATGGCTCCTCTCTGAGAACCTAGGGGGGTCTGAAGAAGAAGATGATGCTACAGCTTTGGGGTCAATCAGGGGCGACGTAAGATGCAGAGAGCTCATCTCTTTCGAAGAGGACCCTGGTGTCTGCGGTGAGACTCACAGATAACGCACACAGCTCCTTAAAAGAATGGAAAGACAGTTCACCCGCTACGGTCACCGAGTCCAGGGGCTCACAAGCATCTGTAATTACAGTTTCAGAGGATACAGCACATCTGATCTCCAAGGGCACTCACAGAGATGTGCACACTTACTGCGCGCACACACACACACACACACACACACACACACACAAAGGCGCACTACTCACACCTATAGGCTCGCTCCAGGGTGCTCAAGTCATGGTGGGGAAGGGTAGGAACAACCCCTCCGAGTTGCCCCCTGACACCCACACTCGCACCACGGTGCCCTCCCACGATAATTAATACACAAATGAAAATTTTTTTCTTTTTCTGTTTTGGTTTTTCGAGACAGGGTTTCTCTGTGGTTTTGGAGCCTGTCCTGGAACTAGCTCTTGTAGACCAGGCTGGTCTCAACTCACAGAGATCTGCCTGCCTCTGCCTCCGAGTGCTGGGATTAAAGGCGTGCGCCACCAACGCCCGGCTCACAAATGAAAATTTTAAAATTTAAGACAATAGATTTGTTTTTAATTTGTAAAGAATTAGATAGATGGTGGTGCACGCCTTTAATCCCAGCACTAGGGAGGCAGAGGCAGGCGGATCTCTGTGAGTTCGAAACCAGCCTGGTCTACAGAGCTAGTTCCAGGACAGGCTCCAAAGCCACAGAGAAACCCTGTCTCAAAAAACAAAAAAAAAAAAAAAACAAGAATTATATAGAAACAAACATGCCTGCTTTCTGGGCCCAGCTAGAAAACATCACCCTCCCTTTAATGAGACCCCGTCACAGTGGGAACGGGACCTAGGAGAGACCCTGGGAGCAAGGTGATGGCAGACAGAAGATCTAGGCTAAGGGTGTGACTCAGTCAAAGAGGCTCTAGGCTTAGTGTGTACACGGGCCCTAAGTTCAACAGCCAGCACTGAGCTTTCAATAAAACCCATCAATCTTATTCCCCAGATTATCAATACTGTCTCAAGCCATGACATGCATTAACACACACAATCAAGTTGTATACAAATTTTAGTTAACAAACACATTATCTTCACTATGAACTTTATCTTGCACTGAATACTTTGTATAAAAGCATAAAGTCCTTTCAGTTAAAAAACACATAATAATTTCTTTTGAGAAATTGAATCTCTGTCTTATAAAGGTTAGCCAGAAGCCAAGACCAGCCTGGTTTGTATGGAGTCCCAGGACAGCCAGAACGCTCCCAAGCTTTTCATGTATTATAATTGAGTTCTGGAAAGTACTGGGGATAGAATTCTAGGCAAGCACTTCTGGGAGAACTGCACCCCACCTCCATTGACCAGGGCAGTCTTGGAAGCTCCCAAGCAGTCTGTAAGGATTAGCGGTTAAGCCTATTGCTTAGTGCACCAGAAACCACAGAGACAAAATCCACAGCAGCTCACTGTAGCATGTTTTACTATGTTTTGTTGTGAGCAGAGCCTCATCTTGAATCTAGCACCCCCCCCCCTTGTTCCCAGCACTGTCCCCACACACCGAGCCTTCCCTGTGGCACAAAACTGATGAGTCAGGTTTCAGCCCCTCCCTGAGCTCTGCCAGGATGTGAGGTCAGAAGGACATTCTGTTCTATGGATGACAGTTGGCAGTGGCTATCAGAGCCAACAGAGTGGCAGAGCCAAGCACCCATGAAGAGCCACACAACCCTGTGGGGTGGTGTGGATGATGAAGAACTCGGAGGAGATCTTTATCTTCATCCCTTGAGTAACTCTCCTGGGAAGCAGGAGGCCACGTCGTACATAAACCACATAATTCAGACGGAAAGAAAACGAAACACTGCACTGTAAGTGAGTTCTATGATTTTTTTAAGGAGGGAAGACACGGTGCCTTTTTCTTGGAGGAGCAGAGTGAAGGGTTGAGCTGATTCAATTAAACAAGAATAAAAGATCAAAACAAAACTCAGGTTCCTATTCATCAATCGACCCTTTGCCAATAAAAGGAATGATTCATAAAATAAAACAAGCAGTTTGCTGCTAAGTGGATTTTGTTTTGCTGACTGGTAATAATCTCGAATGACTTTTTCCCTCACTGGCTGTAATTTAAAATTTAAGAAATCTGTGTAAATTTACAATTAAAATTCCCCAACCCCCAATCTCAACGTGAAATGCATTACCTAGCAACTTAACCTCCTGCAGACTTACCCTGAAAGTCTCGGCCACTTCTGATCCTCTTTCTCCAGCAAAGGGCGCCGGGCATCCATTACTGCAGTCCTTAAAAGTAAAAGTAAACCTCCATTAACCAAAGTCAGGTGGGTCATTGCCGGTACCTGATCAAGGGACTCACCATCACAGAAGACAGAAAAGCCGAGCCTGGACGGTTCAATACCCAGCGTCAGCTCAAACTAGAATGACGACCCAGCCTCCCAACTGGCCCCAGGTCTGGCTTATCTTCTAGTAGTTTAGGGAGGGGCTCCTTAAATTCCAGGTCAACCCAGGAGACAGGGTTCACCCGCAATGAACAAGAAAGCAATTGTCTTCCGAATGTCCAAGTGAGTCGTCTAAACCGAGGGTTTAAGCCATTTATAGGGGGGGAAAAAAATCTCCCAAGCGCGCTCAGCCTCGTGGTCTTGTCAATCAGAGGCGCACAATAGGCAAGCGGCTTCAAGAGGGAGGGGGCGCGGACTGGCTGGAACCATTTTCTCCACCCGCAGGGTCCCTGGTGCTTTGGCGCCGCCAAAACCTCACACTTGAAGAACAAAACCTCTCGATACTGGTGGCAATTAAATGAATAAAAGGCACCGAAGTTTGGAATTAACTAGGGAAAGGGGCAGGCATTCAAAAAGCTGGACGCTAATTTGCTAAATAATTGGAAAGGAGGGAAGGAAGGGGTCCAGGCTTGCAGAGGCTGGGGTGGGATATTTTGAGGTGGGGAAGGCTTTCCCTCATCCTCCAGATTTCCAGGCTGTGACACCCGCAATCCTGGTGGCATCCCCGCTATCCTTGGTGGTGCCCAAGTCCCTGTAGCGACCCTCAAGTTCTCCCTGTTCCACTTTGTGACCCCAACATCCCTGGTGATGACTCCTGCGTCTCCAGTGGAGAACCATGTTTCCCCAAGTCCCCAGTGGCGACCCCTGAATTCCCACAGTGAACCCTCAGTCCCCAGTAGAACCCCCCCATGGCCGGTTGAGACCCCCAGGATGACCCCAGAATTCCCTGGAGAAACTAGCAGTCCCTGAGTCCCTGGTGGCGACCCCGCGAGCACCCATGAATCATCTCCATCCCCGAGTCCCCTGGTGGCGACCTCCGCCTTGATCCCGAGTCTCTCAATCCCTGTGTCTTCCGTGGCAACCCCCGAATCCCCCTTGGCATCCCCTCTTGAGCTGCGGCGCCCTGCGGTGATCCCGAGAGCCTCGTGGCGCCCTCCCGCGGTGACCCCCTGAGTTCCCCAAGGGATGCTGGGCCTTGACGCCCCTCGCCCGTGCGGGTACCTGGCCGGCCAGGGCTGCAGTTGCCCGGGGCAAGCAGGCCATGACGAAGCTGCGGGCGTGTGGGAATGCGTGGCGCAGCGGCGACACGTGGCGCACGGTGAATCCTACAAGCCCGGGGCTGCTGTTTCTGCTGAGCCCTGGAAGTCCGAATGCTGAGCCACGGGCTAGTACCCGGCACAGGGAGGAGCGCAGACGCTGCAGCATCTCCTTATCGTGGGTGCGCGCAGTCACGCGGGGCTGGGCACGCGAATTAAGGGCCCAGGAGCACAGGCGTTTTACTCAAGAACTCAGTGGGGCAGGACCCTGGACACTTCTGCGACACATTTACATCACAATGGCTTTCTCTAAAACTCGGGAGGGAAAAGGACTAGTGTTTGTGCTGGGGACCGGCATTTGTGCCTGCAGGGCCTTGCTACCCTGCTGCCAGCCTCAGAAGCAATCTCCCTGCCGCTTATCCTGTTCAGGCAAAACAGCGTCCCTGCTAGCAAGGTGGCTGTCGCTTTTAACCCTAGCTGATGAATGATTGTGGCGCTGTTCAGGACAAACCTGAGCTATAGTGAGACCGTGTCTCTAAGACAAACAAAAAACTAGGGACTAGAGGAATGGCTCAGGGAATGAGCGCTTGATTCCTAGCACCCATGTCCACCCCCACCTGCAAGAGATCCCACACAGCTGGGCTCTGAGTGCCTGCACTCGGGACACATAATTTAAAATGGCCAGGTATACTGCTTTGGCATTTTCCTGACAGAGGGCCATGCTAGCAACGTTAGAAAGAGGAGCTAAGGGGGCTTGGAGATATTTCTGGGCTTAATAAAGGGCAGGGAAGAGTAGGGCAGCTTTAGTCCCCTCCATCCGCTTTCCGGCGCCAAGCTGCAAACCCTGTGCTGTTCCAACAGCCTGAAGAGTCTCTCTTATATGTATTTTCTTCTTTTGTTTTTAATGTTGGGGCGTATTTGTCTATAGTTACTAAGGTACACTATGGTCCCAACGATTCTGGGTCAGTGTCAGCCTACAGACGGTGAGCCCTCCTCCTTCGGAAATCAATTGTGGGCACTGGGTTGACCTTGCTGATCTTGAAATGGGGACCTGGCCCTGTATTGTAGGGAGAAGGCAGTTAAAATCCACCTGGTTTCAAAGTCCTGCTATTAAGTAGCTGGACAGAGAACTGCTTTCTCGGAGGTCAGTAGAGGGTGGATCCTTCCCCCCTGGTTAGCTTTGAACCCCACCTGCTGTTTCCCGAGTAAAACTCCCTGTGCAAAGTGGAAACATCAGAACTCTGTTGAGGCCTTTTTAAAGGAGACCTACTTCATCCTGGTTAACAAAGGAACCCAACTAAGTTCAACCTCCAGCCAGAGTGGAGAAGGGAATTCTGATCTGTCCCCAAAGTTCTTATACTGTCTTCTACTGATCTCTCCCTAAAGAGTTAACTAGTTGGGCCTGTCAGTCACCTGGCCAGGATATGACCCACCACAGGGGGCCTTCAAGAAGCTGAAAATTGGCTTACCTAAAGACCCAGCTCTAGCCCTCCTGGGCTGATGTCCAAAGGACCTACATCTTACCACTCATCCATAGTCATGGCCACTCTGCTCATTACAGACAAGAACTGGAAACAGCCTGGATGTCCGTCAATGAACTGATGAGTAATAAAATTGTGGTCCACTTACACAAAGGAAATTACTCAAGTGTTAAGAAAAATGAAGTGTGCCAGGAAGTATATGGAGCTGGGAACAACCACCATGAGGTCACCCAGACCCCAAACGACAGAGAATGAGGTTTCTCTTATGTGTGAGTGTTCACTTTCCAGCTCTAAATGTTTGTTTCGGGGAATGATCACAGAGGACGGGTAGCTGGTAAAGGAGCAGGGAGAAGAGCGGACCTTCCCAGAAAGCAGAAATAGAGCATTCTAAAGAGACAAAGAGCAATTAAACTAGGATTGATAGGGACGGGTGGGCAGAAGAGTAAAGGAGGGACTATGTATGGGGAGGGACAAAGAACGCTAGAGGCCATTCGGAAAGCCGTGTGGAAACCTAGTGCTATAAAACTTCCTAAAATATATACAGACAAGGAAGAGAATTTAAGTGAATCACCATGTAACGGGGGAGACGCTGCCCAATGAGACATCTTCTGCTACCATGTAGAGCCTCCAGTGCCAGGGATAGGTTGTATTTGGTTGAATTGTTGGCCCAAGGGGTCCCATGGATTCCCAGACATCACAGGCTATTGTCAAGGCTATTGGTTTCCCTTCATAACCTGACGGTAAGACACAACTTACTTACAACATCAAACATAGAGAAATCGAGCTAGTGCCCAGCTGACGCTCCATCCCTACAGACTAGCATGCAATGCATGGTGCTGGAAGGCGTGCTGGGAGGCACCACCAGAGGAGAAAGGTGATCACCAATAACTCCCAGGTATGAACCTGTGACTCCAACAACCACCTGACTGCAGGATGTACTGGTAGGACAGAGGCACAAATGTTACTGTTGCCCAAAGTGGGGTCCCCCAAATGGCAGTGCTGGTGAGAATGTCTTAAACAGGACTGTGACTTGACCAGGTGGACAGACGGATTGTTGTGGGGTGAAAAATAGTAAACCCAGCATCCACCAGGTCTCTGTTTACCAGGAAAGCCCAGGCTTCCCTAGCCCAGCCTCTGGCAAGGGCATCTAGTGCCTGACTAATCTCACACTAATTCCCAGGCTTTTCTGGCCCACACCTTTCCTTCTCTGTCTCCATCAAATTAGCAAGGCTTTTCCTGCTGTCTCCTGCGCAGACAGCCCAGCAGTTTGATCCCTCAGATAAACTTTTCTTTCCACAGCCACTTATTTTTTATTAAAGGCCCACTCTATGAGATGGAACCCATATATAACACTACTTAAGAGTCCAAAATCTAGATGTGGGCCTAGAGGAAAGCTTACTATTGTTCTGCCGCTGTCTGTTTATAATGCGGACCAGGAGCCCCTGTGATAAGAGCGCAAATCAATTCACTTGGCCACAATAGACGCGATGTGGTCTCGGGTTACACTGCTGCTGTTTTCTTTCTTCTGCATTTATTCTTTCCGTTTTTTCTTATTTATGTTTGCTTTTTCCTCACAGATCTCTCAAATCCAATTATCCCAAGCAATTAACACTCCATGACCTAATCTTCAAATCTCCTTAGCTCAACTTCTGTAGACCTCCATGTGGCAAACCTGTTTGAGAGGCAGGTTCACAGATGACCCAATCCCTGGTCATGGTTGAGTCTCCTCGTCCCTCAGAAAACCACACAAATCTGTCACAGGATGGTCATGTGTTAGGCGGAACGCGGGCAGTCCAGTGTCTCAGGGAAAACGAATGTGGTAACTGCTCTGGTACCCCAGGCCCCTCTTGGACAGGACAGACACCAGAGCCTACTCCTCCCTCTCCGTCCCATTATTGTCTGTACACAGAGGACAGCATCAGCCTGAAAGGCCCCCGCCACCTTCAAGCTCTTTCTGCAGAATTAACAGAGGGAAAGGGTCTTGAGCAGCCGTGAGAGATTGCAGTGTATTTTTGGAAACAAGCTCAGAATTTTATGTTTCACCAAAATAGCCTCACATCTCAAGTTCTGAGAGGAAGACATTAAGCCTAATTAAATGAGGCTTAAAAACCAACAACAGATATTTCCTTCATGGCTCATAGAGAACAGTTTGTGCTATACATTGTCACGTTCATCCAGTCACACTGTGTAGCTGGCCTCAAACTCACTGTGCAGACCAGGCTGGCCTTGAACTCACTGAGATCTGTCTGCCTCCTGTATATGCACATGAACCCCAGCACTGGGTGCTACTCTGTTTTTAAAGTTCATGTCCTGGAGCTGGAGACCTGGGTAAAAGCGCTTGCTGCCCACACAGATCGAAGGCTATTTCCTCAAGGAGGCAGAGATCTGCTACATTTCTTTACATTAAGCAATATTACTTTAACCGTGTAAAGGTGGGTTATATTTGTCTGCGCTGCCTTTGTTAAACAATGTAAAGGTGTGTTTCATTATGTAAGGATGTGCTGCCACTTCACCTTGTCTGCCTAAGGCACCTGATGGATCTAATGAAAAACTGGACAGTAGTTTTTCTACAGCTAGGCAGTAGAGGGATAGGCAGGGCTGATAGCCAGAGAGAATAAGGAGGAGGAGGAATCTAGGCTCAAGGAAGAAGGGGAGTAGAGGGATTTTCTCAACTGAGGTTCCTTCCTCCCAGATGACTCTACTGACAATAACTGACCAGGGTAAAATGTAAGGTTTCCCGCCGCTGAGCTAGCAAACTCCTGAGACACTGAAATTTGGATAAAAAGGAGACAGCATCCATATGTAAGGCATTCACACCCTCTCCTATACTGTTTCTCTCTTCCCTCATCGTCCCTGTGTGACCTGTGATGCTCGACAGTGTGGATCCTGTGCATATTAGTTACTTCCTGGCAGGAGTGAGGAAAGACCTAACAGAAAGCAAGGGAGGAGAGGACAGGCTCCCTTCGGCTCAGCAGCTCTTCTGGGTCCTTCTCAGTGTAACAAAGTATACAGTCGAAATTAACCATCACTTTACACCAGTTCATCAGGGAATAAAGACAGGGACCATATGCTACTCCCACATGGCGATCCTAGCTTCTAATTGTTAAATATTTGTAGCTAGGTGGGAGTAAATGTGTCGAGTCCAGGAATCTTGCCGGGGGTGGGGAGTTCACAAGATGGGAAGCCGTCGGGGGACAGGGTGTGGGAAGGGAAACAGAACACAAGTGAGGGGGAAATATTAGAGGCAAAGAAGCATAGTGGGAAAGGGAAAGGCAGAGAAATGGGGAAGGAACCATGGGGGGAAAGGCAGGGAAGCAAACATCATAGTGTTATGAAAATGCCATAAAGAAACCTACGTCTGTAAGTAATTTAAGAGGAAAAAAGGGAAGGAAGGAGGCCAGAAGGGAGGGAGGGACAGAGAAGGAAGGAAGGAGGGAGGGAGGGAGGGAGGGAGGGAGGGAGGGAGGGAGGGAGGAAAAAGGAGGAGGAGGAAGAGGAAGGAAGGAAGGAAGGAAGGAAGGAAGGAAGGAAGGAAGGAAGGAAGGAAGGACGGACAGACGCAGGGAGGAAGAAGGAAGGAAGGAAGGGAGGGAGGAAGGAAGGAAGGACGGACGCAGGGAGGAAGAAGGAAGGAAGGAAAAGAGGAAGGAAGGGAGAGAGGGAGGGAGGGAGGGAGGGAGGGAGGGAGGGAGGGAGGGAGGGAGGAAGGACAGACGCAGGGAAGAAGAAGAAGGAAGGAAGGAAGGAAGGAAGGAAGGAAGGAAGGAAGGAAGGAAGGGCGGACGCAGGGAGGAAGAAGGAAGGAAGGAAAAGAGGAAGGAAGGGAGAGAGGGAAGGAGGGAGGGAGGGAGGGAGGGAGGGAGGAAGGAAGGACAGACGCAGGGAAGAAGAAGGAAGGAAGGAAGGAAGGAAGGAAGGAAGGAAGGAAGGAAGGAAGGAAGGAAGGAAGGGCGGACGCAGGGAGGAAGAAGAAAGGAAGGGAGGGAGGGAGGGAGGGAGAGAGGGAGGGAGGGAGGGAGGGAGGGAGGGAGGGAGGGAGAGAGAGATGGGGCAGAGGCAGATGCACATGTGACCACTGCAAGCCTGCCATGCTCCTCTGAGATGTCCTAGTCCCTAGTCCCAGATTCAGAGTCCACAGACATGGGAACCACTGCATAGATGCGGTCCACATCTGTCTGCCCAGTAAGCGTGAAGCAGTTCTAGGAGGCACATGCGGGACTTATTGAGAGGACGTGAATACAGGGAAAGATGGAGAACATGGCTGGTGGTGGACAGTGGGCAGAGATTCTCAGCAAATGACGACACGGGAACTTGAAGCACCTAGTCTGCCGGAACAGCTAGCTAAAGGGATGTTCCTGTAAGGGTGCTGTACATTCAAAAGAACATCCCAGTGCATGGGACACACCTGTCCTCCCAATGCCCGAGACACACAAGCAGTAGGGCTCAAAGTAACTGGGTGTGGTGACACAGGCCTTTTAATCCCAGCACTGGGGAGGCAGAGGCAATGGGACCTCTGTTAGTCAGTTCTAGGAGAGTCAGGGCTACTTAGTGAGACCCATTCTCAAGAGAAAGAGAGTTCAGGGTTGGCCTGAGCTACATAAAACTGTCTCAAATTTTTTAATTAACTTAATATATGTGTAACTTATTTAATAGGTGGCCCAGTTGTGGAACTCTGTCCTCTGAGCATGACGCACCTGGGAGTCCTGTCACCCAATCTCTCCTGCCCCAAACGCCTATGGTCCTGAAAGTTCCAGGAGTCTATAGGAGGAGGAGGCTGACAGAGGTGAGGCTCCAACCACGCAGCTTTGTGAATTGTCACCTAGGCTGGGCTTCGGGGTGACACAGCTGCCTCAGTCACCCATGTAAGTGAATGTTAACCTCTTACTGTGTTCACATTTTCTGGGAAAACATGGAGAAACATCCATTCACCCCACCCCCACCCCAATCAACGACAGACAGAAGTGCAGATGCCGGCAAAGTCACTGAGTGTTTACTAAAGGACCACGGGTGACCCCATGACAGCGGCATCGCCAAAGTCCCGCCTGTCATGGATGACTTCCACTACTTCATATATGTAATATTGAGTTGGAAGTGTCACCCTAGCCCCTGGCCTGGGAATTGCCCTGGTCCGGACTCCAATTCCCAGCCTGCCAAGCGCTTGGACTCCAACTCCCAGCCTGACAAGCGCTGACCCCCTCCCCAGGGAGGGTCAGGACCACTCCCACAGGGTATTTAGGCTTGCGCCCAGAAAAAGGAACACGTGGTCTGTGGTCTTCAGGTTTGCGTGGGCTCCTCTCCCTGCCATGTTGTCCCCGTTCACCAGGGACTGTGGCATTTATTAAATATGGGCATTTTTGATTCGGTCTAATCTGGTTTGATTGGAATTCTTTTCACCGGCAGAAAGGCTCTTTTTAAGGATTATTTTTAACAGTATACTCCAGCATCTCCCAAGACCACAGTTGGAGGTGGGCAGGAAGGAGTTAGTGACAGACTCCCAAGTGAAGGTCTTATTGTAGACTATTATTTTAACTGTGTAAAGGTGTTACATTTGTTTCTGCTGCTTTTGTTGGGGATGCAAAGACATGTTACATTTGTTTGATTAAATAAAATTAACCTTGGGTCAGGAGGCTGAGCAACTAGCTGACAGGAAGTGGTAGGGAGGAACTAAGTATAGGTGGGGTTCTTTAGTGGGGGCGAAGCAGAAGGACCGCCCTTTTGAGGGGGGGAAGATTAGCTACTTGTTATTCAGCCTCTCTGAGCTAGCAGGATGTCATCAACCTTTGAATCCTGAATTCTATTGAAGGATCGAGATTCAGATAGAGTTTCCCTTAGTGGCTATGATAGAGCCAGTGCCTGGCTGCAGCCTTGGCCAAACCACTGCTAGTGGCTTCAGAGTTACAATTGCCAGAGAGACAGCAGTTGCTGTATTGAAGGAAAAACCATGGCGTCCTGTGACCGGAAAGTTCCACTACCACAGGCCCGGCTGTCACTCTGTCGTTCACCCCCTGGCCAGCGTAGTTTCTTCCAAACTGTGAATGGCCCTGAGGAAAAAGGCCTACAATACTCCTCAGCCATGCTCTCATAACCCAGTAGACTGTCTCCAATAAACTCATCGGGTCACACACTGGACTGGATGCATGCAGATACAGAGCCCAAATGGAAGACTCGACCCTTGTCCACTAAGTGGAGTCATTTCTCCTCTCTGCCATCCCTCTGACTACTCTCTCATTCTACAAACTGCTGTGCCCTTTCAGAAATGAAGTAACCAGCACCCGGCGCGCCACGGGACATCATTAAGTCCACAACAAACACCATCTGGCTAAAAGGGCCCGTCAAGCTTCCTGGGGCAACGCTGCCAGGGGCAAGCCTGTCTTGGTGTGCTCTTTATAACCTTAAAGGCCATTACCAGCTTGGGCAGGAAACCGTCAATCACAGTATCCAAAGGAGTTCTGTTCATTTTGTAGGGACCTTGACACTAGATGACACTGGATCCCTGGATTGCAGGGTGACTCAGCAGAAATCAGAATTGGGGGTGCATCAGCGGCAGCCTGGCATGTTCGCCCGGCATGCACAAGGCCCTGGAGGCAAGCTCCAGCGCTGACAATCTTAAACAATCAATTTTAAGAAAGGTATCTCAGTGGTTAAGAGGACCCAGGTTCAATTCCCAGCAACCACACGACAGCTCACAATCATTTCTAACTCTAATTCCAGGGAATCCAACACCCTCTTCTGGCTTCTATGGGCTTCAGACAAACCATCATTTTGATAGCTCTCAAGATAGCTCTCCAAGGCTTGCTAAGAAACTGTTTTCCCTTTCTCTTCTTTTTCTCTAAATACGCAATTTTTAAAAGCATACTTTTTTTTTTAATTTACTTCTAGACAAGGTCTCATTATGTAGGCCTGGCTGGTCTAGAACTCACTGCCTTAAACCAGGCTAGCTCCAAATGCACCTATCTCTGGCTTCTGAGAACTCATCTTTAAAGGTATACACTACCATTCCCAGGCAAATGCTTTCTTTTCATTTTTAATTTTGTGTATAGGTATGTGTCTGTGTGTATGTGCCTGTGAGGACAGTGGCTTCAGACTCCGGAGGAGGCTGTGGGATCCCTCTGCAGTTACAGGCTGTTGTGAGCCACCCAGGGGTTCTGGGAAATGAACCCGGGTCTTCTGTTGGAGCAGTCCTTTGGTTTATGCATTGCGACCCTTGTCTTCTTTTTGGCTAAGTGGAGGGTACAGTAGCTGCCCCCGTTGGGATCCTGTTCCACCCTGACTGGGAGTGAAGTTTCAGAGAGACAAAGTCGGGAGGACAGACAGGGATTTATGGTGGCGTAATTAAAAGAGGGTTTGAGATGCAATAACCAAAGTCATTCATTTCTTTCTGCCCTAGCAACTTTTGTGGCTTACCACCGGGAGAGGATGAAAGAAAGGCTTTGATTTTTTTAAAGAGGGTGAAAAGCAAGTGTGAAATAGAGGTGGGACCCATGCTTGCCAAGACGCTCCCTCCATCAAATGTTTCCTGCCAGGCAAACCTCGGGAAAGATTTAAAGAAAGGGTTACCAAGGACAAACCCATGGGCTGAAGAGATGACTCAGCGGGCACGAGCATTTCCCACCAAGCCTGACAGCGTGAGTTTGACCCCCAAACCCACGTGGCGTTAGGAGGGAACTTACTTCCCACAAGTCAGACTACATGTGTCACACACACACACACACACACACACACACACACACACACACACGCACATACATGCATGTGCATGCACACACGCGCACACACACAATGTTCTTTCTTAAAAATTACATTTTCAAGACCTTTAAAAGGTCTTTTTAATTTAATTTAAATATCTGGCTTCATTCATTTTGCTTTAAGACAAGGTCTCGCTATGCAGCACTGGCTGGTCTGGAACTCAAAGTAGATCGTACTGATGTCAACCTAGAGGCAATCCGTCTACCTCTGCCTCCATACTGCTGTGACAAGCATGTTCCACCACCCCTGGCTTGGTTGACATTATTTTCTATTTCAGAATGGGAAAACACTTCGTTCCAACAAGCTAGAACACTTAGCAGGGGGCCCAGCCGATTGGTTAACACCGGGGAACATCTGATACGAGCTTGGACAGAGGAAATGTTTTCTGTCTGTTGAAACTAGAAGAGTAGGTAATGTAGAACTTAGGGACGACTGGCTCCATTTTGGTTTTTAGCCTGATCAGAACAAATGCTAAGTTCAAAGCAGTCACTTGTGCTGAAGATTGAGAAACTGAGGGGCTCCAGAGTCCTTCTGTGTGGCCATCTTCTTTGGAAAGTTCTAGGTTGAAGAAATGAGTTCAGTTTTCATTTCTAGTCCAGGGCAGTGACTTCATTCTTTTCTAAATGTTTAGTGTCTGAAATTTGATGAATTATTCAGACCTGCCATGCTTTTGTTTAAAGGTGGAACCAAGCACACTAGGGCACACCTTTAATCCCAGCACTCAGGAGACAGGGGCAGGTGGATCTCTGTGAGTTCAAGACCTTAATTAGGCCACCTCATCTACGTAGTTCCGGACCAGCCAGGGCTATCTAGTGAGACGCTGTCTCAAAAGACCAAGCAAAGCAAAAATAGGTTTTAAATGTGGCTGTTAAGGTTGGAACTTTAAATTAGCTAGTTTACTAAACTGTTTCCTGTCTCCTCCTCTTTCCATGATATTTTGCCTTGCCCAACTTCCATAGACTGCGGGAGACATAATTAAATGTCTGCAGAAACTAACTCAATTCCGGAAATAACCAGGCTAGCTTAAAGACAAACAATTATATTTTTATTTATCATAAGGGGAAAACTCACGAAACTGAAGCAAGAAGTCTAAGCTCAGCTGTTCAGCAAGGGAACCACAGAGAGAAAGAGAGAGAGAGAGCACCTGGGTCCCAGAAAGCCACACCCTAACTTGGCCCCACCTCTTAAAGATAATTGATTAGCAAGACTTCCCCATTAAATGTCACTGGGACTTTTGCTTTTTGGGGGGACAGTGGGGAAACTGTGTTAGTGAAGACCCTGCTCTCCCTGAGTTGTACCTATAAACATGCTGGGGTTCTGGGATTCCAGGCTGTGGCCATGAGAGAATCCCACCTGATTCCCATCCATGGGCCTGTCCTTCCCTCATTCCCTTGAAACCACTAATTAGGGTTCTAGGACCCAAGCCACAGAAGTCATGCAAGTGCACGCTCAGCTCCTGAGTTCTCTCTTTCTCTCTCTCTCCCTCCCTCCCTCCCTCCCTCCTTCCCTCCCTCTCTCTCTCTCTCTCTCTCTCTCTCTCTCTCTCTCTCTCAGACAGTCTCAGGTAGCTCAGGCTGGCCTATAACACTGTGTAGCTCAGGCTGGCCTGGACCATCCTGAGTCTTCGTCCTTCAGAAGTGGTTGTACTGTGAGTGTGCTCCATCACACGCCTGAGTCAAGAGCTCCTTTGACATCGATGTTGTTTGTGAAACCTAATCTGTATATAATTTAGGGAACATAAAAGAACCACAGAACCAGAGCTCCACAGGGCACAGTTACAGCCTGGCTTAATGAGAGGCTTGGGCAGAACAAAGAAATAGCACTTGACCAGACACGATCCATCCACAAAGGCTTTCGGCAAATTCACTACGCCGTGTGGATTTCCCATTTCCTGAGAACGCTGGCTAGTTAGCCTGTCCTGGATGGCTGGTGCCACGCACAGAGAAAAGCCAGTTTCCCACTGAGGTTCCCTCAATGCCCAGATGCAGTCCAGTCCTCTGAAGACTTAACTCTTACTTTTTTAGTCTGGTTGGTTTCTTTCTGGGCTTCTGTGTTGTAGGATATGGTAAGCACTTGAATGGGGTCTATGAGCAGAGTGCTCGCTACCAAGTGGTAGGACACGAGGTAGAGCACCTACCAGAGCCAGGGCAGATAGACCTGCTCCAGGCTGGGGCTCACAGGCCTGAGGCTCTGCTCTCACCAACCCTGAAGCGGAAGAGCCAGCTGCCAGGCCATGTGCTAAGCTGAGCCACGCAACGGAGAGACTAGCCACCACTTAGTGGTTTAAGATTTGGCTCATGCAGTCAAAATAGGTTAAACACAAGCGAAAAGTCAGGCCCAGACCAAAAATCTTCTAAACGGATATAGTAGGTTTAAACATGTGCTTGGATGCTAAAGAAATGGGTATAAAAGTCATGGAAAAATAAATAGTTTAAAAATAATAAAGTGAAATCTTTATAGAGCGAGTAAAGTATATAAGAAATAAGCCATGTAAAGATGGGAAATACAGCCTGGTCTACAGAGCAAGTTCCAGGACAAGCTCCAAAGCTACAGAGAAACCCTGTCTCGAAAAACCAAAACAAAACAAAAAGATGGGAAATACACAGGGTGTCTGGATCCTGTATGGTGCTTTGCTGACTCTGAATTTTTTAAATGCTAATGTACAAAAAACAATAGCTTTTGAGAGGCATTGGGTTATAGAAACTGCTAAATTAAACCAATCTATGTATTTTAAGAATGTCTTGACTTCAGAATGGAAGTCAGAAAATATGTTGTATTGGGAGAGAGGTTGTGCCTTTGTTCCACAGGAAACAAAAAGCTATAGGTCTCTTCAAAATTAATGAAGATCATATTTGATTGGGGAAGACCTTCTGAATATCTTAGCTACAAACATTAAAAATTAAAAGAAAAAGACTTCAGGTCTTTTTTATACGCTGATCCCTCTAAATGGCAACAGTTCTGAAGTTGATGAGACCTGATAAATCTTGTTGTCTACAGAGTCCTCATGACTTATTGTATGCCACCCTTTCATATGAATAAAGATTTATATTACAGTTTGATTATACGTCCAAATGGATTTATAAAATTGACAGATGTCTTTTACCTGCTCAAATATAAAACAAAAATAAATCCTTAGCTAACTTGTACAAACCACACATTCTGTATTTGGGTTAATGCAGTTATATATGTTACCTTTTAAAGTTTGTGTGTTTTCAGAACAAAAGGACCAGACATCAATAAAAACAAGTAGCCCATGTGATCCAACCTCTCAGAATGCCTCTGTTGCAATTTCCTCAAAAATCTGCATCCAAAACAATTTTAAAGCTGCTAGCTTCGATGGTCACCCTCACAGATACTCCATCCAGGACTTTGATTAAGCTCTACACTTTCCCATTACACAGAGACTGGACAATAAAGTCCTCCTAGGACTTGACCATTATCTCAATTTTTGCAGGGTCCCCTAAAGATGCCATCACTCCCAGACAAGACACTCACTTTCTCAAGAGGTAGAGTGGATGGTTTTTAGTAAGTCAGCGGGCTATGGGTGTTTGTTATCATTTAGGGAGGTTGTTTACAAGCTGTTACTGGTCATGGTCAGAAAAAAAGTTAAACGAAGGAGATTAGATTCGGGGATCTCTTTCTGGAGGGAATAAAGAGAATATAGCATAGAAATTGGAGCATCTACACCACTTGTTACACCTGCGCTATGCCGTGCTATGCCTGTACCACGCATGTAGCATACCATCTGCACTACAAGACCTCATGTTTGTAAGCCGAGCAAGGGCCCTGGATTTAAACACACAAAGACACACAGACAGAGATGGGGGACACAGGTCATCCTTGATACAAGAATGCCCACTTTACTGTGTTCAGGGGCAGCTTATATAGTGGTCTGGTCATGCCCCAGCTCTGGCCACACCCCAGCTCTCAGGATCTTTCAGCTGCAGCCACCAGAACCCACTCCCCTGTCTCATGCTCAGAGCAGCTGCAAACACAGGAAAACAAGTTGTTTTGCTCAGAGCAGCTGCAAGCAACTTACTTACAGGAAATTCAGAGTCTGAGGGTCTACATCCCCCAACAAGAAATGATGGAATAAAAGGGTAGATTGTTGAGTCTACTTTTGAACAACTACTAGGCTCAAATATTTTACATGGATATGGACTTTTATATATTAATACAATTTTAAGGTTATTTTTATTATAATATATTTAGGCTTCTAATCTTGTTTAAGGGATTGTATCTATGCAGATAATTTTAAAATGTAATTTGAATTTATTTTTGAAAGCTATTTAGGATAATAAACACAAGTTAATAGTCATCTATAAAAATCAATCTCATAGTCACATTAGCTATGTTTTAAAGGTCAAACAGAAAAAATATTTTAAATAGATAGATGGTCTTCAGACACTTCAAAGACCTACAGAATACGGCATTTAAAAATGTTTTAATAGCATAAGACTTTTCGTGACAGTGAGACATGTTTGCTCCTAGCAGCATCAATTTACTTCAAAAAAAGGGTGATGGGCATTGAAAAACCTCTATATTGAGCTTGCTTTTATTGTGTCAAAGCTAGCCACTGGGCAAGAATCTTCCCTTACCTTGACTGTTGACAGTATGCTGTCCAAACAGGATAAACAGGACACAAAAGACAGCAACTGCCGAACTTTGCTAAGACATAGTAGGACAAGCCTTCAAAATTCCTGCTTCACAAAAACATTTGCTAGATAATCTAGGTCAGTAAGCCAAAGATGGATGCCCCAATGCTGCAAAGGAACCTTGGATGACTGTCCAGGCAGCCAACTATTTCTGTCATTTCTATAGTTTTGGAAGTTGTTTGCCCTGAACTTCCTGTTTACCAGGAAATATTATATCCTTTTCGGGTCTCTGATGGGGATAAAGACCAGATAGTCACTTTTCCTTGTCACCAAATTCAGAAAAGAAAGTTCCATAAGAGGTAAAAAGCTTATTAAGATCAAGAAACATAAAAGCTTAAATTTTTTATCTAAGATGTTTTAAAATCTAAAAAGATATTTTTAGGATGATAATGCAAGTTAGGATAAAAAGTAAATTAGGTACAAAACGTTGGACTCACTAAGATAAGATAGATAATACATTCTCTGAATTTGCCAAATGCAAATGGACTGGACATTGTGAATATAATTCTTACCTGATAATTGTTCTTATTGTATATAGTTTTACTATATTAGAGTTAAAGCCTTTCCTTTTTATTTAAATAAATGGGGGGTCATTATAGAATACTTGTATACTATATGAAGATATATTTTCTGTGACTGGTGTAATAAAAAGCTGAACAGCCAATAGCTAGGCAAGAGGTATAGGTGGGATTTCCAAGGAAAGGAAGGAAGAGGAGGAGGAATCTAGGCACATAGGAGAAGCCAGGAGACATAGAGAGGAAACAGGAAGGAAAGCAAGATGGAAGAGAGATAACACCATGTGATAGAATGTAGATTAATATAAATGGAATAATTTAAGCTATAAGAGCTAGTTGGGAACAAGCCTAAGCTATAGGCCAAGATTTCACAATAGTAAGTTTCTGTGTAGTTATATTTGTGAGCTGGCAACTGATGAAAAACTTGCTACATTTCTGAAGTGCATGGTGGGGGGGTCTATTTATCACCAATCACTTGGCATAAATTTTTACTTCTGTGAGTAACCGTGATATACGACAGTCTCAGTTTAGGAAGCAGGTGAATCAGCAGTTTTTGGTATTTTTTAGTATTACTGGGTTTTTTTTTTTAATTTTTGATTTTTTTTTTTTTTTTTGAGACAGGGTCTCATGGAGCCTAGGCTGGTCTTGAACAATCTGTATAGTAGATGGCCTAGAATTTCTAAATTGTCAGAAAATGATCAAACTATCACTAGGTCCCCCAGACTGAAGAAGAGTTTTCCAGTAGCTGGGTTGTGTCCCATTTCATTTTGGAAGAGCCAGAGGCAGCTACATATTCTGCCTCTGCCTCATCCTCAATATTGCTGTCTGTTAGAAAGTTAATCATGAGGAAGGGTCTTCTGCAGATACAGTGTTTTCAAGGGTCTGAGCCTGAGGAAGGGTCTTCCGCAGATACAGTGTTTTCAAGGGTCTTCTGCAGATACAGTGTTTTCAAGGGTCTGAGCCTGAGAAAGGGTCTTCTGCACATACAGTGTTTTCAAGGGTCTTCTGCAGATACAGTGTTTTCAAGGGTCTGAGCCTGGAGCAAGAATTGCATTTCTGATTCAAGTCAGGGCCAAGGAAAGAGCAGAGGTCCAAGGAAGGCCAACTTCTCAAATCCACTCCCTTGAGTGTTTAGTTACTTTTCAAGTTTTTCAGTTGTGTGGTGGAGCTGGATGTGTGCACACGTATGCAGGTGTCAGAGGCTGAAGGGGGCAGCTCCCCCTGGAGCTGAAGTTACAGGCAATTGTGGTCCTGGGAACCAAACTTGTGTCCTGTGTGTGTGGGGGGGGGGATGATCCTTGCTCTTAACAGCTGGTCCCTTTCCAGGCCATTTTTTGGGGGCTGGGGAGATCAATGCTCTGGTTTACCTGGAGGACCGAGCACCGGGGAGATTAAACTGCTTCCCCAGGGCAGCTGAAATTCGATCATTTCTTCCTAGTGCATGGCTGACTGATATTTCTTTTGCTTTCAGGACAGAGTCTCGTGGAACCCAGACTAGCCTCAAACGTGTTCTGTAGCCATGGCTGGCCATGAACTTCTGATCCTCCCGCCTCTACCTCCTGAGGGTTGAGATCACAAGTGTGCCCTGCTATGTCCATTGCCATGTGGTGTAAGGATGGAACCTCATGCTTACTGAGCAAGCCCTCAAATGATTGAGCGATGTCCCCAGCTCCTGCTTTGGATTTTGAGACAAGGTCTCCTTCTGGAGACCAGTCTGGCTGCGAACCCAAGTTGTTCCTGCTCACTCACCTCCCCAGTGCCGGGATTACATGAGCCACCATATATGGCTTGAAAAAAAAATTGTGTTCACTTTACCATATGAGTATTTTGTAATAATTTAGCTGATATTTATGCATAACATATGGCAGTTAGCAGCACTCTAAATATGCTTTGCCTATGTGATTGTGTATAATCCTAACACCTTCCATAAGAGGTAGGCATGATCATCACCACCAGTTCATATATTACAATAGTGTGTCCATTGAAAAACAGGCTCTTTGAGGCTGGAGCAATAGCTCAGTAGCTAAGAGTACTTGTTGCTCTTCCAGAGGACCCAAGTTCATTTCTCAGCAGCCACATCAGACTGCTCACAACCACCTGAAACTGCTGTGGGAGAATGTTCTTGTACACTGTAAAGATTTGTCACTCGCATTGCTTAAAAAATGCTGATTGACAGTAGCCAAGCAGGAAGTATAGGCGGGGCGACCAGAGAGAATTCTGGGACTAGGAAAGGCAGAGAGTCAGTCACCAGTGCACATAAAATAAAATAAATAATTATGAAAAAAAAGATGAAAATAATGCTTAAATTATACGGTATACAATCTAGTAGCATAAGAACTAGCTCTGCCAAGGCTTAATTATATAAAAATAAAATCAGCTACTGCCTATAGACTGTTACTGCATGTATAACTAGTACATTAAAGACACGCTTACATACTCCTTGCTGTTTTTATTCAGGGAGGGAGGCTGGATTTTTGCTTATTTGTTTGTTCATTCATTGTTTGTTTTTGAGTTCATATTGTCCAGGCTGATCTCAAACTTTATGTGGTGCTTCTTTAGCCACACACACATTCAGGTGTGTATAAAATTAAATGAATAAATGTAAAAATAAATAAAAATATGCATAAGCTCCTTGGTAAGCCAGTCAGGAAAAGAGGCACAAACAGTTGGTGTGAAGAGCAAATGTGAAGGGAAAACAAGCGTAGGAATTTGAGATGGCCCAGCGGGTGGCAGAAGTCAGCAGGAAATGGGAGCATCCCTGCTCTCCGTGGAGAGAACTAAAAGCTAGAAAAATAAACCCAAAAGAACAAATTTTCTTTGGCAGAAGGAAAGTACAAAGCAGCCTAATAGATCTTTTTTTCTTTCAGAGTAGGAGGGTTTGGTGAACGCTGTCAGTGCCTCTTTGCTGGCTTTGCCCTGGTATGCCTTCTTTAGTTCGCTTAAAAATAGCATTGTCTGCAACAACGGAAAACAAGTTGTCCAGGACTGGGAATGGGCAGCACTCTGGGCCCAGGACTTCTGTTCTATACTTTAACCCCAGGCTGAGTCGCTGAAGAGTAAGAAGACAGCCACCAACCCTCTCCTGCCCAAGCATCGTTTTCTTAATGAAGCTATCACCCCCTTTTTCAAGCCCACTGTTTCTCCTCGGTTCACCAACAAGGCCCTTGTGCACAGAGCGTCCACCAACCCCAACACCGTGGAGTCAGTCCGCGATGCAGTAAGCCTCCCTACGTACGTTATGGCTCTAGCTATCTTTATTCTTTAAAGCCAAGTAGCACACAACCCAGGCTGGCCTCAAACTTTCTACACAAGGGTAACCTTAAATTTATGATTCTATCTCCTTCCCTGTCGAAGACCAGCTAAAACTCATACGTTCCAGAATGAAAGCATGAGGATTAGAATTATTGAGAAAGAAAACCAGATATAGGAGAAACGAGAGACAAGCACAGAACAGCACAGGGAGGGACACTCAGTGAATCTGAATCCTGAATTTGTCCATGGTTGTTCTTACACTTTTAGGCCCCAACACAAGGGGAGAGAAGGCAAAAAACTGCTTTAACAGGACACAAAGGACAACCAGGACAGTTACCCGCTTTAATACTTGAGACCTGAAGCCGTTACTTCCCGAGTACGTTGTTTGATGTTTTGGGCAGGAATATGCAGTGAACACACCCTAGACCAAGTACCCTGTAGGCAGCCACTCCCTACATCAAACCTCCTATTTTTAAAAGAAGGAACAGAAGTAGGCTTGAATTCTCTGACCTTTGGTCAGGGAGAGTGGATCCACCTCTATGGGCCATTTTAATGTCCAAACCACCAAGTAACCACACCCTAGGTCAGGGCGTGTGGCCAGACTTGTCAACAGCTTTGAAAGAGCAAAGATGAGCTCAGACTCTGACGGCCACTAGCGGAGGAACAGGTTCACATCTGTGTGTGTCCTCAGGTACTCAGAGCCAGTGCCTAGACGGCAGGCATCCTTCACCGTGTCAACTCCCTATGCTCTTATCTTTCATCTTCAGAGTTCAAAGAAGTGCTTATTATGATTTCACAGTTTGCTGAACTAGCATCCAGGACCGAGATCACAGGAAATGGTACCTCCGCCAGCTAACCAGACATGAGCACACTTGGCAGAAATGCCCCCTCTGTGTGGTGATGGACAGTAAAGAACCGCTCAATGACTGCCCTGGGCAATCCATCAGGGCCTCACGCAGGGTGGATGCAAACGGTGTCTCAGCTGAGTCTCTCTGTTAACAGCCAGGGCTTCTCCGGGTGAGCACCTGAACAGGCGTTATTTACACTCATAACGAATCAGAATCCCTGGCCAGTGTGCCAGGGGCTTGCCATGCCTGCCTCCAGCCCCCATAGAGAGCTCCATGGTGAGTTACACCCTAACCTAGCCTACATGAGACTGTCTCAAAGAACCAAAACCAAACAAGGCTTCCAAAGGCAGACATCCAGGTAAGGCCAAAATAACAAACACACACACTACATAGGAGACAGTTAATGCCAACTGATCAAACATTCAAGTGTATACATGAAAATAAACAATAAATGAGCTTGCGTTTTTTTAAATTAAGGTTATTTGTAATGTATAGCAAGTTCATAGTTTTCAATCCCAGTTTTTAGTATAACCCCACACTATGTGGTAATTCCACACTACATGGTAACCCCACACTACGTGGTAACCCCACACTACGTGGTAACCTCACACTACATGGTAACCCCACACTACGTGGTAACCCCACACTACGTGGTAACCACACACTATGTGGTAACCCCAGACTACATGATAATCCCACACTCAGTGGTAGTAGGATCTCAAGTTCAAGATCTGGTAAAATTGTCTTACAGAAATAGGGCCTGGAGAGATGGCTCGGTGGTAAAAAGCACTTCCTACCCTTCCAGGAGACCTGAGTTCAGTCCCAGCACTCATAGCAGGCTGCTCACAACCATATGTAACTCCCATTCTGGCCTTTTATAGTGCACACACACATGCACACACTAAAAAAAATAAAATAAATCTTTAAAAAGTAAGAATTAAAGTCTTTTCTTAAAAAGAATATATCAGCCGAGGGTGGTAGCTCACACCTTTAATCCCAGCACTAGGGAGGCAGAGGCAGGTGGATCTCTGTGAGTTCAAGACCAGTCTGGTCTACAGAGTGAGTTCCAGGATCCAGGACTACACAGAGAAAACCATTATACCCAGAATCATGGAGTCCCCCAAAATCAACAAGGAGACCGAGTCCTGTATGTAAAAGCAAAGAGTCATTATTCTTACACAAGTTTGCAAACTCGGACTCTCCATGTGCCCGACATATTGGCACAATCAAAGAGCCCTGAGCACGTTTAGGGTGGGGTTTTATAACAGCAGAGGGATTTTTAAGGTTCAGGATCCCTGATATGCTGACATTTGTCTAGGGGTGCCCTGGACAAAAGGGGATGGGCGCATGCTGGACTTCAAGTGAAGTGATCCTATTTATAGTAGTTGGAAAGTTAGGAATTTCCTTTGGATGGTTTGTTCCTGGGTGGAACATGGGTGGTCCCAGCTAGTGGTCTTTCTTGGAACCAGGTATCGCCTTAGGGTAAACTGAGACTCAGGCCTAACCTTCCTGTTGGTCTATCGAACTTGTCTTGGCAGGTGTGCAGCAAACTGCCCTGGCTCCTGCAGAAACCCTGTCTCGGAAAACTATACACACACACACACACACACACACACACACACACACCTTTCCCATTAACCACTGAACACTAGACAAACGTTGTTCTGGGAAAGCTATCCCCCCCCCCCGAAAGTCGAGGCCTAGCTGATGAAGAATGCCTGTGAGGCACACCATGCTATTGCAGGTGAGATGGTCTGATTTCTAAGCTACTTTAAGGACATAAACATTCAATTCCAGAAGCAATGTAATTCAGTGACTGAGTCCAAAGAATTACTTAGGGCAGTGATGAAATGGACGCTGGCACCTGACTGGTGGCCAGAGCTCTGCCTGGATGTCACATTCACAGGACACGGGGACCTCGATGAGGTAGACAGAGTCACACCTGTGGACCAGCACACCCTGAGCCCTAACTTTGGGTTTATTTTCTGCGCGTCTGAGCGTGGACTTCAGCTCGCGAGCTCCTGGAGGCCAGAGGGCAGCAGACTCCCTGGAACTGGGGGTACGGGTGGTTGTGAGCTACATAACGGGAAAGGAGGGAGCCAAACTTCGGGGCTGGGTGAGAACGGCAAGCACTCTTAGCCACCTAGCCATCTCTCCAACCCAGGAATGATTTTTCACGTTGGGCCACAGTCCTCACAAGTGTCTCTGTTGATTTAAACAGCACCAGTTTCTTGGGGCTAGACTGAATAAGCACTTTCTTACCAGCTGTGCTTTGGAGACCCAGAAGGAGGGATGTTGTTATTCGCTGTATTAAACACTTTGAGCAGCTTTTTGGGATATAAAGTGGCATTGCCAAGGCTGCCCACAGATACAGCCGAGAACTGAGTGGGTCGGCTAGATTCTCCCATGCTTGCTGGGAAAGTCGTGTCCACAGAGGGTAGGGGGAGCTGGGACGATGACATCTAACATACAGGTCTCACAGGCATGCCCCTAGCATGCGCTGAACAGCCCCTGGAGCCGTTACATATTTAAAGGGATTGTGGGAGGTGGGTGGCTCAGTGAGTAAGACACAGCCATGAGGACCTGAGTTCAAATCCCCAGAGATCAGCAATGTCAAGCAAGGCAGAAGTACACTTCCTCAGAGCTCACAGGCCAGCTTCCCTGGCATACTCATGGCTCGCAACAAAGACTGTCTCAAACAAGGAAGGGCAAGGAGCTCCAGCGGTTGCCCTCTGACCTCCACACATGCATGGTAGCATGTGTAGGCCCGCACTTACACATAAACATGCAGACACCAACACACATCAAACACATACACACAAAAGGCAGTGGGGTCAGTGAACCGGGCCCATGAGCAAAGACGCTCGCTACCAAGTCCCATCTCTTTAGATCTGGCCTGGTGACCCCCACAGAGGGCGGAGAGAACAGACTCTCGCATGCTGCCCTCTCGGGCCCGGAGAGATCCGTGATGAAGAACACTGAAGACCTGGGTTCAATTCCCAGAATCTATATGGTGATTCAGAACTGGGGTTCCAGAGGGATCTGATGGCCCCCTTCTGGCATGTGTGTGTGCACAGATACACCAAAACATCCACACGCATAAAAATAAATCTTTTTTTTATGAATATGGTTAGCAGACTTTGGAGGAATAGTGGGAACTCTTTAGCCAGGCATCCCATGACACCTCTGTAAAGACTCTCTGTGGAGCCTGAATCCTGAAACCCCAAAAGACATAACCTGAAGGCCGGGCAGCTTCCTCATTTATGCACTGAAGTAAGGTCTGGATAGTCCTAACTTTTTCTAGTTGGAAACAGCTTCCAGGCAGTTCCCTCGTGGACACACATGAGAAACAATAAAACCTACAGTTAGGAAAACAACCAGTGAGTCACAGGTACTCCGGGAAGCCATACCAGCTAGGACCACAGGGCTGTTTTTCACTGCCGTCCAAAGGGTTCCAACCCCTTCCAAATATATAAACTTCAGAATTAATGAGCCGAGGCCAGTTCTCAAACACAGACTTTTTCTCTGTTTTCGTTGGTCTCCTATAGCCCAGGTTTGATCTCCTGTAGCTCAGGGTTGCTGCTTTTTAACCACGGGTGACCTTGAATTCCGGATTCTTCTCTCTCCACCCCACAAGCACGGGGACTACCTCCAAGCCTGCTTCAGAGAGACAATTTTTTAAGCTCTCCATCTTGTTTCAAGGGCTCAGAAAGCAGATTAAGTTGAGACGCGCTCTCCCCTCCCCCACTTCCCGACCAGGCAGTACCATCCTAGGTTAGGCCCCCTTTGTTAGTACACAGCGTTGAGCCTCGCCAGAGGGGTCACAGCTGGGAAATGTAAGCCCCTCTTCTCAGTGGGCTTGTGACCTTCGGCGTGTAAGCTCTTCTCTATACACAAACTGCCCACCCGTGGAGTTTGGGAACTTATATTTTAAGGTAAATGTATACAGAATGAGCTACTGACTAAGAGAGATTGTGGATACATTAAATGCACGTCTATAAAAATAGCAAATGCATAGGATTTAGTGAAATAAGGTAGAGATGCCAAATAAGAAAAAACAAACTACCCATCACCCGCGTCTGTCAGGGCTGGAGGCAAGGGAAGGCACGGTATGAATGGAGAAGCGGGGATGCCGCCCAGTGAGGCTTGAGCAGTCTGCGTCTCTAACTCCCTCTTCCACGTTTCAGTTTCTGAAACGTGGCCGCGCGCCGCTGCTCCCAAAAGCCCACATTTTATAGCTGGAATCTTCCTTCCCGGAAGCTAGAAAACAGCACAACCAACTGAGTATCATTTCCTTTAGAAAGGGGCACCTTTCAGATCCCGCAGCTTTTCCTAGAGTCAGAGCCCTGGAAAACAGCCTTAAACGCCTCTGGCTGATGACTAGGATAGCTACCTCCCATTAGCGTTAGAATACAGCGCGGGACGCCCCAGTCCTTCGGGCTGCCCTGAAGCTCAAGTGATCTGTAACTCCCACGTGGAATCTGGAACCGAAAAGATAAGAGGGTGCTCCTCCCACTTCCACTACACCCACCAGGAGAGCACCCCAGAGCATCCAGCCCAAACCCCATCTCTGGGCGGCAGCTCAAACGCAAAAGCACCGTTTTTCTTCTCGCCTTGGGAGCATGTGGGACAGGCGCTGTGGCATCCTCTGAAGCTGGGTACCGTACCCACAGACCCCAGGCACGAACAGGAGAGGAAACATCTGCGGGCAGAAACGAGTCCAGGTCCCCACGCCTGGTGGCCGAGGACGGGGAACAAAGCAAGCTTGTCCTTCCATCCTCCTCTCTACGTCCGCGATGTCCCGGAGTGTGGGTGGGGGGGTGGGGGGCTGCATTCTAGCAGGAGCTTCAGTCAAACACTTACCTTCATTGCTCGTGGCCGTGTGGTGCCTCCAGTTCCTGGGTGCAGGTCTGCGTCTCCTCCCGCTGCAGCGCGGCGACACGTGGCGCTCAGGGTCTCGGAGCACGGAAGATGGAGAGCTGGGCGCGCTCTGCTGCGGATTGCATCAGCGACTGGCCCTGCAGGCAGAGGCAGCCGGGGTGGAGGACCGGGGATGAGCACGTAGTTGTGTTGCAGGAGGGGAAGACGGGCGGATCTGACAGCACCTTTGATCCATTTCCTCCCTGCTCCTTGCTGAGAAACCCTGGCTATCCGCTTCCCCCTCCCCAGTCACACAGGGCACCAGGGTCTGGCCTCCGAGCGTGGAAGTTTTAAGATGTATTTTGGGATAGTAAGGAATAGGTTGGATTTTTCCAGGGTTGTGGGTCTTGTCTATCGTGTTCTCTCCACCCTCAGGCTACTTTCAAATGACCAATTCCTCTACTTCTTTTTAAAATCACATTTAAATAAATGTAATAAATTTTGTGTAGGGTTGGGCACGCACTGTGGAGAACTAGCTGGAGTGGGTTCTCTCCTTCCGCCATCTGAGCCCTGGGATGGGCTCTCAGGTTGGGCAGCTCACATTCTTAGTTTGTGTCCTCTGATGCACACAGTTTTCTGGTGTGAAATTGCCTGGTCACTTCCCTGCCCTACACACACACACACACACACACACACACACACACACACGTGCGTGCGTGCGCGCGCACGTTTTGGCTGGATTTCTGTGTGGAGCCTCAGGTTAGGCTCCAGCTGACTGACAACTCAAGGGTGTTTTTGTTGAGGGGAGTTACCTCCCTCTAAGGATATGGCAAACTTGATGTTCAGTAAATCTAAAGCAGACATCTTTGCTGTTAACTTTTCGTTCCTAACTCCCTATAAAAGGATCAGCCTTGTCTGGGACCGTGTGTTTGCCTGTGTTCTTTATAAAACAAACAAGGAAATAAATAAATAAAAATGATTTTTGTTTTCTTTTTTCTTTTCCGGTGCCTGGGATGGAACTGGTGACCAGGTGAGCGCATGGCTGAATTATCTGTCTGGCAAATGCACTGTTGTCTTTGTACGCAGCACAGCAGTAAAAGGTTCTTCCCTTCATGTGGCTGTAAGTCTAGGCATGGCTTTAACTCAAGCAGCACTAGGTGATCCACTGATGAATGTAGAAATACATGGGTTACTCCACATTGTCTAAGGAGTGGGGTTTTCCAGGTGGTACAGTGCCCTGGGAGACAACTTTCCTAAGCAGCCTTTGATTCCATTCTAGGGGAGGAGAAGGAGATTGCACTGGGTAGACCCAGAGAAAGGGCCCCGTCTCTCGGAGGTCACGACTGATACAAAGCTTGTTCCTGGAGAAGAAAATAGACTATGAGTTTATCAGGGCAGATCGAGAGGGGGAGGGCACACAAAGATACTAAAATCACATCAAGGGCACACAAGCATACTAAAATCATTTCAAGGAAACCAGGTTTCAAAATTTATCAGCCCTGCCAGGCACTGGTCTGATTTGATATCTTATCAATGCTCCTTCAGCAGCCTGAAGCCTCTTGGACTCTGCGGCAGACCCGTCTTTACTCTGTAACCCCATATATATGGACATGGATATATAGATATATTTACTATGTGCCGTGATATGAGAATTAAGATTAGAATCAAGGAACCTCGTTCGCCATGCCGTGCTACCGATGAGGTGGGTTTGTAGGGCAGATTGCTGTACACTCTGCAGACTCAGAAGCTGCTCTGCCTGTATGGACCCCAGCGACTCTCACCTTTGAACCACCACCCCCAATTCCTTTACTACAGCTCCAATCTTTAGTTATTTGTTCTTCACAATTTCTTCTCCCCAGGGCACATTCAAGAAAGAATGCGTCCTGGGTAGTTCTTATTGTCAATCTGACACACTCCAGAGTCACCCAGAAGAGGGAACCTCCCTCCGCCTCTGCCTCCCAAGTTCTGGGACCACAACCCTACAGCACTGTGGCCAGCAAAGTATATGCTTTTGAAAAGCAGAGAAAAATCAGATTAGAGAGAAGTCTAGGAAGACTTCCAGCTGGTCAGGGTGGACGGGAGTGGGAGTGGGAGTGGGGTGGGGGGTTGGCAAGGGAGGCTAAAAGCAGAGATTAAACCCAGCGAGTCAACTGGGGCAATGGGAACAGAAGATGGCCTCCTGAGCCCCTCGGAGGGGGTAATAAGAAGACATAGTTGTAAGCTAGTGGAGGGGGCTCGGAGTCCCCTCCCCCCTTTAAAAGCAGCCTGTGAAGATATTAACCAATTAACGTTTGGAGCGTGACTGGGTGGATGCCAGTGTCAGCAGGATGTCTGTGGTGATAGAGCATTATGAAAATATCTCTGACATTCTGGGCGGCTGGGAACCTTTGCTGGACCTCAAAGTTAATATTAGCCGGAGTTAATAATACATCCTGAAGCCACTTAAGACTGTTATCCTACTGTGGGCTCAGCCTGCTTGCTCGGCCTGTCTTAATGATGACTCAAGTTAATCACTCTTGTGTTGATCTCCAAGGATGTCCTCAGACACCAGCTTTCTGGGGCTGTGCTTGGATCTGAAGCCACTGAACTTAGGTGATTGCGATGAGCCTGGGATCTAGTGCCGCTCTCGGGTTTATCAGTGTAGAGGCTGTGTGGATAGACGGCAGAGCCTAGATGTGGGCGGGGAGAACATTGCCTGCATTTGGAGGGCTTGAGAAGAAAGCGGTGAATTCACAGCAGGGAGGGGATCTAGGGAGATAGCAGGGTGGATAAACTGCTGGCCGTACAAGCGCTAGGTCCTGGATTTAGTCCCCAGAACACAGAGAACACTGCCCTCGTACACGCTCATAATCCCAGAGGTGGGAAGTGGAGTCAGGCAAACCCTTGAGGCTCACTAGCCAGTCAGCCGGTCCTAATGGGGGCGCTCTGGACTTCTGCGAGACCTTATCTCAGAACACAAGGACAGCCTCTTCGTGTTGCTCTCCTGCTGTGAAGGAACAGCTTGACTGACCAAGGCAACTTATGAAACAAAGCTCACAAGTTCAAGGGGTTCATCCATTTTCATCACAGCAGGGAGCACAGCAGCATACATGCCCTGAAGCAGTAGCTGAGAGCTACATCCTAATCTGATGGAAGAGAGGGAGAGAGGGAGAGAGGGAGAGAGAGAGAGGGAGAGAGAGAGAGAGGGAGAGTGAGAGAGAGGGAGAGAGAGAGGGAGAGTGAGAGAGAGGGAGAGAGAGGGGGGAGGGAGAGAGGGAGAGAGGGAGGGAGGGAGAGAGGGAGAGAGGGAGAGAGAGAGGGAGGGAGAGAGAGAGAGGGGGAGGGAGGGAGGGAGAGAGGGAGAGAGGAAGGGAGGGAGGGAGAGAGGGAGAGAGAGAGAGGGAGAGAGAGAGAGAGAGAGACTGGCTTGGGCTTCTAAAACCTCAAAACCCATCCCCAGTGACACATTACCTCCAACAAGGCCACACCTCCTAAGCCTCCTAATTCCTCCAAATAGTGTCACTCCTTGGTGACCAAACATTCAAATATGTGAGCCTCTGGCGGGGGTGGGGGAGGGGTGTCATTCTTATTCAAACCAGCATAAATGGCAACTGGCGAACAATGTCAGAGGCTGACCTCCATACATACATGAGCACGCGCACACATACACACATGCACACAGAGAAAAGGGCCCTGTCACAGAAGCTGGAAAGCATGCAGAATAGTACCATGGAAGGGAAGTTTCCCAGAGAAGGTCGGCTGTGTGGGCGAGCGTGGGGGTGGAAGGGGGAGTGATGTGGGAGTGTCTTCTATCTATCTGTTGCTTTTATTGGTTAATTAATAAAGAGAACTGCTTGGCCTGATAGGGCAGAATTTAGATAGGCGGAGTAGACTGAACAGAATACTGGGAGGAAGAAGGCAGTGAGGCAGACGCCATGATTCTTCGACCTGAGACAGATGTAGGCTAGAATCTTTCCTGGTAAGCCACCACCTCGTGGTGCTACACACATTATTAGGATTGGGTTAATCAAGATGTGAGAATTAGCCAATAAGAGGCTGGAACTAATGGGCCAGGCAGTGTTTAAAAGAAAACAATTTGTGTGTTGTTATTTCGGGTATAAAGCTAGATGTGCAGGAGCTGAGCGGGATGAAAAGCAGGCCTGCTTGCCTCATTACTACAGGGGAGTGTCCTGACGGGGGGGTGGGGGGGCTCCTGAGAGGATGCAGAAAACCCACAGGTAAGACCACAGCAGCCTTTCAAGACATGGGGTTGGAGGCTGACTCATGTTTGAAGAGGTCAGATGGTCAGATGGGAGAATCTAATGCCCCTGGGAATTCTCTTGACTTTTTCCTTTCACCACCCACTACCTCCACCCATCCCCCCACCCGCGTGTCTGTGAGTGTCTATGTCTTTGTCTTTCTTCTCCCTCAGGATTCATTCCGTGTTCTTAACATTTGGTCTTTCACTCCAAATGCTCTCCATGCCGGATGAATTCAACATTGGCTAATTCCATTACTTCCCTATTGAGAGACCTCTTCCCTTCTAATAAAACCCTGACATGCCTCATATGCCCCAGGATTTCTCAGTTCTGGAACTCTCTTTGTAGACCAGGCTGGCCTAGAACTCACAGAGATCCACGTGCCTCTGCCTCCTGTGTGTGTGCCCGTGTGTGGGCCTGAGCACATGGGTGCACATCCTGTGGAGGCCAGAAGAGGGCGTATGATTCCCTGCAGCTGAAGTTACAGGCTGATATGAGCTGCCTACTGTGGGTCTTCTGCACAGGCAGGATGCGCTCAGAAGCACTGAGCCGCCTCTCAGGACCTGAGACCAACTTTTACACAGGATGTGCATAGTTCTTTGGGAGGAGGAAGCTTTCCCTTTGACCTGCAGTATACTTACCGGCTCACACTCCCCTGGACAAGGAAGGACAAAGGGACTGAATTTTGGTCAAGGGAACTTAAGAGGAAGTCCCCTGAGGAGTTTCACCTTTCCACAAGGAAAACTGGAAGTCGGCAAGATCCAGGTATATAGGGCTCTTAAATTTTATTTATTGTTTATATTATTTATTTACTTTCTTTTTTAGACAGGATTTCTCTGTGTAACCCTGGCTGCTCTGGAACTCACTTTGTAGACCAGGCTGACCTCAAACTCAGAAATCACCTGCCTCTGCCTCCTGAGTGCTGGGAATAAAGGTTTGCACCACCACCACCCTGCTGAAAATTTGTTTGTTTGTTTATGTGCATGTGTGCTTTGTTTGCATGTATGTCTGTGTACCACATATGTGCATGGTACCTAAGGTGGCCAGAAAAGGCACCAGTGCCCTGAAACTGGAGTCACGGATGGTTGTGAACCTCTATGTGGGTGCTGGGAGCTGAATCAGGTCCTCTGGGGGTGCAGTCAACACTCTAAACTGCTGAGCTATCCCTCCAGCCCCTACATGCAGGTCTTGATTTGACTTACTCAGAAGACCTTTTGCCTCTGGGACATGGGGACATCAGCCTTCTGTGGGATGGACTTCCTAGAACACATCCAAAACACTTAGCTCCCTATTAAACACCCCTAGTTACCACTTCACGTCATTACAGGGGCCCCAAATGTCTGTGCGCCTTTCCAAAATGCTTCTAGCGGTTCAGAAATATTGCCTGTTAAGAACCATTCAAGGCCAGAAGACTGTTCTGTGACTACAAGATTGTGCCGCACAACTGTGAGAACCTGCGTTAGAATCCCGAGGGAGTAGTGTGGGGAATATTATTTTCAGGTGTGTGACTGTTGTTAAGGCTGCATTTGTTTAACTCTGCGAAGCTGTGTTACTGTGCCTGTCTAAAGCAGCTGATGGTCTAATAAAGAGCTAAACGGCCAGAAGCCGGATAGGCGGGGCTGGCAGGCAGAGAGAATAAACAGAAGGAGAAATCAGTGAGGAGAACAAGGAGAAGAGGACACCAGGGACCAGCCACACAGCCACCCAGGACACAGCAAGTCATGGAGAAAGAAGTAAAGAAAGGTATAAAGAAACAGAGAAAGATAAAAGTTCAGAGGCAAAAGGTAGTCAGGTTAAATTAAGAAAAGCTGGCAAGAGACAAGCCACGCTAATACTGAGCATTCATAACTAAGAATAAGCCTGTGTTTATGGTTTATTTGAGAACTGGGTGGCAATAAAAGTGAAAAAAATCACATCGCACGGTCCTGCAAGGGTCTATCATCCCAGGGCTTCTGGGGGGATTTGTGAGGTGGGGAAAGAAGCTGGGGTGTATTCAAACCAGGTGGTTCATGCAGCAGAGGACAGCAGAGAGATCCTGCCTCAAAACAAGGTAGCCAGGGAGGACTGGCACTCCAGGCTGTCTCCCGATCTCCACGGGTAATTGTGGGCTGAGGAGATGGCTCACTAGGCAAGAACGCTTGGTGTACTCTTACATACATGCATGAGGACACGCGTTCAGTCCCCAGCACCCACACGATGAGCTAAGTACAGATGTTGGAGCTCCCATAGCCGGGCCCTGCAGAGGGCAGGAGACAGGAGGCTCCATTGCTGGTGTTTACCCGTCTACAATCCCAGTTCCACGGTCAGTGAGGGAACAAGACGGAAAGTGGTGGTAGAGCAGAGCTCCCGGTGTCCTCCTGCGGCTTCCACGCGCACACACATACACGTACACACAGGGACTTCGGGGTTTTAGCATTCTATAATTATACATCCATCACTTTAATCTGTAAGTGTAAGGAAGACCAGCTGACCTCTCTGGAGCACGGACAAGGTGGGTGGGCCTCTGATATCATCCACCCCGGTCAGCACCTGCTGCAAGGTTTTCTGACCTCCTCGGCCTATGTAACAGTGAGCACATTAGGCACCAAAACTGGCTTTTAGTGGCAAAACTAGAGTCTATTTCTGTTCTCTCTCTTTTTTTAATATTTATTTCTTCATTATGTATACAATATTCTGTCTACATGTATGCCTGCAGGCCAGAAGAGAGCACCAGACTCCATTACAGATGGTTGTGAGCCATGTGGTTGCTGGGAATTGAACTCAGGACCTTTGGAAGAGCAGGCAACACTCTTAACCACTGAGCCATCTCTCCAGCCCCTTCTGCTCTCTTTTTAAAGGTCAAAGTCTTCTATAGGCCCAGCTGGCTGGCTTCTCTGTGTATCTGCGTAGGTGGCTCTCTCTCTCTCTCTCTCTCTCTCTCTCTCTCTCTCTCTCTCTCTCTCTCTCTCTCTCTCTCTCTCTCTCTGTGTGTGTGTGTGTGTGTGTGTGTATACAAAGGACTGTGCACATGAGTGCAGGTAACTTCCAGGACCAAAGGTGTCGTGTTCCCAGGATCAGAAGTAATAGATGGTGAAAGCTGCTTACCACCTCCCACGGGAGCTGGGAGCAGAAGCCGGGTCCTCTGCAGGAGCAGCCAGTGATCTTAACAACCAAGCCGTCAATCACTCCAGTCCCCAGGAACGATTTTATCCTCCATCCCCACCCCGTCATTAGAAGCAAAAGTCTGGGTGTGTAGCACACACTAATAATGCCAGTGGAGGCTAGGGCAGCAGAATCCCAAGTCTGAGGCCCAGCCTGGGTGATAAAACAAAAGTCTATGTTTAAAAATCCAAAATGAACAAAGCAGCCCAGTTACACTAGATTAAAACTGAGTTTTGAAGCTCAAATATTTCCACAGGGATATTTTCAAAGTATGACATAATATATTAATATTCATTGCTCACAGTTGAGCACACACTAGTAAATCACAAGAGTGAGTGGAAGATAAATTGCAGAGGTAACTTTTGGGACCGTTTGAGTTTCCACTAGCTACCACCAGAGGGCGCTACAGATTCCCATATTTTCACAACACCTAGTGTTTTACTGGATCCAACGGTGTCTATGACATTTGGTTATCTATATTGTATGCGGTTATCATACAATTAATTCTGGATTTACATTTATGCATATTTTTATGTACTTCCGCTGTCTGGTCAGCAACGATAGACACATTTGTGTTCGCAAGAGTATGGCGTACCTCACGATCTCAGACACTGGTGAGAACAGGTTGATATAATCTCTACAGAAATAATTTGGCAACTGCTAACAAAATTTCAAAATAAAATCAGGTGTGGTAGCTCATACCTATAGCCCACAACTTGTGCCGAGGCTGCAGGATTGCTGTGAATTTGACGCTCACGGTGAGATCCTGTCTCAAAACAAACCAGCAAAGGACAGCTCAAGGTTACCTTACTATAGTGTTCAAATTCTTGAGGTCCTAGGTTCCATACCCAGCACAGGAGAGAAGATATTCAAAATGAAGCAGCAATCCTGGTGGACACCTGTAATCTAAGCACAGAGGCCGAGGAAGAAGAACTGGGAGTTCAAGGCTAACCTAGACTTTGTGGCATTAATGGCCACTCAGGGCTATATAAAGTGACCAGCTCTCAAAAGAAAAAACCTCAAGATTTCTTAGTCACTTAGACAAATCTTGTTTAAACTGCTTGCATGTGATTAAGAAGAGGAATAGGACCAAAAGCTACGGAGAAACCCTGTCTCAAAAAATCCCCCCAAAAAAAGAAGAGTACTAGGCTACACAGAGTCTAAAAATAAAAGCTGAGCGCGCTAGCTCAAGTGTGTGATCCCCGCACTAAGGAGGCCAAGGCAGGAGGACCAGGGCGTCAAGGTCGTTCTCAGGTTCACAGCCTGGGCTCCTGAGGTCTCGCTTAAAATACATAGGAGTGAGTGGAGTGGGGGGGAGGGGATGACTCAGTGGTTAAGAGCGCTTGCTGTCTCCCAGAGGGCTTGAACTCAATGCCTAACAGTCAGGTCTCCAGGCTCAGGGCCACCTGCAACTCCAGTTTCACGGGATCTGACAGGCTGCTCTGCCACGGACACCTGGACACATGTAGCACATGCATAGATAAAAATATTAAAAAATAGAGAAGTCGACCATGGAGCTTGCATTAATTCGGGAAAGACACAATCTGCAGAATCCTGTCGTCGTCTGTCTGTCGTGTGCCCCCCTCCACTACCCCCCTCCACACCCTCCCCTCCCATCCTCTCTGCCGGGATTTGCTACCTGCCAGCTGCCACCATTTTGCCATTCTGAGAAACCTCATTCAGTGTGAGCCCTCACTGAGAGCAGGAAGTTTTTCTCACTGGTCAGAGAACAGATAAGGTCTAGTGAGTTTGGAATGGTTATTTCTGGCCCTGCCCTGGCTTTCCTGTTTGCCTGGAGTGCGGGGTGGATCTCTGGGTATTGCTGGCTTTGGTCTCTGTGGACTGAACACGCAGGTGACATTCCTGGATGTTAGAATCTCTTGGGAAGTTAATTGGAACAAGTCCAGGGGAAAGGCCAGGCTCACGGTTCATTTCCCAGGCCTAACTGCCAGATGAGGGGAGCTAAGCTTTGCATGTGTTAAAGGAGTTCCAGAAGATCATCCAAATACCTGATGGGCCAGGGCTATCTCTCACTGGCTCTATGCTTGCTTAGCCTGCATGACGCCCTGGACTGGATCCCCGGCACTACAAACCCCGGTGTGGAGGTGCACACCCGTAATCCCAGCACTCAGGAGGCAGGAGAATCAGAGGTTCATGAAGTCATTCTTGACTAAGTTTGAGGCCAGCCTGGGCTACATGTAGCCCAGGTTGCACAGAGAATTCAAAACCAGCCTTGGCTATGGGAGACCCTGATGCAAAGAGGAAACACAGTGGCCGTTTCTGAGGGAGGCACTGTGTGTGGTAAGGGAAACACTAACATAAGGAAGTTTGCAGAAGGCTGCAGAATCCCTGTAGGTCTCATTCGGGACTGCAAACTTGAGGACGCTTCGGGTTCTGAGCTCAGAGCCGGAGTCCTGGCTTGCTTCCTCGCCGCTCTGGGGTTGGGGTTTGTGGCGCTCTGGTTCTAGAACTCTCAGCTGAGTGCTGTTTACTTGAGGAACTGGCAAGAGGAGAATGTATGCATTTTTCAACCTGACTGAACTCCTCAAACCAGCATCACCCACCACATTCTCCCTCCGCCAACCCTTCCATTGGAGAGCATGCCAGGATGCCGAGAGGACATCATCTCCCCTGGGTGCAGCTTTGTTTACATACTGAGCATTCAGTGTTTTAACTGTTACATTTTACACAATTTATATACCGTGTCTTCCAAGCCAGAAAAGGAAGGGACAGCATCCTGTTATGTTTGCAAACACACACACACTCACACAGCAACTCCATATTATCTTAGGAAATTCCAAAATTGATCTCTGCAGCTGTGGATGTCGCCTGGCCTGGTCTGGACAGTGCTTGCCTAGCACACAGCCGTGGGTTCAATTCCCAGTACTTCCTAAACCATAGTGCAAGCATGTAATCCCAGCATCTGTCTACAGCATGAGTTTGAGGCCAGCCTGGGCTACCACACGATGTCGTAAGAGAAACGGGTAGGAGGCTTTCCCACCTTCTGCTTGAGGAAAGGCTGTTCAGGTCTAATCTGGCAACAGCATCCACCTGGGTCCACAGACAGGCTTCCTCCTCAGCCTGCCCGTGGGTCTTTGCTTGCTAAGACTATTGCCATGAGCTACAGAAGAACCAAGCCGGGTGTGACCGAGCCCACACTGCCCCCTTGCGGACAGATATAAACCAGCATAAATGAGCTCCCCCTCTCCCTCCCACCGGCAGACCTCTGTTCTCCCTGGTGTGGACGCAGAGGTTGGAGGTTGGTCCACGGCATGCTGGAACACGCCGGTGAAAATACACTGGTGGCGTTTCCCCAATAGATAGGTGGATTTCAGCCAGCCCTCACCATAGCTACCTTGGCAGACAATGTGCTGCCCCCGTGGCAAAAACCACCCCACGGGCTGGCCCCCATGCTGCCCCGCTCAACCTCAGAATAATCTGCTGCCGGAGACGTTGACCAATACAGTCAGTGTAAATTAGAAGCTCAGTAGTGCAAACGGAAAAAAAGCAAAGCCGGAAAGATACAAAGTGATAGAGACAGTGATCTGGAAGTTCCGTCCTCACTGAGGGCAAAAGGTCAAACTCCCTCCTCCCTTCCTCCTCCTCCCCCCTCCCTTATTTTCTTCCTTCCTTGTTCTATAGGTGGAACTTGGGTTCTTGCGCATGTGAGGCACAAGAGCTATCTCTTGTAGTGGCATTGCATTTGTATTTTAACAAATAAAGCCTGCCTGAAGGACAGAGAGTAAATCAGCCCCACTCATCAGTCTTACTACCTGGCAGTGGTGACACACACCTTTAATCCCAGGAGCCATAGGAACCGTGCGGTGCAGCACGCCTTTAATCCCAGCCCTGGAGGGATTATAAAATGGGAGGAGACAACTCTCAGACACAGTCTCATTCTGAGACTCCTGGAGGCAGGATCACAATTTTGGACTGAGGTTGAGGTAAGAGCCAGTGGCTGGCTGCTTTGCTCTTCAGATCTTCAGGTAAACTTTATTTATGAAAATACAAATTAAATGCCGCTACAAGCTCTCAGTCCCATCTTGTGTAGTTCTTTCTGCAAGAAGATCATTACTTAGTAATATATTGATCGGTCACGGGCTCTTCAATTACCATTATCAGTAAATACCTAAGGGCTGAGTAACGATGCCTATATCGTGCGTAGATTTATTACAACTCGCCAAAATCTCTTTCAGGAAACAAAACAAGCCTGTGTAGCCATGAGCCACAGAGTGCAATCTCAGAGACTAGTGTTGGACATCATTGGATCACGAAAGAAGGTTCGAGAAACTGTAACAACACCTGGGACTAAACCATCATTGTCAGTATAAGGCTGATTACACCGTAGCTATAGATAAACTAACACAACACAACCCCTGAGACTAAACCATCATTGTCAGTATAAGGCTGATTACACCGTAGCTATAGATAAACTAACACAACACAACCCCTGGGACTAAACCATTGCTGTCAGTATAGTTATAAGGCTGACTAGACTGTAGCTATAGCTAAACTAATACAACTCCTGAGACTATACTCCAATGACACCTAAGACGTGAGTCATTCCCAGAGAAGTGAACTCCTGCTGTGCAGTTCTGGATCAGACGGGTGTTAACTCAGCTCTTTTGCCGTCGAGAGGGCAGCTCCAGCAATGACACCAACAGGACCTGGGTTCTACAAACAGGAGCAGTGGTGCCTGCTTCCACGAGACTACAAAATCAGACGAGAGGAGTTAAGTGGCTTGGGTGACCGCTGTCAGTATTCTACATAACATAACCTCACTTGAGCCCTGATGGAAATTCCTACAACAGATACGTAATTCAACCTTTTGATTTTGTTAGAAGCATTTTCCATGTGTGTGGCGTGCATTGGTTGTATGTATTTACATGTACAAGGGCACACATATGTTGAGTGTGCATGCGGAGGCCCACGGTTGAATCCCTGGCCCCCAGACTGCTCTTCCACCAAGTTCACTGAGGCCAAGTCCCTCAGGAAAACCCAAAGTTCGTCAGTGTGGCTAGTCTTGGTAGCTAGCTTCCTCTGAGGTTACCTGTCTTCACCTTCCCAGCCTAGAGTTACAGACAGGCTGCCAAACCCCCTCCACATCCACACAGGTCCTGAGAGTCAGAACTTAACTGCTAAGCCCTCTCGCTAACCTCAACGGTCTAACACTGGACTTGGCAAACTCTGGAAAGCGGTGTGCACAGTGCGCAAGGACATGGACGTGGCTGAACTGGTGTGCTCTCAGGGCCTTTCTGAGCGATGCTCTGTGGCCTTCTGGTCACTACATTTAGCTAGTAACAAATCAAGACTCCAGGGATACTTGGTTTTCAAATGACAAGTCATCATTAATCTGTGAATAAGCCACAAACTATCTGGGATATACTTTATTAAAATACTCAAAGTTCATTTGAGCTCCTTGAACTGAACCTGGAAAGCATGTGGAGCGGCATTGAGTTTTAGGAGGAGGAGGTGTTTTCCTCACCGTGTGTCCCCAGTCTGCGGGGATCAGTGCAGTTTAGGTTTTTAGTAAACATGGCTGACTGCCCTTGACGATAGTCATTAAAGGGTTAAACTGAGAGCCCAAGCTGCACATCAGTGGCTAAGAACATTGGCTGCCCTTCCAGAGGACTTGGGTTTGGTTCCCAGAATCCACCTGGCCACTCAAAACCACCTGGAACTCCAATACCTGGGGATCCAGTGAACTCTTCTGGATGCTGCAGGCACTTTCAAACACATAACACATGAACATGCTCAGGACCCCCCCCCACGCTACATGTAATGTCACACACACACATACACACACACACACATATGGTTTTGACATTGAGAGTCCAGCAAACAAATGGACCATCTTTGTATGCAAATATAAAACGAAAAGTGAGATTTTTTTCATTTAAAGGTTTATTTATTTTTGTTTTATGTATATGAGATGCATATATACAAATGTATTTGTATGTATTTGTATGCAGATACACACACACACACACCCCTACTTATGTCTGAGCTCCATATATGTGCCTGGTACCTAGGGAGGTCACAAGAGGGTGTCAGGTCCCCTGGAACTGGAATGACAGATGGTTGTGAACCACCACATGGGTGTTGGGAACTGAACCTGGTCCTCAGCATGAGCAGCCAATGCTGTTATCTCTGGGCCATCTCTGACACCAACAAGGTGTGGGTGGTGCATGCCTTTAGTCTCAGCACTCAAGAACCAAGAAGATACAGGCAGATCTCTGTGGGTTTGAAGGCAGGTCTGATTTCCATAGAGAGTACTAGACTAGCCAGGGCTAAAGAGTGAGACCGGTCTTTAAAAAACAAAAACAAAAACAAACCACAGAAACAGATAAACCCCTCCAAGCAATTAGTTCTAGTAAAGGTCACTCTTGGCTTTCACTTTCTGTCAGCGCCTTTACACAGGTTACAGCACATAGCAAGTGTGAGCTGTGTGTTTGTTTGTTTTGTTTTTTCCCTGACTCCACCTCCTGGAGAGGAGAGGCAGGATTGTACAGGTTTGTCACCACACCAAGCCTAGATGTGTGGTCCTTTGTGATTTGGGAGGTACACGCAGGCTTTTCCACCAGGATCTAATGCTAAGAAGAGAATGAGGGACAAACCAGAAAAGATAGAGATGTTTCAGGTCACAGAGAAGACAGCTTGCACTGGGAAATCTTTATTATCCCATCTCCTCAGGTTTCCATCTCAGTCCTGCTGCATTAGACTAAATCAGGCTTAACTATTTCCCCTTCCTGGGGTCCTCCATGTGTGTCCTCCTTCGGGTCCTCCTTTTTACCTAGCTCTTCTGGGGTCGTGGATTGTAGCCTGGTTATCCTCTGCTTCACATCTAATATCCACTTATGAGTGAGTACATACCATGTTTTCTTTCTGTGTCTGGCTTACCTCACTCAGGTTTTTTTCTAGTTCTATCCATTTGCCTGCAAACTTCAAGATATCTTTTTTTTTACCTCTTAGTAATATTCTATTGTGTAAATGGACCACATTTTCTTTATCCATTCTTTGGTTGAAGGACATCTAGGTTGTTTCCAGGTCCTGGCTACTATAAATGATGCAGCAATGAACATAGTTGAGCAAATGTCTTTGTGGTATAAGTGTGTATCCTTTGGGTATATGCCCAGGAGTGGTATTGCTGGTACCTGAGGTAGGCTTATTCCTAATTTTCTGAGAAATCGCCATACTGATTTCCAAAGTGGTTGTATAAATTTGCACTTCCACCAGCAAATGGAGGAGTGTTCCCCTTACTCCACATCCTCTCCAGCATCATCAGTGTTTTTGATCTTACCATCTTACACATGTCAGAATGCCTATCTTGGAGTCATTTGGATTTGCATTTCTCTGATGGCTAAGGATGTTGAGTAATTCCTTAAATGTCTTTGGCCATTAGAGTTTCTTCTGTTGAGAATTCTTTGTTTAGATCTGTACTCCATTTTGTTTGTTTGTTTGTTTGTTTGTTTTTTTCGAGACAGAGTTTCTCTGCATAACAGTCCTGGCTGTCCTGGAACTAGTGCTTGTAGACCAGGGTGGCTTCAAACTCACAGAGATCCGCCTGCTTCTGCCTCCCGAGTGCTGAGATTAAAGGCATGTACCACCACCATTTTTAATTGGTATTTTGGTATTTTTAATTTGGTATTTTGGTGTTTAGTTTCTTGAGTTCTTTGTATATTTTGGAGCTCAGCTCTCTGTCTGATGTGTGGTTGGTGAAGATCTTTTTCCATTCTGTAGGCTGCCGTTTTGTCTTGTTGTCTGTGTCCTTTGCCTTACAGAAGCCTTTTCAGTTTCAGGAGGTCCCATTTATTAATTGTTGCTCTCAGTGTCTGTGGTACTAGTGTTATATTTAAGGAGTGGTTTCTTGTCCCTATGGCATTCAAGGCTATTTCCCACTTTCTCTTCTATGAGGTTCAGTATAACTGGATTTATGTTGAGGCCTTTGATCCATTTGGACTTGAATTTTGTGCAGGGGGACAGATATGAATGATTTACATTCTTCTACATGTCAACATCTGGTTATGCCAGCACCATCTGTTCTTGGAGGGGGTAGATAGGAGAGAATGGGGGAAGGGAATATGAGGGATAGAAGGCCCATTTGGGGGAGGAACAGATGGATGGAAGATCAATAAAAGAGATGTCTTGATAGAGGAAGCCATTATGGAGTTAGAGAAACCTGGTACTTGGGAAATTCCCAGGAACCCACAAGGATGACCCCAGCTAAGACATCTAGCAATAGTGGAGAGTGCCTGAACTGGCCTGCCCCTGTAGTCAGATTAGTGACTACCCTAATTGTTATCATAGAACCTACATTCAGTACCTCATAGAAACAAATGTAGTGACCCACAGCCAAGCACTAGACTGAGCTCCTGGGATTCAGTTGAAGAAAGGAAGGAGGGATCCAATGAATAAGGGGGTCAAGAGCATGATGGGAAAACCACAGAGACAGCTGACCCGAGCTCGTGGGAGCTCACAGACTATGGACTCACACCTGGGGACCTGCATGGGACCGAACTAAGCTGAATGTGGGCAACAGTCATGTGACTTGATCTGTTAGGGCAACGGGCTTGGCAGTGGGCCCAGGACTTATCCCAGATTCAGGAACTGGCTTTTTGGAGCCCATTCCCTGTGGAGGGATACCTTACTCAGCCTTGATACAGGGGGTGAGGGGCTTGGTCATGCCTCAACTTGGTATGCCAGACTTTGTTGACTCCCCAAGGGAGGAGGTGGGTGGTGGGGAGGGGGAGTGGGAAGACTGGAGAAAGAGAGGGAGGGGAAAGTGGGATTGATATTTAAAATGAAAAATATATTTTTAGTTTAAAAAGAATATTAAAAGAAAAATAGAAGAAAAAAAAAGAGACTAAACCAAGCTAATCCCAGGAAGCTTTGTCTGGGTCGGAAACAGTCTTAAGTGGTGTCTGTAAGACCTGGTGCCGCGGTGCCAAGCAGTGATTACCTGAGACATAGGACTGCAGAACCACTGGGGAGGAAAATGGATCGCAAAAGCCCACAGAAGTCTTGTCTAATACTCTATGGACTGAGTGTGAGTCAGATGCCAGCTCCTATGAAGTGAGGCCTTTCATTATAGCTTCGGAAGAGTGGGTGGTGTGCCAGACATGTGGGGAGCCCAGTGTCTAGTCACCGGTCCCTGCTAGCATCATGCCAAGCCTACCTCAATTATTTTACTGTAGAAGAGAGAAGCAGCCAACTAATTTGAGACCACAGCTAAAGAGGTAGCCAGTCTCTGAGAAGACACGTGGAAGGAGCTGGGCTATCCAGCTGTTCCTTCTAAGTCGCTGCACCGTAAGACGTCATCTTGGGTGTGCTCTGTTCACAGGAGACTCCTCATCACCACCTTAATATTTCCTTTCCTCTCAAAATTTTCCGCAAAGATGTCATATGAAAGTAGCTGGGAACAGACAGTCCCAGCAGCTGTGGGGAGAATGTCTTGGGACCTAATAATCTCAGGTGTTGTGTGTGATTGCAGAGGGTCAATGCTGCCAATGATGTACGCACGTTTTATAGAAGTTTTGCTTCATGGTTTCTGTTTGTTTGTTTGTTGCTGTTTTGGTTTCTGGTTTTTGGTTTTTTGAGACAGGGTTCCACACTGTAGCCCTGGCTGTCTTGGAACTCACTCTGTAGACCAGGCTGGCCTCAAACTCTCAGAGCTCCGTCTGCCTCTGTCTCCCAAGTGCTGGGATTAAAGTCGTATGCCACCACTGCCTGGTTAATTTTTTCTTATAAGTAGAATTCACGTTTTTTTAAAGACTATCTTGTAATGCAATAAAAATAAGCTGGAGGAATGGGGCACAGCACACTGATAGAGAGTACGCTAAGCCCTCATAAGCCCCAGGTTCAAGTCCTACCACCAACAAAACAAATAAATCAAAAACTGTACTAGAATCAGACATTCTCTGGCTCAAATCTTAGCACTGGAACCATTAATTTAGTAAGTTACTATGCCCCTTTGAGTCTCAGCTTCTTTGTAAAGGGGATTTCTCATGTATCTGACGGGACGTCTATGAAGTTCAGCCACAAGCCACGTACACTTCTGCACAGAATAGATTTTCTGAAGTTCTCAATGGATGAGAAGCAGGGCTGTGTCAATGGAGATGGTGTTGGTGAATGTGTGGCAGCCGCTGGCTGATATGGGATGTATATGTGTTGCTTTCATTGGTTGATGAATAAAGCTGTTTGGGCCAATGGCTTAGCAGCGTAAAGCCAGGCAGGAAATCAGAAGAGATAGAGAGAGTAGATGGAGTCAGAGAGATGCCATGTAGCTGCCAAAGGAGACAGATGCCAGAATTTACTGGTAGGCCACAGCCTTGTGATGATACACAGATTACCAGAAATGGGCTAATTTCAAATATAAGAGCTAACTAGAAATATGCCTAAATTATTGACCAAACAGTGTTGTAATTAATATAGTTTCTGTGTGATTGTTTGGGTCTGGATGGCTGGAAACAAAAGAGTAGTCTCTGTTTATAGCTGGCATCATTACAAACTATGGCATCATATGACGTCATGTATAAACTAAAAAGTGGGTGGGTGGTGGTGCACGACTTTAATCCCAGCACTCAGGAGGCAGAGGCAGGAGGATCTTTGTGAATTTGAGGTCAGCCTGGTCTATAGAGTGAGCTCCAAGACAGCCAGGGTTGCACAGAGAAACCCTGTCTCAAAAACAGATACACAGACAGATGATAGATAGATAGATAGATAGATAGATAGATAGATAGATAGATAGATAGATAGAAGATAGATAGATAGATAGATAGATAGATAGGAGATAGATATTAGATAGATAGATAGATAGATAGATAGATAGATAGATAGATAGATAGATGATAGATAGGAAATAGACATTAGATAGATAGTTATTAGATAGATAGATATTAGATAGATAGATTGATAGATAGGAGATAGATATTAGATAGATAGATTGATAGATAACAAGTTAAAAAGTGATATGGTTAGAAGTCCTGCTCCAGAATCTAGATGGCCAGGGTTTAAAAATGGGTCTAGAGCTGTTCTTTTCTGCTTTTCTAAAGCCCAGGCTGGCCTGGAACTTACCTCTGTGGATGACCCAGAACTCTCTCCTGCCTATGCCTACTGAGTACTGGCATTACAGGTGTGTATACCACACCCCATTTGTCCTGTCTGGGGAATCAAACTCAGGGCTTGGGGCATGGTAGTCAAGGACTGTGGCAACAGAGCCACAGCCATAGTGTCTTTGGCACCTTAAAAGATTTTGGATGTGCACCTAATTCTCTCTTTTCCAGAAAATATAGACAGTAGTAACATTACTCCAGAGGTCTGGTGGTTGTTGTTATTTTTATTTACATATTTTTAAGATTTTCTTAATTTTGTGTTCTCTCTCTCTCTCTCTCTCTCTCTCTCTCTCTCTCTCTCTCTCTGAGTGTATTTTGCCTGTATGTGGGTCATACAGAAGAGGGTGTCTCAGATCCTCAGGAACTGCAGTTTCAGATGGTTGTGAGCCACCTTTGGGTGCTGGGAGCTGAACCCAGGTTCTCTGCAAGCACAGCCACTGAAGTCTCAGTCTGGGAGTCCTCCACCTCTGAAGTCTCAGTCTGGGAGTCTTCCACCTCTGGAGTCTCAGTCTGGGAGTCCTCCACCTCTGAAGACTCAGTCTGGGAGTCCTCCACCTCTGAAGTCTCAGTCTGGGAGTCCTCCACCTCTGAAGTCTCAGTCTGGGAGTCCTCCACCTCTGAAGACTCAGTCTGGGAGTCCTCCACCTCTGAAGTCTCAGTCTGGGAGTCCTCCACCTCTGGAGTCTCAGTCTGGGAGTCCTCCATCTCTAGAGTCTCAGTCTGGGAGTCCTCCACTTCTGAAGTCTCAGTCTGGGAGTCCTCCACCTCTGAAGTCTCAGTCTGGGAGTCCTCCACCTCTGAAGTCTCAGTCTGGGAGTCCTCCATCTCTGAAGACTCAGTCTGGGAGTCGTCCACCTCTGAAGTCTCAGTCTGGGAGTCCTCCACCTCTGAAGTCTCAGTCTGGGAGTCCTCCACCTCTGAAGTCTCAGTCTGGGAGTCCTCCACCTCTGAAGTCTTAGTCTGGGAGTCCTCCACCTCTGAAGTCTCAGTCTGGCCAAGGGGAAAGCATCCCCAGCAAGGATTTAGATGGCAGACGCAATGCAAACTCTTTGAGGGCCCCAGTCCTTGGCTTTGTCTGCAGCTCTGGGAGGGACACTCCTCGGGATCAGGTGATGAGAAAATTATCTCTGAAGGATGATGGTAAATAACCATGCTTTAAAATATTTTCTCTGGCCAAGTGAGGTGGTGCAGACCCTTGGAAGGCAGAGGCAGCTGCTCTCTTGAGTTCAAGGTTTCCATGCACAAAGAGCCTTTATTCTTATTCAAGTTCAAACTCAGACTCTCGTGTGTCCAACACATTGGTGTGATAGAAGGGCCCTGAGCTCACTTGGGGTGGGGTTTTTATAATAGCAGAGGTTGGGTTGAGGGATTTCTAAAATTCAAGACTCCTGATTGATATTTGTTTAGGGTTGTCCTGGTGAAAAGTGATGGGTGTGTGCTGGCATGTGATCCTGTCCACAATGGTTGGAAGGTTAGGAATTTCCTTTGGATGGTCTGTTCCTGGATGGTGCCTGGGTAGTTTTGGTTTGTGGTCTTCCTTGGAACCAGGTATTGTCTCAGGGTAAACAACTGAGACTTGGGCCTCTATTGAGCTTGTCATGGCTGGGTCCTATAAAGGCCAGCCTGGTCTACAAAGTAAATTCCAGAGCAGCTAGGACTATATAAAAAGAGACCCCGCCTCAAAAAAAAAAATAGAATACTTGCTTCATATCTACCTTTTAGTATGCCTGAAATTAAAAAAAAACAAACTTTATACATCTAAATAGAGGTGTCTGTTCCATTCCTGGCTTTTTATTTTTTGATTTTTAGGTTGTCATACAAAACGATGAATTTTGTCATAGCAGCTTTATATTATACCTTCCATTTTCTTCCCTCCCCCATCCCATTCCATTAAAAAATTATGTTTATTTTTTGCAATATTGGTATTTTTCCTCCATGTATGTATGTATGTATGTATGTATGTGTATCACATGTGTGTGATGCCCTTGGAGGCCAGGCGAGGAGATTAGATCCCTTGAAACTGGAGTCATGGATGACCGACACAGGTTGTAAGTCACCACATGGGTGCAGGCAGTAGAACCTGGGTCCTCTGTAAGGGCAGCCAGTGCTCTTCAACACCGAGCCACACCTCTATCCCTTCTGTTTGAGGTGTGTGTCTTTCTCCCGTTTTTTTTTTAAATGTCTGTATTCTTTGCACATCTATATAAACCAGAGTTCTCAATCATATTTGCAACCACAGCCATCAACCTGAAACAAATGTCACTGGAGCCCCATCTTCATGTCAGCAAAATAGCCATGTAGGAGAATGTGGGTTCTGGTTGGGGTGCAGCTCAATGGTGCAGCTCTGTCCTATAGACCTTGAGTTCAAACCCAAAACCCCACATAGGAGCTCCACTGCAGGAGCCAAGGAAACAGACCACAGAGGAGGTAAATGTGTCTGTAGGCTGAGATTTAGGGAACTCCATCTAGGCGGTTTACAGTCCTGTGTGCTGATAGGCACTCAGAAGCAGAACATCGCAGGATGGCTGAAATGGATTATTAACAATGCTGCAGGATCCCCAGCGGTGGTAGGCAGCAGAAACGCTGCAGGTCCCCGAGCAGTGGCAGCCCTGAGAGCAGCCAGTCGCAGGCAGGGACAGCTGCAGGTTCCTGGCTGCAGGTTCCCAAGCTGTGGCTGGTCCAGGGCAGGGAGACACATGGCGGCAGGGAAGAGACAGAGACATGGATAGGCATGCCATACAGAGTGAGGTTGGATATTTATTCAGCAGGTTATGGAGGAGGAAGGAAGAAGGGGAGAAGAGGAGGGGGGAAGGGAGCAGGAGAGACAGAAGGGGGAAGGGGGAGAAGTGGGGAGAGGGAAATGGAAAAAGAGAGGAACTCAGACTGGAAGCTAAAGATCAGCCTGTTGGGGAGGGGAGTAGGCGTGGCTTCTCTCTTAAAGAGACGGAACAGATCCTTACAATAGCACATCTCTAGCTCATTCTGCTTTCTCTCCATCTTTCTTTCCTTTACATTTTTCTTTTAATGTGTGTTTGTGTTTTACCCAGTTGCGTGTGTGTGCTCCACTCATGTCTGAAGCCCACAGAGGGAAGAAAGGCATCAGATCCCTAGGAACTGGAGTTACAGATGACTGTGAGCCACCATGTGGGTGCTGGGAAATGAACCCAAGTCCTCTGGAAGAACAGCTCTGAGCCTTCTCTTCTATCCCCTCTGTTTTCTTAAAATGTCTTCCGTATTTTACTTGTTATTCTGCAGTAATCTTTAATATGACAGGGCTGCAAAACCCCATCCCCTTTAGATTCCCCACTCTCTTTTCTTTTCTTTTCTTTTTTTGAGACCAGGTCTCACTGTGACCCTGGGAAGCCCAAAACATGCTTTGTAGACCAGGCTATTCTCTTACTCACAGAGATCCAACTCTGCCTCCTTAGTGCTGGGATTAAAGATGTGTGTTTTAGTCTAGCCTATGGCTAATTAAATTTAATTTTTATGTGTGTAAACATGTATGTTACTAGGGATTGAACCCAGGTCCTGCCTCATGCATGTGGCCAGGCACTATACCTCCGAGCTGCACCCAGCCCCCAAAACCACTTTCAAAAAATGATCTATTGAAGATATCAGTCTTGTGAGTTGATGGTCACTGAAGTAAAATCTCCTCAGATTAACTCTCCCTCGTGAAAAGTGACTATCATGATCCCTGAACTTTTCCTTCTGATAGGGTTGAAAATGGAAGGCAAGGGCAGCCGGCAGGATGTAGCCTACTAAGGTGCCAACAAACCCGTGGGGAAGAGTCTCTGGCTGGCATTTTCTGAGAGTGCCGCACACAGCACACAGGGGAAGTATGCGAGAGAACTCGCCAGGTCGCCTTCCAGAAGGCAAAGGTTTATGTGGGGCTGTGTCTCCATGTCTTCACACATGGAGGGTACAATCTAATTTGAAAGCAAGCCCAGCTGTCAGCTCATGGCTGTTTCTTTACTTCAGGGACTTCCCTAGTCACAGCTCAGAATGACTTACCCTTTGTAGGACTGGTCTCAGGAGACAGATGCTTCAAGGATATGAAACTACTCTCCAAATGTAGCTTAAAACCTTTTAATTTTAGCTTTTTACTTATGGGTTTTTTTGGGGGGGGGAGTTAGTTCTTTACAAAATTTCCACAGGTTATTTTTAGTGTGTAAATATTTCCTGTCCATTGTGAGAAAGTCACCATTTTGGTGAAGCTTGGTAAGCAAAACGAAAAAAAGTGTAAAATCGGCAATCCTGTTTCCTAACTGTTCTTCTGCTTTTTTTTTCTTCTTAAAGACTTATTTATTATGTATGTAGTGTTCTGCCTGCGTTTATACTCAGCAGAAAAGGGCACCAAATCTCATTACAGATGGTTGTAAGTCACCATGTTGTTGCTGGGAATTGAACTCAGGACCTCTGGAAGAGCAGCCAGTGCTCTTAAACGCTGAGCCATCCCTCCGGCCCCCTCCTAACTGTTCTTGGTGATTTGTTGTGTATCTTTTCATGATTCCTTCTGTCGACATGCATGGCTCTGGCTTTTTTTAACTGCAGAAATGTTTTAAAGGACATACCTAAGTAAAGAGGGTAACATAAAGAAGCCTTACACGGAGCTAGGGAGGTGGCTCAACACACAAAGACCTCACCGTGAAAGCCGTAACACCCATGTTAGGACCCACACCCGGAGGAAGAAACACTCCAAAAGATCTCTGACCACCACATACATGTTGTACTACACACAGGCTCTCTTTCACACAACCAAAGAAACATAATACAATCTTAAAACCCTTGATATTTGTGTGTCATTATCAACCAGGTCTCATTTCTAGCTCTCCCCATCTTCTCTCTTTAGGGCTAATTCTCAGACAGCAAATTTCACCCAGAAATATTTCAATATACATGTCTGCAGGTGTACTGCATTATATATTTTGAATGCTTATGACATCCGGTTATCCGTGTTGTGTATGTGTGGGCATGTGCACATGGAGATCAGAGGACAATTTCCGGGAATCCATGTGCTTCTCCTACCAACCCTGCCCCTGCCAGCTTCACAGGAAGGCAAGGGTTAGTTATATGGATTACTTTTAGAGCCTATAGCACCAGCAGCTCACTCATCAGGCCAGTGAGATGGCTCAAAGGGTAAAGACGCCTGCCACCAAGGCTGACGGCCTGAGTTCAATCCCTGGAACCCACATGGTGGAAGGAGAGAACTGGCTCGTACAAGCTGTCCTTGCATCTCTACATGCGCACATGTGTTCCAACTTATACATGCAAAGTACATAAAGTTGAATATAAAATGTCTCCAAAACTCGGGATGCAGTTTGTTGCCTAGGAAACACACAGCCCCAGGTTCAGTTCCCAGCACCACACAGCTCAGGTGTGTTATGCGAACCTGTAGTCCCGCCTCTCAAGAGGTGCAGGCGGAAGGATCAGACACCTAGGAGCATCCTTGGTTACGAAGGAAGTTTGAGGCTGGCCCAGTGTACATGAGAACCTGTCTCAAAACAACACACTTCAGCTTCAAAAGTAATCCCCGCCCCCCGTAGACACAGTAGGAGTGGACAAAATAATAGCTTACCTGAGACAAACCATTGGCCAAGTCTCAGAAGACAGTGACCTTGAAGAGCTGGGGACCATCCTGAAAATACAAACCCACGTATGGACCTTGACACCTTCCAGGGCATCATGAAGGAGTGGCTAGCTCACTGTAAGTGCAGGAGGTGAGCAGAGATCCAGCAGAAATCCCCCGGGCACGGCCTGCATCACCCATCACTGTGGTCCAGTAGCTGCCCCTCCCCATACAGCACCCCAAGACCTCCCGAGAGATGTTACCTCATAGCTGAGCCCCACCGCCAGCAGGTCTGTGAGGGAGCCTGCTGGGGTACATTCTGTATTGTGGCTGCTGAGGGGCCGGGCTCCTGTGAGGCCACCCCCAGTGGGTTCTAATGGCATGCTTGTGTTGTGATGGGGACAAGGATGTTTTCCTCCCATCTGAGTGTTAAGTAGGTCTGACCCTGCTTAACTTCCAGGATCAGACAAGACCTCGAGTGGGGCGGTATGGCTTAGCGGAAGGTGCCGTTCTCTGGGAAATGAGCTGCCATGAGAGCCAAGAGGAACTCTGACTCAGACTAGAACATCTCCAGCATGGCTAACTCCAGCAGGAATTTAGAGTCTGCTAACAGGGCTGCTGAAGACATACAGATAACAGTGCCGGTCGCCCACCGTGGGGAGCAATATAAATACATGAAACACACACTCTTATAAGTAATGAGAAATACAAATAGCTCAGTAGGCACGGTGCCGGCTGCACATGATGAGGGCCTGCCTTCAAATTCCCAGCGCTCATGTAAAAAGCACAATGTGGCTGGACAGGCCTGCAACCTTTGCACTGTATGGCGTGGAGACTGCTAGGCACCAGCCTGGCTCCAGGGTCAGTGACAGGTACTGTCTCCAATGACCAAGGTGACCCAGCTGCACACTATGTCCCCTAGTCTCCACACCTACGTGCACACCTGCAAACATGGGCCCCCAACACACGCATAGACAAAAAGCATTTTTGCAAAAAGAAAAATGTGGAAATAAAGCAAATATTCCATTTTACCATTTGTTAAACAGATATTTAAATTTTTAAATTGCATTATTGGCCTGCGCGTTGTGGATGCTTGTGGAGGCCGGAGGATGACTTGAAGAAACTTGTTCTCTCCTTCCACCATGTGGTCCTGGGGTCAAACCCGGATCCTCGGGCTTGACAGTGAGTGAGCGCCTTTACCCACTGAGCCAGCTCGCTGGCCCTTGATGACAGAGATTTAAGAGTGACTTCACCCAGTGCTGAGGGATGGGCAAATGACCAGACCGGTAGACAAGCAAGCAGGTCCAGCTTTTAAAAGAGCAACTTAAGAACACATTTAAACCCTTAAAAATTCATATCATTGAAGTATGGTGGCAGACTCCTGTAACCACAGCAGGATACAGAGGCAGGAGGATCAATATTGTTTTCAGGTCTGTCCGGTTTACAAGGCAAGCTCCAGGCCAACCAGGACTACACAGTAAGAATCTGCCTTAGAAAACAAAACAACCAAACAAGAGCAGTAAAAACAGTATGTTTGAGCAGGTAATAAACATTGACGGAAAATAACCGTATGCTTTTGTGCTCAGTTAAAGATTGTTCATGTTTGTGTGAGTGTGTTTGCATGTAAGTATATGTAGTTAAAGGTTGTTCATGTGTGTGAGTGTGTTTGTGTGTAGGTGTATGTAGTTAAAGGTTGTTCATGTGTGTGAGTGTGTTTGTGTGTAGGTGTATGTAGTTAAAGGTTGTTCATGTGTGTGAGAGTGTTTGTGTGTAGGTGTATGTAGTTAAAGGTTGTTCGTGTGTGAGAGTGTTTGTGTGTAGGTGTATGTAGTTAAAGGTTGTTCATGTGTGTGAGAGTGTGTTTGTGTATAGGTGTATGTAGTTAAAGGTTGTTCGTGTGTGTGAGAGTGTGTTTGTGTGTAGGTGTATGTAGTTAAAGGTTGTTCGTGTGTGAGAGTGTGCTTGTGTGTAGGTGTCTGTAGGCCCATAGTTGATGTGTGTCTTTCTCTACACTCTGTTTATTGAGATAGGGTCTTTCTCTGAACCTGGACCTCTGTTGTGGAATATTATTTGAATTAGGCAAAGACGTGCTACATTTGTTTATGCTACAGATAGTTTCTTTAACTGTAAAGGTGTGTTACCTTTTTATGCTATGCTTGTTTAATGATGTTAGGATATGTGTTTAATTTTTAAAGATATGCTGTATTTGTTTCCCCTTGCCTGCCTAAGGCACCTGACTGGTCTAATAAAAACCTGAATGGCCAATAGCTAGGCCAGAGGGAGATAGGCAGGCCTAGCATGTAGAGAAAATAAATAGTACAAGAAATCTAGGTTTGAGAGGAGGAGGAGGAGAAGGAGGAGGAGGAGGAGGAGGAGGAGGAGGAGGAGGAGAGAAAGAGGGAGACGCCTGGGGTCAGAAGTCGGGCAGCCATCAGCCAACAGACATAGAGACAATAAGAAAGGAAAAAAAGGTGAAAAGTCCCAAGGTAAAAGGTAGATAAAGATAAACAGGTTAATTTAGGTTAAAAGAGCTAGCCAGAAGTGAGCCTAAGCTAGGTCGAGCATTCAAATCTAATAACCAGTTTCTGTGTCATGATTTGGGAGCTGGTTGGTGTCCCCCTCCCCCCAGATAAACCTGGTACAGACCTCAATGATTCTGAGTAATCTACTCAGGCAGCTTGCATCGTCTCTGAGTACCGAGCGCAGGGACTCCAGGAGGCCACCACATCACGTGGCTTCAGCCAGACTTCAGTCCTTAGCTTGCTGGGCAAGCGTGCTCACTCTCCACTGAGCCATCCCCCAGCACACTGGTGCTTTAAACCTCAAATGCGGGCAAATGAATTGCACTTGGATCCACAAGGTCTGGACTCATGCTGGCTTTGCCTTTGGCTCCAGGGAAGGAACAAGGCGTCAATGGAGCAGCGGCTTGGACGATTCTGTGTTTGAGCCACAGGAAGATGTGAGATCAGATGGGTCAAGCTGTGAGCATCTCCAGAGTTGTGGGGCATGGCGGAAGTGAGTCCTTGCTGAATCTCTCTTAGGTCCTCCAGCTCCGAAGACCCAAGGAGTCCCAGATGCCCTGTCTGGCTTTGAGGTCTGTCCTGGGGGCCTGCGTAAGCAAGTCTTAAGTGTCCTCAGCTTTTTGGACGCCTCAACTTCCTTCCTGTCTTCGCCTGTTTATTCTGCAGCCCACATTATTTAATCATAAACTATTATTTGTGGAAAAACTAACATAGATGGCTTGAAATATTTCACTCTCCACCTTCTGTGTTCGAACCTGTTTCACCGGGAATGGGAATTGATGTAGGATTGGTAATCTAAAAAATCTATTTACTTGGCCATGAAAAATATCTCCAATGTGGACCTCTGGGGTTATTTGTAACAAATTCCATCAAAGTAAAGTTAAGAAGTTGATTGTAAGGGAGGCATGCACACATATGTAGTATGTACAAATGCAAATACATATGGATGGATGTTGGGGACAGGGTCTTAAAAAACCCAGGCTGGCCCGAATCTGAGTGTAGATGTAACTGGGGATGACTTTAACCTTCTTATCCTCCTGAGTGTTGGGAACACAGCCATGTGCCTCCACGCCTGGCAAGGAAAATACTCATCGTCTATGTGAACTATACTTATGGTACTGAGAAGGGGAAAGGGTGAAAAGTCAAGAGCCTTTATTCCAGTTTGGGTTAACCCCTTGCCTAGCTTTGCTGAGAAGGGACAGAGGCACTGAAGGCCATTCGCGTGTCTCCTCTCACCTCCAGGGAGATGTCTGACTTGATCATGTGGATCGCAGAACTGCGCTTTAACAAGCAGAAACTGGAGGAGAACACTCCATGTAAACCTGGCATGAGAAGCCACGGAAGAAGCCAAGAAGCAGCTGGCAGAGACTGTACCAGCCTGCACCTTCAGATGAAAAAGTGAGGCTCTGCGCCCCAGGGCATGCTGGGATTTCAGTTTTGCTCTGTTCCATAAATCCTTCAACAGTGTGTGATTTATATTGCGCGAAGTCCACCCTTGTGGAGTCTCTAAACCCAGGCTGTTTGTACGTTGACAAGGTTGTGCAGGAACCAATATTGTCTAATTCCTTTCCATCACCCAAGCAGAAACTCGATGCCTTTCAGCAGGGCCCCTTTTCTGTCCCCACCCCTCTCTCAGGTCCCGGAAACCACTAGAATTCTGTGTGTTTCATGTCAGTGGAATTAGAACAGTGCGTGGCCTTTTGTGCCTGGCTTCTTTTACTTAGCATCAAGGTTTAAAGTTTGCCCATGTTATAGCAATACCGCCAGTTGGTTCCTTTTTATGGCTGAGTATTACTCCACTCTTTGGATATACCATATTCTATTCTTCATTTGTTCTTCAACTAATAAACTTTTAGGTTATTTACGCTTCTTGTTTAATAAGAACAATACTGTAACGAACATTTCTTTAATGGTTTTTAGGTGTACTTTTATACTGAAAGCTCAAATATTTTCAGCTCTTCTGGGTTAGGTCTAGCAGTGGAATTTCTGCGTCAGAGTAACCTGTGCTTAGCAGGAAGTGAGCCACCCCAGGTTCCTACCACAAACATTTGTGAGATCTTTTCTAGGGAGAGTGGACAGTATTGTGTAAGATTGATGTGTCTATGATCTAAAAAGACAGGCCAGAGGTCAGGCGAAGCCCCACCCCGTGCAAAGCCCTGCACTGAAAACAGTGGCAGCTGCACACGTGACAGGTGTCTGAAGTGTGTTCTCGAGGGACCTGTGTCCTGGAGAGAGGATAAGGTCCAGCTCCAGCGAACAGGGACTAAATGTGTTCTCGAGGGACCTGTGTCCTGGAGAGAAGATAAGGTCCAGCTCCAGCGAACAGGGACTAAAGAACCACAGACCCTCAGGCAGGGTGTCCACACTGTAAGCATGGCCGCAGAGAATAGTCACCAGCAAAGGAGCTTTGTATGGAGTCTCCATCCCTGGAGCCAGAGCCAGGTCTGAGTCACAAGGACCACAAGAAGCAGTGTCCTGGCTTAGATCAGAATGGAGTATAGCCATGGATTCTTGTTTCTCATTTTTAATGCCATTTTTCTTTTTATTTCTTTAATAGTAGTATTGGTGTGTCACACACACACACACACACACACACACACACACACACACACACACACACACCCCTGCCATGTGCATGTAGTTCTCAAAGAGGCCAGAAGAGGTCATCAGGTCCCCTGAAGCTGGAGTTGCCAATGGCTGTGAGCTGCCCACCTGGAGACTGAGCTCAGCCTCACTTTTGCCAGCTGCCGTTTTAAATGCTCAGTGAAACATTCGTGCAGAGGTGGAGCTCAGCCAACATTTGTCAAATGGTCAGCCCAATTCCTTAGCAGGGAAAAGGAAATTGCCCCTTGAAACCCTCTGAGAACGGTTGATCTAGTGTGGTGCATAATAGGACACACCTAGACACAGATTATCAGAGCGTACCTACCCAGCTCTGCCTTGATGGCTGTTTGGACTATTGCTGGGGCTGAGATGGTCTCAAATACTGTAATAGCTCTCTTTACTAAATATGTCATTCAGAATCTAGTACTTTCCCCCCAACATGGCTCTGCAAACTCTGAGGACAGGCACGTGTCTCTCTGCTTCCGTGGCAGCCCCACACAGAGAATTATTTCTGGACAATCACTCTGACTAAATCTCATTACTCAGTAGCAGGAAAGGAACGTGTCATCCCGGCAATGATAGGTGTAGAGAGCTGCGTGGAGCCGCACCTGATGATGCTGGCTTCCACCCTCCGTGATCCCGAAAGCGAGTGTTCTCTGTGATAATCAGCTCCGAATATGGCTAAGGCCTGACTCATGCTATTATCACGCAATGATTGTCAACTGCCTGCATATGCGTGGACCTATGGGCAGTGCCCACCTGGCAATCCGGGGTTTGCGGCCTGTGCCTTTTTAAGGGCTGGGAGAGGTTTGCCCGTGGGGGGGGGGGAGAAAGAGAGAACAAGGTCCTGAATAAACTGCTTGCAAGAAGAGCTCCAGTGTTGCGTCTTCCTTGCTGGTTGAGGCGGGCACGACAGATAGGCTTCCAGGAGACTGTAAACCAGCCGGTCTCTGCCTGTGGATGGAACGAACCTTTCACAGGGGGCACATATCAGATATTTATATTACAATTCGTAACACTAGCAAAATTATAGTTAGGAAGTAGCAACAAAATCATTTTATGGTCGGGGGTCACCATGACATGAGGAACTGAATTAAAGGGTCACAGCATCAGGAAAGTTGAGAGTCACTGCAAAAAAGTTATTATGTGTGTGTGTGTGTGTGCGTGTGTGTGTGCATGTGTGTGTGCGTGTGTGTGTGTATGTGTGCGTGTGTGTGTGCCCCCGTGTGCATGATGCATCATGTGTGTGCAGGCATGTGTCATGGTATACGATTCTGGGTCATTTTGTTGACCTGAAATGCTAATTCCTTGGAATAAAGAGCCATATTTTAATATATTTCTATTCTTTGAAATTTCATAACCCATAACAATGGATTTTGACCATATCTGCTCTTTATCCCTCCCTCAAATTTCTCCTAAATACAGCCCCACCACTGTGTACCTCTCTCTCTCTCTCTCTCTCTCTCTTTCTCCCACTCTCCCCTCTAGAGCTTGAAGGGTAGGGCTTTGTGTCTATTTGTTTCCTCTCCTGACATGCTGTTTGCTAAGCCCCTGAATTAGGTAGCTGTGGTATTTTTTACTATCTTGGGCACCTGGTTTCAGTCTTTTGTGGTTTCAGCTTGGGTCCAGAAATAGTCCTGGTTAATTTGAGGTTTGCTCACTTATGGCCCCACCCGCGCAGTGCCCTGCAAGCTGTCTGGAAGGGCGATCTTTCAAAGAAGGGGCTGGAGGACCTGAAGGTGACCATGGCTGCTTCAGAGGAGCAGAAGAACTTGGCAGTGGCCCAGAACAAGCAGTTGGTAAGTCATCAGAGGACACATGACTGAAATACAAGTGTAAAGGTCTGGGGCTGGGCTTAGGGACAGAGTGCTCGCCACACACACAGAACCCTGGGTCCGTTCCCAGCACCTTGTGTTCTTAAGAATGCACACATGTGCACACACACACACGCACTTGAGTGTACACACACACATTTGCATACAGGCATGCAAAAAATATGAAAAAAATATTTTAAAAATTTTCTCCCCAAGATTAAAATCCTTGACCAGATGTTGATAATGCTTAAAATCCCAGTACTTAAGAGGTGAAGACTGGCAGGTTAGAGGTTCAAGATCACCCTCAGCTACATAGTAAGTTCAAAGCCAGCCTGGACTATATTGAGACCCTGTCTCAAAAACCAACAAATTCTTCATAGCTGTCTCAGTCATATGTGCTGATCTGTGGGAACCCAGCAATTCCTGGATTATTTCCCAGAGTTGGTAGGCAAATTCATAAATATAAAAAAAAAACTCAATTGAATTAAAAAAAGAAATTGTCAGTCTTCTGAGGACTTTACAGGTCTCTACACAGCTTCCCGAGGCCACAGGAAATGAACCAGGCAGTGGTTTCTAAGCAAAAAGCCATTTGGCCTAAGCCTCTGCCCAAATGCCAAAGAGGTTGCATTGTTCCCAGGATATCCGCAATAGTTGTCCAGACCTTGAACTCCAGCCTACTCCAGCCTTGCTACCAGTGAGAGTCATGCAGACTTGTCACTCTCTGTAAGCCAAGAGGACCCTCACTTTCCAGGGTCAGTCATTCGTGACTGTTAAACCAGCATCCTCAGCTTAGCACCTGCCTGTAGCAGACGTGGACATTAACTGGTGCCAGGTCCTCTGTGACGGGAGGACTCTGCAGAAGCTCCAGGGGGGCCTGGAGACAGAAACACCTTATTACTTCAAGCACCCGTAGCAAAAAATGAGATTTTTGACCGTCTCCCCTCAACCACATGGGCTGCAGGAAGAAATCTTGTCTTGTCAGGCTCATGTCTGGATTTTGTGGGTTTCTTGTTTGTTTTGTGGGTGGCATTAAATCTAAAACACACTCTTCTTTGCTCTAGAATATTAAGAGTCATGGACATAGACTCGCTGGAAACAAAGCTTGAGGGATTATCTGAAACCAGGAAAGCGTGTTGAGCAGGCTCCTCCCAGTGCCTTCAGACATTGTCTTGGGTCAAATCAGTATTCCAGAAGGTGTGTGTGCCTTACAACACAACTGCAGCTCTTGGTTCTGGAATTTAGGTGTTTCAAGATGTCTGAATTACAGTCAGGAACTTCCTCTCACTCCGCATTCTGGAACCAGCTTTAGGTCGTGAGTCCAGCTGCTGTGAAGCAATCTTCTCACAGGAGGGAGGGAGGTGGACTTTACGACTTTGCTGTATTCCCACAGCTGGGAACCCTCACCAGGACTGAACTTAAATTCTTTTCATATCTCCTGAAGAGAGCCCTTTTATTGTTACTATATTTCCAAGCAACCATTAGTCAATTTCCTGTCTTTCTATACTTATTTATTCTGGACTCTTGGTATATGGGATTTGCACATGGAATCACAAAGTGATGGAGGTGGGTCTTGTATCTTATCTGTTGCTTTCATTGGTTAACTAATAAAGAAAACTGCTTGGCCTGATAGGACAGAAAATTAGGTAGGCGGAGTAGACAGAACAGAATGCTGGGAGAAAGAAGCTGAAGCAGGCAGTCACCATGATTGTCCCACTCCAGACAGATACAGATTAAGATCTTCCCTGGTAAGCCACCTCGTGGGCTACACAGAATATTAGAAATGGGTTAGATGGATATGTAAGAGCTAGCCAATAAGAGGCTGGAACTAATGGGCCAGGCAGTGTTTAAAAGAATACAGTGTCCGTGTAATTATTTCGGGGTAAAGCTAGCCATGCGGGCGGCCGGGTGCCGGGGACGCAGCCCCGCCGCTCTTATTACAACAACAAAGTATATGATTTTTATGACTGTATTCTTTTGTGATGTTCTAAATGTTTATTCATGTTCTAGTATATACTTGTTCTTTTTTGATGAATAATATTCCCTTGATTACAATGCTGCATCCTATCTGTTTCTCAGCTGATGGCCATTTGAGCTGGCTCCATTTCTTGGTTCTTGGGGTAATGTGACTAAAAGCATTTGTGTACAAGTTTTCCCATGGGATATGTTTCCACTTCTCTTGGTTTTAATGTAGGAGCAGAGTCCCTGCCATCAGTGGGGTAGCCTTGACTGACACTGGTGGGGTAGCCTTGACTGCCATCAGTGGCCTTCTGCAAGTGGCAGACTAACATAGTAAGTCTCATTGCAACACTTAGCAAATAACCACATATACACTGTTGTCTTGCATCTGCCACTGAGACCAAAGAGCTTTTTTTTTTAATTTTAAATGATACACATATATGTGGTGGTGGTGGTGATAGTGGTGTGTGTGTTTGTGTGTGTGTGTGTGTGTGTGTGTGTGTGTGTGTGTGTGTGTGAATGTGGTGCCCACTAAGGCCAGGAGAGGGCATCTTTGCCAAGAAAGGAGCACGCGATGTCAAAGGCTGTTGGGAAGTCTGTCCCCTTGGTAGAATCCTCTCAAGGACTCTAAGCTTGTTTTTTGAAAGCCACACCCTAGTGGCTTCACCCAGTTGTCTTTTCAGATGCAGCCGCAGATGTTTGAGGACAAGCTGCTTACTAAAGATGCAAATTTGCAAAAGGTACGTCCTTTCCCCAAGACTGGGATCCTCCAGGATTGGCTGGCTCTGTCCAAACCCTAAAGAAAGCGGCAATTTGCATAATAGCCCTATTCAAAGACCTGATGCCATTAGCATGACATACGATAGTCCTTTGTGGTGGGGGTGGGAGAGTTCTGAGTGGAGAAGCTGGTTGTCTTGTGTTTGGAAGAAGACTGACTGAACCCTGAGTTCTGCTAGTGTTAGCCACCAGCTACCACTGAAGTTAATTTGATTACAGCAACGCAAACCAACTTGCAGCCCTTCCCCTTAGGGATGGGGAAGAACATGTCCCCAGTGGTGTGCTACTCTATCTGGCTAGTTGTTAGTTATAAAGATAGGAACTTTTGCTCACAACCTGTGACCACAGCCACCTCGGTAACAAATGGCGCTGGCTTTAGAAATGGTGGCTACGAGTGGCTTCCAGAGACTCAGGGAGAACACCTTGTAAGCAAACTGAACACTTGCAGTGGAAAACAGAAGGAAGAGAGAGAAATACTCTCCTCTCAGGAGAGCGAGAACAAACACTTTACCAGTTCAGGACCCCTGGGAGCTAGGGAAGCAATGGAATACACGCACGCGCATGCGCGCGCGCACACACACACATACACACACTGCAGCACTCCACCAGCACTGAGAAAAACATACTTCCCAGCTGGGAGCAGCTCCTTGGCCAGGCTCCAGTTTGTCAAGTTATGTCAAGGCTGCATGTGTGTGCCCACAGCTCCTGATCTAGGGGATAACAGAAATCTAGATTTCCAGTAAGATTTTCATTCTTGTTTTTTTTTAATTGTTGTTTCAAATTTCCTTCCTTCCCTCCTTCCATCCTTCCTTCTTCCCTCCCTCCCTCCCTCCCTCCCTCCCTCCCTCCCTCCCTCCCTCCCTCCGTCCGTCTCTCCCTCCCTCCCTCCCTCTCTCCCTCCCTCCCTCCCTCCCTCCCTCCCTCCCTCCCTTCCTTCCTCCCTTCCAAGTGTGACATACTTGACTGTGGCTACCTAGAGTCACTGGTCTGTAGCTCATGCAGGATAGAGACTATTCTTGTCTCTATACCACATGTGACTTTTTTTGTTGGTGGGGGAAGAATTTATTTTGTCTCATCATTTGGAAGTTCAGCCTAGCCCTTTGTCGGTTGATTCTGAACTGACCGTAGCAGAATGCCATGGTGATGGAATTGTAGGGTTGACATTGTGGCCGAAGTTACTCTTGCCCCATGGTGGAGTGGAAGCAGATGGGAGAGAGAAAGGAGGAAGAGGATCAGGGCGGGGGGACAGGGAGTAAGAACATGAGAGAGAATGGGACTAGAGCGGAGTATTCACTTCAAACGCGTGTCTGCAGAGAGCTGCTTCTCAAGCTTGGCCGAGAGGTTTCATAATTCCCCCGATAGCTTCAGCAGCTGAGGACAAAGCATCCAGCGCATGACCCGTGAGGACACTCACCGAGGGCCTGGTGATAAATGACACCTGTTCTGGTGACCTCTGCCATGTTGGAGTCACATCTAATGAGGCCTGACTATGGTGTTTGTTTCTTCCAGGGAACGGGATCTGGGTGCATGGCAAGGATACGGCCTCTGAAGGGAAGTCTCTATACCATGAGCTCACTCTTGCCCAGACTGGCAGAGGTGAGGTTAATAACTGGGGGGAGTCCTACATACACCTCCCCTCTACCTCTGCCCATGTACTCATGGCTTCCTGGTACAGAAGGAGGCAAAGCCTACAACATAACTCCTGCGTAGACATAGCTTACTCTCACAGGTCTGAACTTGGCTGAAACCCACCTAGGACATTTGGAAGATATTTCTTGATAGTTTTTTAAATTCAAGTTTAAATTCTCATAGCCTGGGGACAAGAATCGCTTCTAAATTTCTTGCAAAGCTACAGCGAGTTGAAGCCCCTGTGTCTGGAAGTGTTTCCTGCGAACTCGGAATTTGGAAATCCTCAGATTGGTGACTTTGTTCAGGCAGACATGCTCATCCATGAGCTGAACATTAGTATAGTTTTCGTTATTCTGGTTGTTTGTTGTGGGTTTTTGTTTTGTTTTGAGACAGGATTTCATGAATTTTAGGGTAGCCTCAAACGTGTGTGTCTGAGGATGACCTTGAACTCCCGACCCTTATGACTCTGCCTGCAGAGTGCTGAGGTCACAGGTGTGCAATGCTCACCCACTTTATGCAGTGTGGGGGTCGAGCCAGGCTCTGAGCATGTGAGGCGAGCCTCCCACCAGATGAGCAACAGCTGGAGCCCTCAAGGGTTTCCCACAGCTCTCAAATAAATGCATTTACCTGAAAGGAAGATGCTTAGAGACAACATGCTTTTAGACATACTGTTTTTTTATTTCCTAAATAGAAACTAGAATTTTTAGTGTGTGAATAGTCAATCTGAAATGGCTAAATGAATTACTTTTATGAAGTTTGTGGTTTGATTTTTGCTTTGTATTTTGACATAGTCTTTATAACAGGGCAAAAACCAAAAGACTTGTTAGGGATGCAGACATTGCTACCTTACATTTTTATTCCTGTGTTTTCTGCCTCTATGCACAGTGCATTAGCAAGTGTTTTGTTTAGCTCACCGATCTCTGCGATGGCTTCTTGATGTCTGTAGCTGAGAAAATGTCAGATGTCTCCTGAAGGCAGCTGTGATCTGGCCTTGATTGCAGAGGGGACATCTTGGGGCAGGTGCTCCTCTTGGGTGTGTGAGAGTGACATTAGCTTCCTTCCAGCTTGTCTGGGGGGATTTAGATGGCCCACTGGGGGCTACGTGTCTGTGACTTCTGTTTCAAGCACTCATCACTCCACCACAGTCCGGAAATGGAGCCAAACTTTAAGGCTGAAGGGAGAAAATGTCCTTGAGTCTTTACAACAGTCAGCACTGTGTCCTATCATTCATGATCCGTGCAGATGGAGAAAGCAGGGCAGGTAACATGCGAAGTGGACACTGAGTGTGTCGGCTGTGAATGGAAGGCAAACCCACCCACTCTTAGTGGGTGAACTGAACACACACACACACACACACACACACACACACACACACACACACCTGTTGTTCTTATGGACCAGAGTCACAAGTCATGTTTCCAGTGTCCGTGCACTAACGGTACTGTTTGCAGGTGAGTGTTCTTTTTTTTTCTTTAATTTCATGTGCATTAGTGTCTTGCCTGTATGGATGTCTGAGTGAGGGTGCCAGACCCCTTGGAACTGAAGTTACAGTTGTGCGCTGCCATGTGGGTGTTGGGTATTGAACCCCAGTCCTCTGGAATAACAACCAGTGCTCTTAACCACTGAGCCACAGATAAATTGCATGTTCCAATGAAGCCTCTCAGAGAAAATGATCCAGTGTTCTGGGACCTTGTAAGCTTGCTCGGGACTGTTGGGTGAGGACAGTGACATCAATCCCTGACTATGATTTTCAAAAATAACAATAGTGACCTTTGGGGGGGGGCTGTTTCAAGACAGGGTTTCTCTGTGGCTATGGAGCCTGTCCTGGAACTAGCTCTGTAGACCAGGCTGGTCTCGAACTCACAGAGATCCACCTGCCTCTGCCTCCCGAGTGCTGGGATTAAAGGCGTGTACCACCATCACCCAAATAGCGACCTTTGTTAGGATGGTAATTGTTTCAGAGCAATGGACCAGAACCACAATACAGGTTGAAGAGCTTTGCCATCTCAGGACATCGTGACAAACAAAGGAATATGGCTTTTGTTAAGAGAACATGAAGGGAAAGTAATGGAATTCACGGTGACGCATCAACAGTCGGTACCCCACACGTGTGTCCTAGAGAGTATCTGTAATCACTCCCGAGGGTTTGCTGGTTGGATCCAAACGCGTCTGAGTGCTGTTGGGACCCAAATGAAGCCCACTATGAAAAGGGAGAGGAGCTTTCCTAGAACCTTCCAGAAACTGACCTCCTAGTTCTGGGTCAATGTTGACTCACAGACGGGCCCTTAGCTAGGATGTCTGGAGTTGCTGTCTGTGGGTCAATCTTTGTATGGCAGGATTCCAGAAGTGATATTGACTGGATAGCTTCCTTCTCTCGTCCTTGTTTCTCAATAAAGGTCAGTCTCTCTGTCTCTGTCTGTCTGTCTGTCTCTTTCTCTCTCTCTCTCTTTCTCTCTCTCTCTCTCTCTCTCTCTCTCTCTCTCTCTCTCTCTCTCTCTCTCTCTCACACACACACACACACACACACACACACACACACAGAGAGAGAGAGAGAGAGAGAGAGAGAGTCACACTTGTTTTTTTTTGCTGTCATTCTAGATGGTTAGAGAAGTCAGACTATTGTCTTCATGTTTGTATTTCTAGTTTCTCTGGAAAGAGCCTAGCTTGTGGTAGTTGTATATAGTTGGGTGAATAAGAAGCCAATGAAGGAGAGAAATGATGACTCAGTGGGCAATGTACCTGATGAAGAAACATGGGGGCTTAAGAGGGCAGAGACAGGAACATCAAGGGGCCTTTGATGGCCACCAGCATACAGTGAGACACTGTCTCAAGAGAGTCAGACAGAAAGCACAGGACATTGATGTTCTCCTCTGGCCTCTGCATGTGTTCATAGGCACATAGCTCCCCGCCACATATATTACATATATATCATTATAGGTATAACATATACACAGATAAATGAAATATTTAAAATTTAAAACTTGAATATGCTTGTTTTTTTAGATTTGAAAGGGGGTTGAAATCAGTAGGCATTGAATTGGAAAACAATTCTACGTTCACTTAGCATATGTAGAAGGACAGCATGTACCTATGACATCTTTGTCACCTCAGGAAGCAGCAGAACTCATGAGAACTTACCAGGGAGCAGTTCCGGGCTTTGTCCGGAAGAAAGCATACAACAAGGTTCTGCTTTCATCTGCCCATCACCTTGTACCTCTTTTGGCTGCCAGAACGCTTCCCACACCCACCAGTTCACCTCTAGATGGAGCTCAAGAAAAATTAAGCTACTGTAGGATGTTATTTTCAACCCCTTCACCAATCTAGCCTTTTGGATTTATTTTTATTGTTTGTGTGTATCTGTGGTTTGTATGTGCGCCACATGTGTGCCCATGCCTGCAGAGGTCAGATCCTGTGGAGCTAGCATTAACAGGTGGTTGCCCAGCTCGATGTAGGCGGTGGAAATCCCACTCTGGTCCTTCGGAAGAGCAGCAAGTGCTCTTAACTGCTGAGCCATTTCCATGATCCAGTCTGCTTTCTAAGAAGCTGCTTTTGGCTGTGATGATCAGCAGTGGCGGGTTTATTGTGTTCCTTGGCCCCACATTGTTCTAAAGCAGTTGAATGATTGATGAGATGGCAAGAAACCTACTTAATTGAGAAGAAAAGGAAACTTGATTTTGACCATCTGGTAGGCACTTAATACAATTTAATACTTAGTTGAGATATCGAATAATAATAATTTCTAGATAGTTGCGGATTGGAACCTGTAGCATGATTAATAAAAACCCAGAGACAGAAATTGGGGTTCAACTTAAAGATCAGAAAAGCAAAACAGCCAGCTACTGGCTCTTACCTCTACCTCAGTCTGAAGTGGCAATCCTTCCTCCAGGAATCTCAGGATGAGACTGTGTGTGAGAGCTGTCTCCTCCCGTCTTCTATTCCTCTGTAGGGCAGGGATTAAAGGCCTGCACCACTACCACCTGGTTTCTATGGCAACTAGTGTGACTGCTGGGATTAAAGGTGTGTGTCACCACTGCCTTGTCTGTAAGGCTGACCAGTGGGGCTGTTTTATGCTCTGGTCTTTAGGCTTTACTTATTAAAATACAAATGAAATACCACTACAGCCACCCATGCAGTAATAATTTGGGGTGTAGTAGTAGTGACCACCCCTGAGGTGAGAATGCACTGGTCATGTTACAGTTTCTCTTTTAATTATTTATACTTATTGGATTTTATTTTTCAACACATGGTTTCTGTGTGTAGCTTTGGAGCCTGTCCTGAAACTCGCTCTCTAGACCAAGCTGGTTTCTCAAACTCACAGAGATCCACCTGCCTCTGTCTCCCAAGTGCTGAGAAGAAAGGCACACTTCATGATCACCCGGCAGCTTTTCTTGGAAGAACTCCAACCTAGCACAAAATTTGATAATTCAGAACTGGGAAGTATTGTGATATTGGCTGGAGAAGATACTGAAGAGACTAAGCTTAAAGGAAATAGCCAAATAGAAGGGGGCGTTATCTATGTTTAGATGACGCAGGAGTGTTAGCTGAGGAGAGTAAGGCATCTGCTCTGTGAGATAACCAACCACCAGTGAGCAAAGGAGATTTGAGTGCCTCCGGGAGGGACAGTCAATGGAGCCATGTAATTCAGAGGACTTGGTGAGAATGGCCAGAGCTGAGAATCTGTGTGCTCAGCCCAGCTGCCTCTTTGCTCATGGCTGCTGGGGAACCACAGGAATCGGGGAGAGGTCGCTGCCTCCAGAGAACTAAGGGGTCGTGAGGGACCCAATCAAGGGACAGAAACGTCGTGTATCTATACAGTGATAGGGAGTGGTAAGTGATATGAAGAACATTAAACATAATGGCAGAATGCCGTGGCGGGTGACTTGAGTCTGGAAAGAACAGGCACAGGTTGTCTGTCTGTATGATCTGTCTGCGTGGGGAGCTGAGGGGAGCTGGGGGGAGCTGGGGGGAGCTCAGGGGAGCTGAGGTTGAGCGTATGCTATTGGCCCCAGAGTCTGGAACTCAGAGATTCCAGATCTGCAGCCTCCCTTGTTCTGATGGCTAACCATTTACATGGCAGAATTAGACTGAGTAGGAGCCTCTAGTTGTGTCTGTGAGGTGTGGCTGCAATGAGTTTGAAACGGAAAAACACATCCTAAATGTGAGTGGTCCTTTATCCCAGGCTGGGGTCCTAGACCAATGAGAGGAGAAAGTGAGCTGAGCCCAGCATCCCTCTCTCTGCTCTTGCTGTGGAGGTGGCAGGAACGGTGGCCACCTCTGCCTCCTACCACGGGCTTCATTCTCGGGCTAGGACTGTTCTCAGGTGTGAGCGCCAACCAACCCTCCCCCCTCAGGCTGCGTTTTGACAGGAGTTTTGCCACAGCCACAAGAATAGTGACAGCAGTTTAGGGCCTTGTAGCAAGCAAGATGCAGAAATGACCCAGATGGCTGCCACGGCGCAAGCGGGTGAAGACAGTGAGGTGTCCAATGGCTAAGAAATGGAACGAGCCTAGTGGTCCATTCATAGATGAACTGATAAAATGTATCATGGGACAATATTGCTCAGCCTTAAGGGAGCTCTACCATGTATGACAGTGTAGATGGTCCCAGAGAATATCAGACTGAGTAAGCTGTTGTTCACGAAGGACTGTGACTTCCAGACCCTCCTTACATGAAGTACCTGAAATAGTTAAAGTCTACAGAAGCAGAGAGCAGAAAAGCAGTGGCTGAGGGCTGAGGGGAAGAGGAAGTGAAGGGTTCTCAGCAGGTGTGAAGTGTCTACCATATATGACAAGGAGCTTCCTTCCTGTCGCTGCTGCATGGCATCGTACCCGCGGCCAACAATACATACACCGTATTTAACCATGCTCTCCACGCTGTGTCTTACCGTACTGTACACGCTAACTATACCATCCACATAAACACAGAGAACGTGCATCTCGGGCTGGAGACACAGCTCGCTGGCAGCATGCCAGCTTAGTTTGCATGCACAAGGCCCTGGTTTCAAGTTTACTTCCCAGTCCTGAATAAATCAGGTGTGTGCTGCGGACATGTAATCCCAGCTCTAAGGAGGGAGACACAGGAGGATCAGAAGTTCCCGGCTATGTAGGGAATTGGAGACCAGTCCGGGCTAAGAGGAGATCCTGTCTGACAAGAAGGTTAGCTGTTTTAATAAGCACCGATGATCAATATTTAGGAGCGCAGATGTCAACATGACCCACTCACTGTTCTTGCTTCAGCGCCGTGGCTCCCGGCCATAAGTGACTGTGGGTGCCCACGTCAGCAACTCTGAGGAGCGTGTCTGTTTCGAGTGTGGTGCTGAAAGCTCGTGTGGCCCTTCTTGCTTCTGATGTGATGAGGTGCTCTTTTTTAAAAAAAAAATTATTGAGCTATATATTTTTCTCCCCTCCCCTCCACTCCACTCCTTTCCCTTCCCCTTCTGTCCTCTCCCACGATCCCCTTGCTCTCAATTTACTCAGGAGATCTTGTCTTTTTCTACTTCCCATGTAGATTAGATCCATGTATCTCTCTTGGGGTCCTCATTGTTTAGGTTCTCTGGGATTGTGAATTGTAGGCTGGTTTTTTGTTTGTTTTATGCCTAAAAGCCACTTATGAATGAATACATATGATATTTGTCTTTCTGGATCTGGGTTACCTCACTCAATATGATGTTTTCTAGGTCCATCCATTTGCCTGCAAATTTCAAGATGTCATTATTTTTTCCCGCTGTGTCACGCTCTATTGTTAAATGTACCACATCTTCTTTGTCCATTCTAAAATGGCTGAAAGACACTTAAGGAAATGCTCAACATCCTTAGCCATCAGAGAATTAAACAACATCTTAAGAATGGTCAAGATCAAAAACACTGATGACAACTTATGCTGGAGAGGTTGTGGAGAAAAGGGAACACTTCTGCATTGCTGGTGGGAATGCAAGCTGGTACAGTCCCTATGGATGTCAGTGTGGCGATTTCTCAGAAAATTAGAACACAACCTACCTCAAGACCCAGCAATACCACTTTTGGGTATATATCCAAAAGATGCTCAATTGTGCCACAAGGACATGTGCTCCATTTTGTTCATAGCAGCTTTGTGTGCCATAGCCAGAACCTGGAAACAACCTAAATGCCCCTTTGACCAAAGAATGAGGTGCTCAAAATGCAGGCGCACGTGGGGTTCTAACTGCACACCAACCTTGGAGATGCCAGCAAGGGGCCCGGGACTGATGGACTGATGCTGGCTTCTTCCTGCTTTGATCTCTTCCCCACACAGACCATCCTGGCAGGTTAATGTTTGTACTCGAGCCAAGCTGTCTCTGGTAGCCACCGAATCGTCAGTGTACCACACAGCAGTCTCACTGGCTAGGGGAGAATGGGTGCCGAGCGCAAGGTGGCACAGCATGAGGAGTGCCAAGGGCACCGGGAAGAAGCCTGACTTCAAAGCATTCGCGGTGGGAATAGCCAGTGAGTTTCCAGCTGGGTTGGGGGCGGGACTTCCTGTCCTAATGCTACCCGTGCTTCCTATGATTAAGGTCTTGAAACAAACACTCATCTGCCTCCACGCCCTCTCTCTGCACACGTCACCCAGCTCTCAAAGCAGAACAGCCTCCAAGTGAGCTGCAGGTGTTACCGGCTGAGCGCGTGGGAAGCTGGCCAGGCCAGAGTCAAA